>NC_133390.1:108636991-108940021 GCF_047511655.1 Castor canadensis | reverse complement strand
TGACTACATCCCATTTGGATGATGGAATTTTGAAGTTGTGGTTAGGAGTGAGAGGTAATCCTTATGGCTGGGCATGACCAGTGAATTGTAACAAGCTGAGGTAAAGCTTAATTCTCCCTTCTGTCCACCTGCAATGAAAAGCTGTTAAATGTCAAATGTGGTTTGTAACTTTGAAGTGAAAATATTTCCTGCCACATGTCATCCAGTTGAATAAGGCCGCACCTGTTCATCTGGTTGGGTAGTAGAAGGAAAGAACAAGAAAAGCTGTGCCTTTGAGCTAAGGCATTTTCAATACTTACCACCCCACTCACTTTCCAACCTTCACCTTCTCTGCAGTCTCCCTTTCATCTTGGTGAGGTAGGTAACACATGAGCCCTCCCCATGATCCATCTCAGATCTCCTTTAAATGGTCAAAACATCTCCAGCAGAGCTGACCAGCTTGTTGAAAGACCTATCTGCTCCACTAGAAACACGGGATGCTTTGTCAGGTGGAATGTAAGGAGTCCAGGTCACCCAGGCATCTCCCATCGTTTTCCTTTGCTGTTCTTCTTTAACCTATGGCTTATTTCTTTTAGTTAGCTTGTCGAATAAATGGAAAAGTAAATGGCTTTGTAACATTGTGCTGGGTCAGAGAGAATTATTTACAAATCTCTGTCCAGAACAAAACTGTAAAAGCCTTAATATTGAGTGAAAGTTGACAAACCAGCCTCAATTTTCTCCTTAGTATGACTGGTTTCTTTGCTCTGTAATTTAGAGGCTGAGCTGGAGCTAAAGGTTAGCGTCTGACCATCACAAGGATTTTGCAGGCTTTCTACAAATACCTTTCTCCATTAATAAATAAATAACAACAGAATGGTGGTAGGGTGAACTCGAGTTCTGTAATACTTAAAAAAAACCACCTTATGTAGTATTCATTTTATATTCTTTTATGTATTTACCAAAGACAATGTACCTAATGCCATGTCAGAGCAGTTATGCAGCTTCTCAGTGTGATAGCTTTTCTAAAAAGCGTAACCACGCTTCCAGAAATGAAATGAAAGCTTTTTTCATATTAAAGCCATGTTACTGGGAGATGGAATGCTTCCTTCTCCCTACATAACTGCACATGATTAAATATTGACTTGGAGCCAGCCTTTGACAGCCAGCGGGCCTCACCCTGGTAAATGCTGAAGTGTGAGGCTGAATGTAAATGCAGAGCCATCCCACAGGGCCCTGGCTTTTTCCTTGGGAAGTGGGGAGCATGCAAGTTGTCAGTTATGCATGAGGCGTCAAATTCAAGTGCTGCAGTAGAAGGGTATAATTTGAAACAAGTAATTCCTTAAAAAGCAACCCGACTCTGTTGAAAGAAAAGTGTATTTTCCTAATCACTCTGAATAATAAAGAGGATGCTAGTCAGAACTTTTAACAAAACATTCAGGGTACCCACTGAACACTGCGGTTTGCAAAAACAAAAGCGTTGTCCATCACCGGAACAGTTGATACCTTCCCAGACAATAATTGCTTGGTTTATTTGAAACAAACTGGTTGAAATCATCAGCTTTATTTCGGGGACATGAATATTTGATTAGGAAGTTTCAATATGTCTTTCTACTCTATTTTTGTTGTAAGCATGTTTGCTTTTTTTGTTGCTGTTGTGAACAGTGTGACCACTTAAAATACAAAATTGATTGTTCCCTTCTATGGGGAAAAAATTAGATGTTTTGCTTAGCTTCTGAAAGAAAATATTTTTCATTTTATTTTGTTCCTGTTAATAGGAAGATCTAATAATTTTTATTTGAAGACTTTTATACCCTGAAGTAAATACCTATAAGACTCACTCAACAGTTTTTCTTCCATGCTTTTACTGTCAATGAAGTTAAACCTGCTTATTCCTTCTTCTTTAGAATGAGTTCAACACAAGTCTTCTTTTCAGCAAGTATGGTAATCGTCTAGACCATCTATATTGTGATAGTTATCTGAGCATCAGCATCACCCTCTCCAAGGACTGGTGAATTTTAAAGATACCCTTAAAGATTATTGTATTTCTCGGCTGGGAGTGGTGGTACATGCCTGTAATCCCAGCAGGTAGGAAACAGTGACAGGAGGATCACGAATTGGAGGTCAGCTGGAGCTACCTACAGAGACCATGTTTCAAAAAAAACAAGGGCTGGAGATGAAGTTCAGAGGTAGAGCGCTTGCCTAGCACCTTACCAGGTCCTGGGTTTAATCATCCCCACAAAAGAGGAAAAAAGATTATTCTAGTTTGGAAATGACTCAATTTAGCTAAAATGGATTCTTAGAGATTTGAGTTTTTAAGAATCCCTACTAGAGGTGTGAGCATGTGCCTAGTCAAAAACATTCATTTTTCTTAAACATTAGTGATTCTGCTCTCCCTTGACACATACTGAGAAGCGGGTTCGGTGCTGCTGACACCTGAATGAGAAGGAATGGTCATAGATCGGTTTAGTTCCTCACCTCAGTCAGAAGCACAGAAGTGAAGCTGAGGGAAGTCAGAGTCGTGTGTGTGCACATGCACACGTGTGCTGTCCTGGGCTGAGTGGTTCACAGAAACGCAGCCCATGGCTTTGCCTGTCACACTGTACAGACCCTTCCCTCGGGAATTTACAACGATCCTGTCCCCAAATTAAGACAATAAACACACTTTTGCTGGCATGTATTTGTTGTACAGGGGGTTTCGTTGTCATATTTTCATATATGCTTATATTGTGCCTTGGTCAGATTCATCCGCTCCACCGTTCTCCCTCATCCTCCTCCCACCTACTTAAAACAATTTTAATGGGTTTCATCATTCTATCTTCATACAAGTGTATAAAGTACCATATTCATCCTCCTTCACCTTCCCCTCCCACTCGTTCCCACCCCTAACAAGACCTGTTTTGCATCCCTGCCCTTCTTTTTTTTAAAGTGTATATTCATTGTTCAAAGCGGTTTTGCCATGGCATCTCACACATGAACGCATTGTGCCTGATCAGATTAGCCCTCTCCATTTCTCTCCTTTGCCCTTTCCCTCTACCATCTAGTAGCCAACAGAACAGCCCAATATTTTTATAAAAATTACATTGACATGAGCATTGAGTGCCTGAATTTCAAATACAGAAAAGAACTCGCACACAGGCACAGTGTAGAAAGGGGCGTGGGGGGACATGCCGGTCAGCTTTGGAATTGACTGTGGGAAAAAGAAGGCCTGACTTTGATCTGAACCCGTGCCAGGGGCCCCACCCACGATGCCACCTTTTAATCCTCTCAAACAAATTGTGTACCTGTTTTCAGTGAAAAGATGAGCATTTTGTAACTTCTACGTAGTAAGTGGATGAGTTAGAATCCCAAATCCAAAGGGATCAAATTTAAAGCTTATTTCAAAGTATGAATTCAATCCCATTTGGATTGGACAAAGGATATGAGCCCCTGTGTTTTGATTTGCTTTTGGTTGACTTCATAAATGCTTCAATTTACTGAGCACCTTCTTGTACTTTTTTTGGTCACTATTTATCCTACAGGCATTCACGGTTGCTTGGCTCAGGTTTTTAGGTTTCTTCTTTGGATACTATCAACTCTGAGCTGCCCAGGGTCTCCCCCTAGGGAAGTGCTTAGGGAGCTAGGTAGATTCTTAGTGAAATATAAGGAATATCCTTAGTGAAATATAAGTAATCCTTTTTCTTATACTCATGGTTTTAAAAATATGACTGGGGAGCAGATCTTGCAGGGGTTTTCACAGACTTAACCTAAGTAAATACTGTTGTGGTAAAGAGGCAGGTGTGGAGGGTGGAGCCTGAGTCCTCCTTTCTGGCCTGCCTTGTCTTCCTACTCCACTTGCTTCTGCTCTCCCCATCTGAGCCTGAATTTGGCCCACCAGCACTGGTTGCAAAGAAACTTGACTTAGACTTAGGTGGAGGAAATGAAAATGGTTAACCAAGGTTTTTGTTTTGTTTTTCTTTTTTCAATTTCATATGTCAGGTAAAATTACCAATCCTGGAGCGTTCAAAGTAATCTCATCAAGATGACTAGTTTTAAATAGTGTTGGAATAATACCCCAAGCCTGGAGTCAGCTCTGCTATTGCTTTTGTAGCTGACCGGTTCCCATGGAGCTTGCAGTTACAGTTCAGAAATTCAGTTCCCATCTCAGGAAACCACACTCTTTAGATCAACATACTTGGGCAGACATTAAAATATGCAATATTTGAGGCTAAGTTCTCAGGTTCACTCTTTTCAGAGAACAACATCCTGAAAAGAATCTACTTGAAAAGCTCTCTCTGGATACAGGGCATCACAGAGATGACAAGATGTAGTCACTGCACCAATGGCGCTTAAAACAGTGGGGCCTGCAATGGAACACAGCTTAAGAAATGGCCTGCTGAGTGCTGAGCGTTCTCACTCTGGTACAAAATTAAACCCAGAAACACTCACCGCCATTCCTGGATGTGGTTTCCTGTGGGTTCATCTGTACACTCTGGAAGATTCCCGAGGAGACGTTTATTGCCCAAGTTGTTTAGTGAAGGCATCCTGAGGGTTGGCTGTTTTTCAAAAGCACCCCCCCACCAGGGCCAAATTATCTGCTTCTCTTTCTCAGTGAGTTCACCATAGTTCATTCATTCACCAAAGTGTAGAGGGAGCTTACCTGCTGTTGGGCATACATTGCTGGAGAAACAAAACAAAAGCAGGTAAAATCCTCATCCTAATGCATGTTAAACCTAGGAATTCCCCCAACCTCTGCATTAGGGCTCTACAGAGAAACAACCAATAGGGTAAGTGTGTGTACAGACAGAGAGTGGGGGAGAGAGAGAGAGAGAGAGAGAGATTGATTTTAAAGAGCTGTCCGGTGTAATTTTGTGTGCTGATAAGTCCAGGCCAGCAGGTTGGAAATTCCATCAAGGGTCAATGTTTCTGTCTGGAGTTCAAAGCTGTCAAGAGGCAGAATTCCTTCTTTTCCAGGGGACTTCACACTTTTCTCTTAAGGTGTTCAATTGATTGGATGAGACTAACCTGCTCCATATAAAATAGTCTGCTTTATTCAAAGTCCACTGATTTAAATGTTAATCACATCTAAAAATACTTTCATGGCAATGTCTAGCCTGATATTTGACTAAAAATGGGGTACCTTAGCCTAATGAAGATGACATCACTCCCCATCCACTGTCCCCACCTCCAAATAAGGATGTCATTTCAATTTAATGGTTCTCAACTTGAGCAGACATCAGAATCCCTTGACATATTGGTTAAAACACAGATTTCTGGGCTCCAGCCCACTGTAGATGCCTGGGGTAAGGCCCAGGAACTTGTGTTTTTAACAAATCGCAGGTAGTTCTGGCACTGCGGGTCCAGGGACTACACTTTGAGAACCACACTGGTCTGTGCAATCCACTTCTGCCCTTTAGCCTCGTGGCTCAAACAGTGATCTTTATGATCACAAGAATAATAGTTTTATCCTCAGGAATGGACCCAAATAAATCAAGATTACAGTGCTGGTGTATAAAAGATCAATGTCAATTTGCTGATTTCTAATAAGAAAGAAACCATCATGGTGAGCTGAATGATAACCTCAGTTTAGGAGGAAGAGCCCGTCTTGGGCTGCTCTGCGGAGAGTGAGTGATCACAAAAGTGGGGCAATCAGAGCCAAGGAGCAGACATGATTTGACTGCTACAGCCACAAGGAAGGACAAATGCTTAGAGTCCACTGGCCAAGGCCTCCTCTCCGAACTTTGTAATTGGATAAAGTATTCAGAATGAGGCGTTGGTTGACAAGTAGACACTTCACATGGAAAGCTTCAGTTTTTCCTTGTGTGAGAAGATGTTCCCTGCTCTGAAAACTCCACTGGTAGTGGGGCTTAAAGTCCACAGAGATTGGAAATGCTCTTAGTGAGTCATTAAGATTTTATTTAGTTTTAATGGAAACTTTTTATTAGCTGCAACATGTACTGTTTTTATTAGACTTGATAATATATGTACCTTGTGTGTTGGGTTTTGTTTCTTGGTTACAATTTGAGTGAAGTTACAATCCTTCCCTCCTTTTGGAAGGGATCCTGGGGTTTGAACTCAGGACTTAGGCTTGCTAGGCAGATGCTCTACCTCTTGAACCATTCTACCAACCCACAATCTGCCTTTGAAAGACTTCCATCTTTGCTTCCTTGTTGAAGAAACTTTGAAGAACATTTATACATCTCCTATTTTCAGTGTCTGTTGAGAAGCCATTTTCCCTAATCTCTGGTTTACTGCCTCTGTAGAGCTATTTTAACATTTTACATTAAGGATGGAATTTCATTTTTTTCTTAGTGGTACTGGGATTGGATCTCAGGGCCTCAGACTTGCTAGGCAGGCACCTACCACGTGAGCTACTCTGCCAGCTTCCCTAATCTCTGGTTTACTGCCTCTGTAGAGCTATTTTAACATTTTACATTAAGGATGGAATTTCATTTTTTTCTTAGTGGTACTGGGATTGGATCTCAGGGCCTCAGACTTGCTAGGCAGGCACCTACCACGTGAGCTACTCTGCCAGCCCTAAAGACCTTTGAACTATTTGTGTTACAAACAGTGTGTACATTATTTGTTTTAATGTTCTTTTTTAGAATTCTGCAGTCATCTTCCTCAGCAGGGAAAGGTTGGCCTTTTGGATAAGGATAGCCCTTTAAAATTGCTGCTGAGAAATCAGCTGTGGGCTGAGCCTGCACTGGCCCCTCACAGTGTGAAAGACAAGTGAGTAACTAGCCTGAGGACAAGGGGATACTGGGGCTGGTGGTCCCAGAACTGCCCCTGTGTTCTTGTCCTCTAGATGCAGGAGTGGGATAGTGACCTCACTGCCCGTAAGAGGCGGATTCTCACAGTCTCAGTGATGTGTGTGAGAAAGGTACTTTCTCGTGTTTACCCTCAGTGTCATTGTAATAGCAGTCCAAGGTCCAATCAGCAAACAGAAGTCATTCTAAGAATTTCAGAGTGCAGACGTAATACAAGGAATTGGTTACACAAGTGACAGATGGCTAAAAAAGCAAAACATGGGCACTGAGGTCATCCAGAGACTAGGAATTGCTGGCGACAAGCAACCACCTGGGAGGCACCTCATGTGACTCAGGCCTTGCCCTGGGGGAGAGAGACACAGAGCATAGCCAGACTTCAGAAAGGTTGTCCTAGGACTGGCACTCCTTGCAGTTACTGGAGGACTGTCACTCTAGAGGGACAATCATACCTCTCTTTTCCCACAGGCCGGTGTTCTCCTGGTGCTGTCTCTTGACAGGATCTATAGGGAGCCAGGTGACAAAGGAGTCCTGGAAATGTCCTTTGAGCAGTCTTGGCATCGCAGAGCACAAGTCCTTGGTTTTCTTTGCTTGTCCTTCCTGTGTTGGTCTCCATTATCAGTTTTATTCACTTACCTGTATATAAAGCTTTTTGTCTCAAGTGAAGGTAGTGTTAGTGTAGAAGAATCTTGTTTATAAAGAACAAGGGAGAGGATTTTTTTTTTTTTTTGAAGTACTGGGCCTTGAATTCAGGGCCTCACATTTGCTAGGCAGGTGTGGCACAAGGAAGGGAATCTATTCATCTATTTAAATTAATCCTATAGGTTGTTCTTCAGTCATTAGTAGAGAATATTTTATATAATGATGGAAACAAAAATCTCAGCTTACTTTTAAAATTTCAGAGAATGAAATGCTATGTAATATTCTAATTTCATGTTTTTTTTTTTTTTTGTGAAACTGGGGCTTGAACTTAAGGCCTTCACCTTGAGCTACTCCACTAGCCCTATTTTTGTGAAGGGTTTTTCAACATAGGGTCTCACAAACTATTTGCCTGGGCTGATTCTGAACCTTGATCCTCCTGCTTTCTGCCTCCTGAGTAAGTAGGATTACAGGCATGAGCCACCAGCACCTGGCTCTAATTTCACTTTTAATATTTGTTAAAAGTCATATTTATGTTTGTGTGATCCTGCACCCTCATAATAACCATTGCTGTCTGTGTGTGTCCCTCGTGGCTAGAAAACAATGACTCATTCTTTCCTCAGAATTCCATGGGCATCTCTTTTTGCTACAGTTCCTCTGTTTTTTCATTTCTAGGGATGATGGACTTGGTACTGGCGGTGCGTTATTTGTATTGTATTCAGTTGCATTCAGTAAGCCTAGGCTGTGCCCTAGAGACATAGAGGCAGAGGCGATGTGGAGGAGCGTCGCGAGACCGTCGCTTGTGCCATACAATAGACATGGCCTTGACTTCCATCAGGGCCACTTATGTTTCTCACCTGTGCCTCCCTGTACACAAGGACAAACACAAGCTAGGCAAGGTTGCTGAAGCTCTGTGTGAGATAAGGCACCGGACATAGTGTAGACACTCCATGTTCCACCAATGTAGCATGGAATCTTTTTCACAATCAGCCACACAGCTTGGGTGTATGCTTTTTAGACTATTAAATTTAATAGCAGAGTTTTCATTGGCTTGGATATTTGTATTTCATTCCCGTAATTAACATTTTTCTTGTTTATTAGTTTTTTAGTCATTGGTCTACAAGGGAATGTTTGTGGTAAAATTGTATTAGTTTGTTTAGGATTTAAATGATTCCCTTTCTCGTGTTTAAAGGACTTGAGGTGACTGGCTTTCATTTGGTAGGTTTTAATAAGAGAATTAAAGCCAGACATGGTATTACACACCTGAAATTCCAGCTATTCAGGAGGTGGAGGCAGAAGAATCATGAGTTCAAAGCCAGACAAAGTTAAAGTAAGACCCCATCACAAAAACAAAATATAAAAACCAAGTGCTGAGGGGCACAGCTCAAGTGGCAGAGCACTTGCCTAGTATGTGTGAGGCCCTGGGTTCACACAGGGAGAGAGGGAGAGAGACAGAGACCGGGGCGGGGGGGGCGGGGAAACTAAGAAAAAAATAACTCAAGTACTTTAGCCACTTCTCAGGCCTTTGGTTTTCATGTTCACATACATGACAGTTTGAAAGTGTGTTTATTGGATTGGAGGTGTGGTTAGGGTAGAGGGGCAGACATAGTCTGTTGTAGTGACTAGAGTATTAACCTGTGAAATTTTAGAAAGAATTTGGATTCTAATTTTAACCAAGTCAGAAATTTAAATTTCTGGCAAACTAATTAATTCTTTTTTCATTGTGTGTTGACTATCTTTTAATTCACAAAGGCCTGAATTAATGATTAGAATAGTATTTATTTACCTTAGATGAAAAGAGCTGTGAGCAACCATAACCCACCCTGTGTGTCATAATCCTTGAATGGCTTTAGCAAGTTCAAATCCAAGGTATCCACACTCTACCCTAGGAGTCTGATTCATTCATGACCCTAGCATTAGTGTGGAGGTGGTACAAGGCATCTTTGTCTGTTTCCATGTCCATATCTATATTTAAGCTCTGTGTTGGCTCAAACATGCAGGCATTTTGCTTGTCTGTTAGTTTATGAGTTGAAACCCTGGCATAACATATTAGAAAAAGACAAATTGTGTGACATTGTATGTGTCTGCCTCCATTGCTATTGGATATGGGCAGATGTATTAGTTTCCTGTTGCTGCTGTAACAAATTGCCACTAACTTGGTGGCTTCAAACAGCGCATGTTTATTTTACCATTCTGGAGGCCACAAATCTGAAATGGTGTTATAGAGCTAAGATCAATTCGTCAGCAGGACTGATTCCTTCTGGAGGTCATGGAGGAGAAACTGTTCCCTTGCCTTTTCCAGCTTCTAGAGGATGTCTGCATCCTGTGGAATCACATCTCCGCTTCAGTTATTACTCTCACCCTCCTGTTGCCTTCTTATAAGGACACTTATAATTACTTTGGGACCACTCAGACAATCCAAGGTAATCTCCTGAATTTAAACACATCTTCAAAGTCTCTTTTGCCATGTAAGATAACATAATCACACATCTGGGGGTTAGGACATAGACACATTGAGGAGGGCATTTTTCTGCCCACCAAAGCAGGAAAAAAGTTCAAATCTCCACCCCCCCACCCCCACCCCCACCCCCATTTTTGTATAACCACCTTTGTGTCAGATACAGCTTTCTTTCCCTACAGTTTCAGACAGGCAAGAGAGGAACATTTTGCAAAGACTAGAAGTGATAATACCATGTTCAGAATTTTAATTTTATTGATTTTTTTAAAAGGCTACCAATTTTTAACTTTTCAGCTGCCTTAAGAACTTGTTCCAGAAATAGATTGCATAACATTTGAGACCCATTAGCTCTGAAATTGGTACATGACTACGGTTTCCCTTAGTTCTGCTAATAAAACAGTGATACTCAACAAGATGTAGCTATGGCTTGGCCTTGAGTTTATTCTTCTAACAGGCTTTTATTGAGCACTAAGTGTATGTTAGGCTCCTAAAGACAAAAACACTGATTTTTTTAAACTCAAGACCAGGGACAAAGATTGTCTCTAATATTTCAATAAGACTGGTTTTTGTTTTGTTTTGTTTTTTGCTGTATGCATGTAAAAAAACCATTATTCTAAGAAGGGTTCCTCTATGGCAAAAAATTATGACGAACTTCTATGAGAGGCCAGTGAATAAGATTTTAATAAAATGATAGGTCTTACCAAAAAAAAAAAAAAAAAAATCAGGAGATACAGAAAGCTTCCCAAGAGAGGAAGTGGAACCCTTTAAAAAAAAAAAAAAAAAACTTGATCCTTGGGACCCAGCTCCAGATATCTGCATTTAATTGATTTGGGGAGGGCTCTGACATCTGTCACAGAAGTGATGTTGAGTTCAGTCTTGTACAAGTGGAATAGGATAGAAAGATCTAAGAAAGTATGTCAGAAACAAGGCTCAGTAGAGGAGTAGATTTAGACATGGCTGATAAATCTATTAGCTCACCCCATTTTCACCCCAATTCTTATGCCAGACATGTTTGCTGAAGACTATCTGTGATCTTTGAGCTGCATAGAACCAAACTTGGACACTTGACAAATGAGCTAACTTCTGCTCCTTCCTTAGCCAGCTCATCTCCTAGTAGGGAAGATGGGTCCCTAGTAGTTAAGAATGTGGTCATGAGCCAGGCTGCTTGGGAGCTAATCCAGTTCCTCCACATACTAACCATGTGGCCTTAGGAGAGTATCCTAATCTTTCTGCCTCCACAGTGATAGCCTTCTTAGAATACTACCAACAGCTGCTAGGTAGGGTAGGTACTTTTGTTGGCTTCATTTACAGATGAGAGAGATGCTGAGTAACTTCCCCAAGACATCACAGATGGCTAAGGAGCAGACCTGGGAGCCTAACATGCAAAGGCTCTTGAGACTGGGTAATACGTGTGATAAAAATACACTGCAGGCCCCGTGGTGGTCCAAAGGAAGACTTCACTTAAAGAGCTCAGAGGAGGAGAGTCTAGGACTGGGTCTTGAAAAGTAATTAGATTTGCCAGAAGGATGTGAGAGAAGACATTCCAGGCAGAGGGAGCAGCACATGTAAAATGATGAGGCAGGAAGAACCTCATGGGGGGCCCTCCATCCCTTGCATAGGATGTGTTGAGGGATCCAGTAGTAAGGGGATGCAGTGGAGCAGTGTCTCTCCAGGATTTTGCTGCATCAGCTATACATCACATATATGTGAACACATTTGGCCAGGCAGGGTGGTGTGTGCCTGTCATCCCACCTACCTGGAAAGTACAAATAGGGTCACGGTCCAGGCCTGCAAGGATGTAAAAGCAAGACCCTACCCCAAAACTAACTAAAGTAAAAAGGGCTGGGGGTGTGGCTCAAGTGGTAGAGCACCTGCCTAGCAAGTGTGAGATCCTCAGTTCAAACCCCAATAGTGTCCCCCACAAAGATACATATATCAGATGCATTTGATAAGAAGATTCCAGGCCTCTCCCCAAGCATAATGAATCAAAATCACTGAGATTGGAGCCTGAAAATCTGTATTTTAAATGAAGCAAACTACTTGAATGTGGGAGGGTAAAGTTCAGATGGAGACAAACGATAGATCACAGAAGGCCTTGTGTGTCATGCCAGGGCATTTGGATCGGGCACAGCTACTGCAGGTCAGAACCATCACTTTGAACAATGTAGAAAATGAAATGAGGGGGTTTTCGGGTGGTTGGGGGAGGACGGGAGCAAGTCTAGTAGTATTTTGTTTGTATTCCAGCCAGAAGATTGTAGTCCTAAGTGAAGGCACTCCTGAAACAGATGAGGGCAGAAAAAAAGCCAAGTAAAGCCCAGCAAACCATCAGAACCTGTGAGACTATCTGTGTGTGAAAGCGGGTTGCAGGGAGTGTTGAAGAATAAGAGACCAATCTGGGTTTTGGGGTTGGCACAAAGTGACTGTTGCAACTCAACTCAGAGAACCTTACTTCTGTTTTGTTCCTTCTTTCCTTCCCTCTTTTCTTCCTTCCTTCCTCCCTTCCTCCTTTTCTCCCTCCCTCCCTCCCACTCTCTCTCTCTTCTTTTTATTTTTGGCAGTACTGGTGTTTGAACTCAGGGCCTTGCTCTTGCTAGGACTTGAGACATGCCCCCAGTCTTTTTGCTTTTAGTATGTTTTTGAGATAGGATCTCACCCACTAACTTTTGCCTGGACTGGCCTCACTTTGAGATCCTGAGTAGCTGGAATTACAGATGTGCATCACCTTGCCCAGCCTGAACCTGACTACTTGCAAGGGAGACCTCCCAGGAAAAAGCAGTCAATCTTTCCTCCTTCCCAGATTCCCCAGAGAAAAGCAGAGATGTCAATTTTAGCATTACTGGGGCAAAGACACCTTCAGATAATGAGGGAGAACGTGACTACAGTCCCTTCTGTGTAACTCCTGTTAGAGGATAATATAAGAAAAAAACCAAGAATTCAAAGTTTTGATCAGGGACGTAAGTTGCAATGCAGAGTTGAAAAGTGTCATTGTAAAGCAAAGTACTTATCTATTAAATACTTTGGTGACAAAGAAGCCTTACATTGGGCGTGGAGAAATGAAGTAATCACTCTTAGAAAACACCAAGGCCAAAAATGTCAAAAACCCCACACTCTGATGTCAGTGAGGAAAATGATTGAAAGTCTCTGGACAAGCAGTGCAGTGTCTTTCTTCCGGATGAAGTCATTAGCGTCTTTCAACCAGGGCTTGGGTGACTGCTGAATTGTTCCATGTCTCCATGACCAAGTGACTTTTACTGTTGTGTGTGGTCTTGGGGCTCACAATTACTTGTTCAACCTCAAACCCATCAAAATTATTCAAACAAGAAGGCATGCTTTCTCTCTCTCTCTCTCTCTCTCTCTCTCTCTCCCTCTCCCTCTCTGTGGAAGGCAGTGGTCACTTTCACTTCTGCAGCCTGGTACTAGTCATTGCATGCTTTTAAGCCTGAACATTTGTTTTTCTGTCTTGATTTCAGTATCCAACAAGTCACCATAGAACTTGATTTTATGAGACATCTCTGGATTTCTCTTAGGTTAAAATGTTAGAACTCTACTTGTAATTTCCTTTCACCTTGCTTCTTCCCTTCCATTGTTACTTTGATAGGAAATAAGCATGTTATCTTTGTGAACTTTCTTATTGCAACCAATGCATTTATAAGATACAAATTAGTATTGAAATGTCGTTAGGCGTATTCTGGATTACATTTTGAAGTACATCCTTTTGGAAAAGAACCTGATGATTAGCGTATGTATTAGAAAGAAACTACAGACTAGAAAGTCCAAATTGCATAGTGGGTAATAGCAGGTTTTTGAACCAGCTGAACTGGATTTAATCCTTTCAGTCTCTTCTACCTGTCTGACCTTAAGGACATTACTTGACCTTCATGTGCCCTGATTTCTCTATCTGTACCGTGGAGATTTAATAGAAACTTCTTTGCTGTGAGGATTAAATGTTGACGTGTGTACCTGGGTCAGAACTGATGGTAGTTCTTGTCTTCATTTTCATCATCATCATCATTTACTCATTACTATTTCTTTATATTATTTTTTTCAGTTCTGGGATTTGAACCTATGGCCTCACACCTGCTAGGCAGGAGCTGTACCACTGAATTATACCCTAGCCCCACCAAACAAAGCTGACTTTTCCACAGGCCTACTACCAGAAGTCTACCTGGTTGGCTGTCAACAAATTAATGAATATGAAATTTCTAAGTAGAATAATTATAAACTCAAATGGAAAGTGATTTTAAAATCCTTTCCTTGGTTTTTAATGACAGTTGCAAAGCTCCTGGAATTTTCCATCTCCTGATCTTCTGATTGGAGTCACATATGCAAATGAGTTGGGCAATAGAAGCCATGGCTGGGCAGGGCAGGTATTTGACCCACATTCCTTTACTCTGCTCCTCAAGATGTTTTATTCATATTTGTGTGTGCCTTCCTGAACACCGGCAGCAAATTCCTTCTCCTGAGCATTCTTTCCTCCTGAGGTAACAGGTGCAAGCGCCAGCACCAGGAGGGCGCTCAGATCCAGCTATGCCACCTTGGCTGCTCTCTTGGAAACCGAAGGGGAAGTGCGCCAAGTAGCACAGTGGAAGGAAAGCAGACTGGACTGCAAATCCCAACCCCAGACAGATTACATAACCTCCCAATCTCACTTTCATCTATGAAGTCATACAATGGAGGATTGCAGACAACATAGCGTTGAACTCAGCACAAAATATGATATGCCTACCCACTGAAAATTTTCTTGTTGCTTCCTTGAGGCAAGTGCTGGGGACACAAGTGACTGAGGTCATAAGAGGGACACACCTGACAGAATTAACTGGCAGCTAACAAGCAATCCAACAGGTGTTTTGAAAAAGTACAGTACGAATGCTATGAGGGAATAAAGGCTGGGAGGAGAACAGGTGGGCCATTAGGCCATGGGTAAACTAGGAGTTTGCCACACAATCAGGGGAAATGGGAAAGAGAGAGCTGGGCGTGCAGGAAAGTTCAAGTAGGGCTGGATTCTAGGGCCCTCTCAACCTCATTAAAAACTTAGACTTTATCCTATAAGTAATACAAACATATTATAGCATTTTAAGTGAAGTGAAACAATGTATTTGGACTCTGGAAAGGAGCTACCCCAAGGCTGGGGATCCAGTTCAGCTGGGATCTCCAGGTGAGAGAGGATAGAACCCTGATCCTGGAAAGAGGAGCCCTCCAGGAAGCAGAAAAGTGCTGCTTTCTTTCATTCACTTATTCCACAAATATTAATTGGACATTGATCATGTGCACCGTTGTAGCTGTGGAGGATGCAGTGGTGAACAGAATAAAGTCCTTATTTCAGTAGAGCTGCATATAACATAAATGAATGTATGAATCAGTGAATATAAATGAAGCACATGACTGATTTTTTTTGACCAAGTTGATGCCCTGATCCCACCTTTATTTTTTTATTTGTTATTTTTTTGGAAGTTCTGGGGTTTGAACTCAGGGCCTACATCTTGAGCCACTCCACGAGCTCTTTTTTGTGATGGTTTTTTTCGAGATAGAGTCTCACAGACTTTTTGCACAGGCTGGCTTCGAACCTTGATCCTCCTGATCTCTGCCTTCCAAGTAGCTAGGATTTACAGGCATGAGCCACTGGCGCCCATCTCTGATCACACCTTTAAGTTCCTCAGGCCAGCTCCCAGTGCACAGGACCCTGTGGACATATCTCTGACCTGATCACACCATGCCTGAATCCCAAGAGCCAGGGTCTTCTGATCTGTGCTGGGAGCCGTTTTGGGGCCCTCCCTCCCCCACTCAAAGATGCAGGAAAGGCACAGATTCAAAACTGCTCAAAGCCAGGGTCACAAACTCAACTCCTGCAGGGGCAGAATATCGTTATCAGCTTTATGACTCACCAAGGGTATGCGGTGCTAGAAGGTGACCTTTTAAATAAGACCAGTGGATCTGAGGAACCCCACCTCAGTAGTAATTGCTGCTCTGTGGCTGTTTGGCAGTGATTCTCCACATGTGGTCTTTGCTGACTGGTGGGCTGTGAGGGTCCCAGTGACAGAAGGGGAACTGAACTATGCCAGATTTTTCTTTTGTTGCTGTGGGCCCATAACCTGCAGCTGCACTGACTTCCATTTTTACACAGGGAAGAGTTATATGCAAGCTGAGACACCTCCACTTCATGCGTGCAGACTCACATTCACTTCCCTTATACACAGGCTGCATAGATTCCTAAGTAAAGGCAATCCCTGAAAATGGAGAACAAGAGTGGGCTTAGTCTAAGGGGACCTCCTTAGTGCTGTTTCATAGTTAGCTCTCTGTGTTTGTGCTGAAATTGCAAATCATAGGATTTTTGTGCAAAAGCCCCCACTTTTAAATCTGAGCAGTTAAAGTCCTTTTTTTTTGGCAGCACTGGAGTTTGAACTCACTCCTCCTGCTTGCTAGGCAGGCACTCTTATTGCTTGAGCCACTCCACCAGCCCTTTTTTGTGGTATGTCTTTTCAAGGTAGGGTCTCATGATCTATTTGCCCAGGACTGGCTTTGAACTGTGATCCTCCTGATCGCTGCCTTCTTAGTAGCTGGGATTACAGGTGTGAGCCTATGGCACCAGGGTTATGTTGATTATTTTTGAGACAGGGTCTCAAGAATAATTTGCCTTTGCTGGCTTGGGACCTTGTTCCTCCTGAGTAGCTAGAATTATAGATGTAAGCCACTGGTTTACAGCTAAAGTCCATTTTTTAAAGCATGATTTTTAATCATCTCTGAACTGGAATCAATCTCCCTTTATCTTTCTGAAGTCTGCCCTGCAAAAAAGCTCTCCTTCTGTCATCTGTTTTCTTCTCTTCTCATTTCCCAATCCCAGGTCCTTTAGTCCTGTGTTATGACCAGTAAGAGTGACTTGCAATTGATCAGATATTTCTTGCATTTATGGAAATGTTGTGGGCAAAAGCCAGCTTACTGTGTACAAGGACTTTACATAAGGAACAATTATCGGTTGGTGATGATAAGTTACTTTAAGTAAAGTACTGTTGGATATTGTTGTTTCTCTAAGGTAAGTAATTTCAGAATTCCAGTCAATGTACAGACACGTGTTCTGAATGTAAACATTTGTTATCAGTAAAGAGAAAGTGTATGCAGAGTTACTGCATAGATAGTTATGTGGCACACGTGAGTCCTTAATGTATTTTTCTTAGGAATTGTTAGGTCCTTATTTTTTTCCTGGATCAAAGTAAAAACTTGGATCTCAAACTGAGTAATATTCTGCATGGATATTTTGTTACCACTTTTATGGTAAGCAGTTTCATAAATATTTTTGTAATTGTAGCTTTAGGTTATTTTTGACTGGTAGGTTTGTTTTTTGCTTTTTGGATTTTTTTTTTTTGGCAGTACTAGGGTTTGAACTCAGGACCTCTTGCTTGCTAGGCATGCCCTCTACCATTTGATCTGCTCTGCCAACCCTTTAGGTTAATTTCAAAATTAAATACAAGTCTTTAAAAGAGACATCTTCTTTTTTTAACCTCTCATTATGATTTAAACCTTTTGGACTTTTTTTCTTCTAAAAGAAATTAGCTATTCAATAGATAATTCCATATTTGTATCTTTTAATTTTATAATTTTCTTTTGCATACAGTATCCTTAACATTTTTTCATTTTTATTTACTTCCTTAAAAAACATTTCTAGAAGGCAGAAAAAACACATTTCAATGAAATAATGAAAATAAAAGACTTGGTTCAGTGCCTAAAATCTGATAATCATGCCACATGTCAAAAATTGTTGTTGTGATTAATAATATCATAATTGTTCTTATAAGCTTGATTGACAGTTGAAGAAACCGAGTCTTCATAATTAATGCTACTATGGTTCTAAAGGTAATAAATTTTAGAGACTGAAACTTATTAAAATGCACTTCTATAGACCAAAAATCCACATCCTTTCCCTTGTACCAATAAAAAAGCAAAAGAACAAATACTGAAGACCTTTTGTTCTTAGAACACCTGTGTGCTGAGATCATTGCACGCGTTAGCTTGTTTATTTATTTGTTTATTGCAAGTACTGTTTGAGGCTTCATTTTATAGATGAAGAAACTGGAAATAATAAGGGATTAAGTCACTTAGCAAGGTCACATTGTAAAGCCAAAAAGTGTTGAGTCTGACTGCCAAGTCCCCTGACCTTTCTTTGGAACACATTGTATCTAACTGACACTTACAAGTAACAAGCATTTATTTATAATGGTTAGTAAGCACTTGAGAGGTTTGTGTCACTTGCAACTAGAGAAAATATTCTTAGTTTCATAAATTTGCCAGCTAAAGTAGGAGAAAGCAGTCATCTTGAATAGATACGGTTTTCTGTACAGTAGCAAGGGAGTTTTGTGCCTGTTTAGTTTTTCTTTGAATCTCTCTTCCTTTTCTTGTCTGAGAGGTGACTTTTCTGAGGTTGTAGCTGAGTGGCATGCATTCTGAGGGATGTAGGTGGGATTTTAGACATCTGATGGGAATGACTGATGTTCATTCCCCATTTAGAAGCGGCTTGTCATGTTGAGGGTAGTGTGGTTCTAATGTCACCAATGAATAGAGAAAACATAAACAGTGACTATGGCAAACTATCTGTTCACATTAGATTTAGGTTTAAGTGACAGAAAGCCCCAAATACCACTGCTTCACACGCGACAAGATTTTACTTCTCCAGTACGTGAAAGCAGCGTGGA
This sequence comes from Castor canadensis, assembly GCF_047511655.1. Classification (NCBI taxonomy): domain Eukaryota; kingdom Metazoa; phylum Chordata; class Mammalia; order Rodentia; family Castoridae; genus Castor; species Castor canadensis. The sequence continues at coordinate 108,921,521 of NC_133390.1, read as the reverse complement.
GGTCTGGAAGCTAGGGCAGTTTCAAGATAGCCCAAGTTTCTTTGCTGTAATTTTAGTTTTGTCTTCCCAGCCTCAATCTATGGCTTTCTGCCTCCAGGTCCAAGCTGGCTTCTTAAACACCAGTTATTATGTGGTAATTTGGCCTGTAAGTAGGAGAAAGGGAAGAGGAAGGAATGAGTCCCTTTCTTTAAAGACACTTTCCAGAACCACACCTCTGCTTAGATCTGCACGGCCAGTATATAAGGGGCTGGAAAATGTATTCTTGCTCTAGGCCTCTACAGGACCTGTTAAAAGTGTGTGTGTGTGTGTGTGTGTGTGTTGAGTGGGGAGGTTCTATCAATTAGTAAAAAGAAGAAAACAAACAGTGGGAAAACTAGTAAGTAGAGTTTGGCACAGAAAGAATGTAAAGGAGTTAACCATTATACAAGGAAAGGTTCCCTCCAAGTCACGGCAGGTTGTGGCTATCTGGAATCCAAGAGGAAAGCAAGAGAGAGGTGGGGGGGAGGGGAGGATATCCTGTTTGAGGATATGCTTTGCCTTGAGCAGGAAGTCTGGACACCTGTGAATGTGGGTCCTAAGCTTTTCCTTTGGGCACTTGATTTTGAGTGAATGATAAAAATCTTTAGGAACCCACACTTTAAAAGAAAAGCAAAATGGCCATAACTATTTTTTTAATAGCACCTTTGCATACTACTTTGCTACAAATAAGGCCTACCTGAGGAATCAGAATATGAGTGAATCACTAGCTCCATCCCTGCAATTGGTTTCAGAAACTCAGCACGTCCATGTGAAAGTCTGAGCTCCCATCATAGAGATATATACCCCACACAAAGGGAATGAGTTTCCACCTGCTTTCATCAGTATACACCTAGGGAATCTTCTCATGGACAGGAAGAAAATACAGACACTGGGACTGTTTAGGGAGCTGGCTGCTTCTCTGCTTGCTTCTGTCACAGTGTTCTTCTTCCCTCCCCAAGGCATAGTGAAATAATAGTCTAGCAACTCTTTTTTTCAACCAACCCATTACATGTTATTACACTCACACTTGAGAGCAACTGGGAGAATAGGCTTCATCCAGTCCCATTTACAGATGTAGAAGCTCAGCCATAATGTCGCATAAGTAGTAAGGGAAGTGGCCAAGATTTGAACTGAGATTGGATGGACTCCAAACCATGCCCTCTACTGATACAGCCTCACCTTTTCAAAAACCACATGAAAGTACAAGGACGTCTTCCATGTTTCTTTTTGTACAATAATCTAAGGGAAATAGAGAGGGGAGCCAACTTTCCTGGTCCCTAGGGTTGGATGTCATCCCTAGATATCCTTGGGGGACTGGTTCCAGCATTTCCCATGGTTACCAAGACTCACCAATGCCAAGTCCCTTTTACAAAATAGTGTATTGTTTATATATAACCTCCACATATCCACAGTGTACTTTAAATCATCCTTTGATTACTAATAATACTGAATACAATGTAAACGTGCTGGAAATAGTTGCTGTACTGTATTATTTATGGAATAATGACAAGAAAAAATATACTTACTCAGCAAACATACAATTTTTCGAAGTATTTTGGATCTGCAGTTGGCTGAGGGCATAGGTGTTGAACTCACTGGTATGTAGGATCCACTGTATTATGGTGTCCTGAACTCCCTCACTGGTTCTTACTGAGTTCCAGATCAAAGCCCATCCCAACGCATTGAAGGGAATGCCCCAGCTTTTGGCTTTTGGGGTATGAACGCTTAGTGACTTCTTAGCTGAGCAGAGAGGGAGGTTCTACAAAGAGCTGGAGCTGGAGGCCTGATCTCTCCCTATCCATTGCTTTTCAAAGGCTTGTGGTAGCCAGCCTCCTGGTCCTTACATTGTAGGAAAATATAACTGGGATCGGTACTTTTCCCAAAATCTATACCTTTACCACTAAGAATATGGAAGAAAATAGAACCAACTAATAAAAGAGGGCTTCATAGCCAACTGGAAAAGAGAGAGGCCTTGAGTATTCCATCTTTTGCAGATTTTCTTCCCCAGTCAAGAGTTCTGTGCCCAAGTGCTTCAGTGGCTGCAGTATAGGGTGAGCTGGAATGGAGTAGTTACCTACTTCACCTGGTGCCACATTTTTCAGTGTGCTTGTAGTTGCTGCCTTTGTCCCCCCCACCCCAGTGTATCACTTAGGATGCCACTAGATGCAAGTTGGGGGAAACGAGACTCCACCTGGCTCCGCAGTGATGAGACATGTTGGCTTAAGCAGCTAGAAAGTCTCATTAGAAAAGGCTTGAGGAAGTGAGACCATAGCTGACTGGTAGAGTACTTGCCCTGGGTTCCATCCCAGCACAAGAAAAGAAGAGAATCAAAAAGAAATTTGCTTTATTAACTCAATAGGACTTTACCTGGATCTTTGCTATTGTTTTGTTGTGCTTCTGTTTTGTTTTTAAGCCTCTGCTTTGTTTTTGTTTGTTTGTTTTGTTTTTTGCAGTACTGGGGTTTGAACCCCGGGCCTCATGCTTTCGAGGCAGGCAGTCTACTACTTGAGCCACTCTTCCAGCATCTGCTTCATTTTTTTTCATAGCTGCCCAATCCCTATCCCTGTTAATTTCCACACAACTGTCTACATCTCTAGGGCTTTGAGTTTCCTTATTCTGGGAGAGTGAGACATCATCACTTCTGGGAATCTCTCAGAACACCCAGTAATCCTTAGCAAATTACTCCTTCATCTCATTTCCCAAACAAGGGGGTCCTGTTTAACCTCAAACTGGTGTGTGGAGCCCCAAGAGATGGAATAATGCAAGTCCTCCCACTAAGTCAGCTTCTCTTAGCACTTGGCCTTTGCAGGAGGAGTGAAGGATACCCTCATAAAAGTTACTGCTGTAGCTAAGGGGAGGGAGTGGGGTCCAACAGGAATTAAGATTAGACTGTCCCTGTTTCAAGGATCTGCCCGAACAGCACCCCAGGAACTGGGGCTCTTGGCTTGATTCACAACTTTTGGAACACTGCTGACCCCTAGTGCCTGGAGTAAAGCATTGGCTCTAAATCCAGAGACTGGCTTACCTCTCCTGTGAGAACCACAGTAGCTCTATGACACTCTCGCAGATGAGGGGGTATGAGCAAAATATAACTTGGAGAAGCACTTAAATGGAGAATGAGCTTAATATGAAGCCTTCTGAAGACCAAGACCCAACATATGGGCCTTCCCTCATAGAAATTTCTGTCACCCTTGTCATACCCATAATTCATCACCCAAAGTGTGTCTCCTCCCTGGAGGCAGGGTGCAAAATACCCAGGTCCTCACAGTGAGCACCTCCACGCTTAGTGAATACTTGTCTAGGTAAATGAGGAACCAGCTGGTGCTCAGCTCTCCTCATTCTGTCCCTAGCCACTTGTCACTTACCGATATCAGATCCCTCCACCTAAATGTACTCACAGTATGAAGAATTAGCAACCACTTGTGTTTTGAAACCACATTTTATAAAATATGAAGGTATTCCAGCAAGCCAAAATACACATGCAAGCAACTGGTTTTTTGTGTTGTGCAATGACCATGACACAGACAGACAGCAGAGAAAGCATTCCCTGTGAGGGCATTTGATTGCAAGCACATCAGCAAGCCTTGCCTCTGTGAGCTCCACCTTGAGCTAGGCACTGCTGTGTCGCCTGGAGCCTTTCTTGGTCTGGGTATGTGGTGTTACAGTGCTTTAACTGTGCCCTATGATTTGAAAGAGGGGGAAGAAAAGAAATGTGGTGATTATAAGAGGATGATTCTCAAAAAAAGAGAGAATATGTTTTCGTTTTGTTTAGCTTCTAATTGACTTCCAACTCAAGTGTGAAATAAGGTAGGTGGCAGGCTAGGAGAAATTTTGCACAAAGCCACGGTTACTAGAAATTGACTTTAATAAGCTGTGGAGGGCACGGAAAGACAGATAGGATTTGTCAGTCTGGGGTCTGAGGGAGAGTTCTGGGAAGCAGTGGCAGCCACAGCTGTAGAAATCCTGACAGCTGTTCAGTGTTGGCAGGCTGAGCTGCTCTAAGGAAGGGCGTTGTGGTGCTGCCTACAGGGCCCTCTCCACACATGGCAGCCTGGTACTATCCTTCTCTCCCCCTTTCTAAGGGAGGTAAGTTACATAGTGATCAAAGGGATCAGGAGATGGAAAAACATGAAATCACTGATACATAGTGTCCTAAAACATTGTATCAATTTTGCCATTCCTGCTTATCTCATAAACTACTTGCTGTTGCTTATCAAGGCTATCTTCATTACAATTATGATATTTTGTAGATCATAAAGATAGACACTAAATATTTGTTCTGCCTTTCCATTGAAAATTTAGTGTTATGATAAAAGCGAGAGCACACAAGGGAGGGGTGAGGATAGGTAAGACACCTAAAAAACTAGCTAGCATTTGTTGCCCTTAACGCAGAGAAACTAAAGCAGATACCTTAAAGCAACTGAGGCCAATAGGAAAAGGGGACCAGAAACTAGAGAAAAGGTTAGATCAAAAAGAATTAACCTAGAAGGTAACACCCACACACAGGAAATCAATGTGAGTCAATGCCCTGTATAGCTATCCTTATCTCAACCAGCAAAACCCCTTGTTCCTTCCTATTATTGCTTATACTCTCTCTACAACAAAATTAGAGATAAGGGCAAAATAGTTTCTGCTGGGTATTGAGGGGGGGAGCGGGAGTGGGTGGAGTGGGTGGTAAGGGAGGGGGTGGGGGCAGGGGGGAGAAATGAACCAAGCCTTGTATGCACATATGAATAATAAAAGAAAAATGAAAAAAAAAATAAATAAAAAGAAAAAAAAAAAAAAAAAAAAAAGAAAATTTAGTGTTGCTTTGGAGTTCTCCTTTGAGATACATTGCTTTCTTGCAGAAATATGGATTTTATTAAGTCAATGTTAACTGAGATTTTTTAAAAGTTACTGCAGTGGCAATCCACTTAAAAGTTGCAAGCTGGTTCTAACAGTACCTTACTATAGGCTGTATTTGTGCTTCTGGAAGAAAATGATGGAAGAATTCCGTATTGGCTTGGTGGAACTGATGCACAAACAACGGGCAAGTCTCGATGTCCTGGGGTGTATGGCTGATGATCACGCGCACACCTGGTTTTACAAGCTTTTGATCAAGTTCTCACCTTTTTTTAGGGTTGTAAGTACATAAACAAGGTTGGCATGTTTTTCTAAGTGAGCTCTCTGATTTTGTAAAAGAATCATTAGGAAGATTATAACACGTTGAGTAAAAAAATAAGAGTATTTTCAGAATTTTGTTCTCCATATGTTAACTTTTATTTTCATTTAAAAATTTTTTTTGTCATTGGTTTTTGCTCCCCCTTCCCCAAGTCTGTGTGTGTGTGTGTGTGTGTGTGTGTGTGTGTGTGTAATAGATTTCCCGTATGGGAAGTGTGGGGAGCCATGGTTGAAAGCTCTGTGTGAGGCAGTGCTGTGTCACTGTGCAGTGTGAGTGTAAAGGGGGGAGGCCAGCTAATGCATAGACAAGAGTTTACACCTACTGTTTTTAAGTCCTCCCAACAACCACATGAGGCACGTTATTATTTCTTTGTACAGATAAGGATTAGCTAAATTATGGGATTTGTTCATGACATAGTTACCAATGGTCAGGTTTTAAAATCCAGGCATTTCTAACTCAAGAATCTAGTTCTTTCTACTACACCAAATGTCCCAGACCTCACGTTTTTGTCTTAGAAATAAAAATATTCACAACAATGAACTCTTGTTTAAACCCCAGGCAGCCTCTCTAGAGCCCTTAATCGTATTCTGGTTCATCAGCTCATAACCAGGTATTGCTGTATGGCGTATTTACATTTACATTGACACTGGGAAGTGCTCTTTAGTATCAGGGACTGTGAGCTGCTGTACCAAACAGCCACTGTTCCCTTGTACCCTAGTAAAGCAGCTCTATTTTCACTGCAGATAGCAATACATTCCTACATTTCCCACACTCCCTTGCAGTTAAGAATGGTCAAATGGCCAATGGTATATAGATATCATTGGGCTACTGGGTAGGGTTTCCCAGAAATACCCATAAAAGTGGCTGACTTAAAAGGACAATGTCTTCTTTTTAAAAATTCCACCGAAACCATTTCCAGTGGTACTGCAGTACCAGGTCAATGTGCATAGTGGATTGGACTATGTCCTATTTTACCTCTCTGCTAAAAAAATCTACTTACTCAATGTGTTGTTTTCAGATGGAGGACATATCAGATATTAAGCTGATGAAAGCAGATACTACACTTGATCTTTAAAAGGCCAAGAAGCAATGGACTATGTCTTTCACTGTCTATTCATTCTCCTTTTCTAATTAGGAAGGAGGTCAAGCTATAACCATGAGCTCAAAAACACATGCTGGGGTAGTTGAAGCTAAGATAGAAAGTTTAGGTCTCTAATAACTTCCAAAAACCCCATGATACCAACCTTGGACTTGACTCGCTGCAGACCCTTTAGTATGTGTGAAAAAATATGCTAATTTTAACAGCCTTATTGAGATATAATTACATACCATAAAATCACCTGATTTAAGTATACAACTCAATGATTTTTAGTAAATTTATAGGGTTATGCAAATCACAAAATCAAATTTAGAACATTTCTATTACCCCAAAATATCCTTCCTGCCCACTGGCAGTCAAGCCTCATTCCCACTTCCAGTTCCACACAGCAACTGATGTGCTTCATAGGCTTGTGTTTTCTGGACATTTCATATAAATGGGATCGTACAATATGTGATCTTTTGCCTCTACTTCCTCTTACTTTACCCTATTCTTGTTAATTTTTTTTACATTCACCCATGCTGTAGCATATGTCAGTAGTTTGTTCCTTTTTAATGCTAACTAACATTTCATTGTATGGTTATACCACATTTAGGCTCTTCATTAATGGATGTGTGGATTGTTTTCACTTTTTGACAGTATGAATAATACTGCTACGAATACATACATGCCTTTGTATAGACGTATTTTTTCTTAGGAGAGGATTGTGCAGGGGAATGTGGTAAATTTATGTTTAATTTTTAAAGAAAGTGACCAATTGTTCAGAAGAGGCTACACCATCGTACATTCCCACTGGTAATGTATGAGCATTCTAGTGTTGCATATCCCTACACAGAATTATTTTGTCTTTGTGACTGTACCCTATTGGGCATGAAGTAAGGTCTTAGTGTCATTCTAGTCTTCATTTCTCTTAAGAAATGAGCATCTTTTCTACACACTTCTGCCATTCTGATTTCTTCTTTGGTAAAATATCTATTCCATTGTTGCCCTTTTTGGGGTGGGTAGCTGGGGCTTGGGGTTTGAACTCAGCCTTGGCCTCATGCTAACTAGCCAGACACTCTACCACTTGAGCCGCTCTGCCAGCCCTATTGCCCAGTTTAAATTGGGTTGTTTGTCTTAATACTGACTGACAAGAGGTTTTTTTATATATTCTAGATTCTAGATAAAAATCCTTCACCAGAAATAGTATTTATGTATTCTTCCAGATTGTGCCTTACTTTTCATTTTCTTAAAATTGTCTTTTTGACATTTTCATGAAACATGAATGTTTTAAATTTTTTTAATTTTTAATTTTAATAAAGGTTATTGTTTAGTTTTTTCTGTCATGGATCATCCCTTTGGTGTTGTGTTTACGGACTCTTTGTCTAGCCCAAGGTTGAAAATATCTTCCATGTTGTTTTCTATAAGTTCTACAGTTTTTGCCCTTACCTTAGGTGTACGATTCATTCTAAGTTCCTTTTTTAAATCCATCTTTTTGCATGCAATACTCAGTTGTCCCAGAACCATCTGTTGAAAAGACCTTTGTCAAAACTCAATGGACTATAAATGTAAAGATTTATTTCTATGCTCTCAACTGTGTTCCTCTAATTTATATGTCTGCCCTTATTCCAATACCATACTACCTTAATTAAGGTAGCTTGATGGTAAAATTTAAAAATTGAAAAGTGTTACTTTTCCACCTTTGTTCTTTCTCAAGATCATTTTGGCTTTCCTGGGTTCTTTATATTTTCATATGCATTTTGGGATAAGTTCATCAATTTTGCCCAAAAGCCTATGGGAATTTTTAAAGGCCTTATATTGATCTATGGATCAATTTGAAGAGAAGAGAGTTGTCATCTCAATAATGTTGGGTCTTCCAGTCCATTTCTTTAGAGCTTTGTTAGTTTCTCTCAGCAACATTTTATAGTCTTTTGTGTATACATTTTACAGTTCTTGTGTTTCCTAATTTTTAAAACCACTGTTACATGAACTTGCTGATACATACTGTCAAATTGAAATCCTCAAATATATATGTAACATAAATCCTGTTTTTATAGAATATGTATACATATGGATGTATGTATGTATACATATAGTCAGTGTCATCCGGTACAATAATCAGTATTTTTAGTTGAAATTAATTGTTTATCACTTGTTTTTATTTATAAGTCTGTTTGGCTTTTATGAGTTAAAACATAAAGAATTAGTACTTGGTTTTACACTTATTGGCTCGATACATTTTTTCCTTTTAACGTATGTCTGTTTCATACTTAAGATTGTGAAAAAGCTTTAGGGTTTTTTTTTTTCCTTTTTTTGAGCTCCCCCTCCCCCCTTTTTTAATGGGCTTTTTCAAGATATGGCCTTGTGAACTGTTTGCCTGGGCTGACTTCGAAGCTCAATCCTCCTGATCTCTGCCTTCTGAGTAGCTAGGATCATGGGCCTGAGCCACCAGTGCCAGGAGAGTTTTTTTCTTTTAAAAAGCATCTTCACCATTTTACTGTTTTCATGCAACATTTGGCTTTTTTATTATTCCCATATTTAAATGATGAAATTACTTAAGTGATACGTATGACTTCATACATCCAGAAGTGGAAGTTTTGTGATTTAAAATCAGGCTCCAAATCCCTTACTGTTTTCTCTACATACATGTTGATGGTTGTTTACTTCCTTAAACTCTGTTGGGGTACAAGAGAAATATAGACCTTTTGGGGGCTTTACTGTCTACCTAGGGAGATAAAGCTAATACCCATGAAATATACTAAAGCCAAAGTCAATATAATAGAGCCCAGCCCAGACACTGTGTTCTGGTGGCATCCATAGAAGTAGACAGCTATGTAAATGAGCTGAGCAATGTGGAAGATGGGGCCAGGCAGCCCAGATCCACGATTGCCCACCCCTTCCCCTTTCAGGAGGGCACGATTCATTCCTTCAGCTGCTGGGAATGTTGGTAGTTGACAGTTCTCAGCTGAGACCCTCTTTAGGAATGCTCAGGGCTGAGCAGAGTTAACCCTGCCCCTGCTAGTGCCCCCATCTCACGAGCAGCATCCAGTGATGGGTCAATGCTGGAACACAAAGGTCTGGCCTTTTTCTCCAGCCTTGGATCAACTCAGAAGAGCCAGCCCAGCTCCAGGGCATCCTTCTGGATCAGTAGGGCTTTTGAAGTTGCATCACAATTCATCTTCCCCCTCTGTCCTATTTCACTGCCTTTATTTCCCCTTAATAAACTTCCTGTCTTTGAATCTTTACCTGAGAGTCTGCTTCCCACGACCATTGATCTTTAAGGTTTCTAGGCACAAATGCCTAGAGGCCGCCAGCATTCCTTTTGTGGGTATAGAAAGTAAGGTTTTGTAGAGGATAGAAAAGAAGGCAGCAATGGAGGGGGACCTTGAATACAGGATGGGATGACAGTCTTGATGGAGAACATCCCAGAAAGTCTTAGTTGGTCTAGGTGTGGTGCATGTCATGGAGTTAGCGGATGGGTAACCCAGATATGAACCTTGACCCAGATATGAACCTTGACCCAGATATGAACCTTGGTCTAGGTGCGGTGCATGTCATGGAGTTAGCGGATGGGTAACCCAGATATGAACCACTTTTTTTTGTGATTCTATACTTGGGGCCCTGAAGCTGGAAAAGGAAGACAATTTTAGATTCCCCTGGCCAATTTTATGGCTGTGTGATTGTAGAGTTTCCTTTTTCTCACTTGAAAAGTAGATTATTTTCAAGACTGAAACAATTCTGATTTCAGGGGCTCTTCACTGGTGTCATGTGACAGGAAACTTCCATGGCCAGATAACTCTGGATGACTCTGGGCTAAACTCAGTCAAATGGATTTCTTTATTTGATGCAATCCAAATCATCTCATATGAACCCACAATGAAGATTTCCTTCACTCCATCCTCAGGGAGCACCTATGGGCTTGTATCTTGCTAGCGTCACACCGAGAAACCCAGGTCCATCACAGAGCAGTAGGCAGCTGATAAATGGATTCTACTGATTGCTATTAATCAGTGGTCTGCATGGCTTTGACCTTAGGCTGAAGCTTTCCAATGACTCATAGTCAAAATAGTGGGTCTTGATTATTTAAATTTGGTAAGGTATTTACTTCAACAATACCCAAAAATCATGTGTATCTTTCAAAAAAAAGTCCTAAAGCTTTTAAACTGTGTAGGGAAACACAGGTATCTAATTCATTTACTCTTCATTGGGTTGGTACTAGCATGACTTTATCTTGAAACATATGGTGGCTGCTGTAAGATGGAGCCATTGAAAAAGACGCTAAGGGGTGTCTGGGCTATGTGAACAGACTGCTACAGTGGATTAGTGGTGTCATAGGTTAAAAGCATTTGCCACCTTATTTTTTGATTCTACGCAAGTGGCCAGATCAAGGTCACCTTTTTTTTGGTGGGGGCTGGGGAACTGGGGTTTGAACTCAGGGCTTCAGTGCTTGCAAAGCAGATGCTCTACCATGGCTCCAGCCACACCACCAGTCCAGTCACCTTTATTTTAGGCCACAGTTAAATTTAACTTATGCACTCCTTTAGCTTTTGCAGACAGAGAATAAAAAATTATATGAACTATCTTAAGTATGCCTTATGCATTATCTCCTCATCTAACTGCGCCAATACTCTCCACCTCTGATAGTAGCAATGGCCTCCAGGTGCAGCTCCACAAGTCCTCCATGTCTTCATTTCCCATAACCAATTTTACCTTCTAGATGTGTCTCAGATCACCTCCCTGTCACAGCTACCACCCCATTCTACAAACAGTCACCTCTCATCTCAACACTGCAGTCCCACAGTCTCCCCACCCTGCTTTTTCACCCTTTAAGTCCCTCCTGTAATCTACCTGTCTACCTATTCAAGTGTGTCTCCTTCTCAAACCCTTTAATGAATTCCTCAGAGTGAAGCCTAAATTCCTGAATTACAGGTCTCCCATAACTGGGCCCACCTTACCTCTGCTCTTATTTCTTGCTACTTGCTTATACTGTAACAAAATCAATCTGCTGAGCTGCCTCAGTACTGTTCCTGGCTTCCACCCTGGGTAGCACCCTGAGCCTGAAATGTTTTCTCCACCCTGCCCTTCACCTGACCAGTTAGCTCCTACTCATCACAGAAACACAGCTCAGCTGTCACCAACTCCAGAAAACCTTACTACTCCTCCCCTCTTCAGGCTTGATAAGTTCCCTAACCAATTATAGATGTTACCTTATCAAGACATAAGACAAATATGTATTATACAAAAAATTACATCTAGAATGGGAATGTGTCCGATTTCAACTCTGTATTCCTTATACCTATTAACATGCCTGCACTATGTTAAACACCCAATAAAATGTGTAGGCCAAATGAATGAATTAAATATCCATGATGAATAAAACTAAGTTAACAGTAGCCATCAACATCAGAACTTGACCAGTATTCAGGTAGAGTTTTCTTTGTGGGTTCAGAATGTACTTTCTACACAAGAATGAATACAGAATTTTTAAACCTGTAGAAATCACTAAGATAGAAAGAAGAAAAATAGAGGGGACAAATCAATTTGATTTATAATATATTTATAATATATGTATATATGGAAATGTCCCAGTGAAACTCCCTGTATAGCTGTCTTAAGCAAACAAAAATGTCGTTTTTCAAAACTGGAGAACAGGAAATTGAAACAGGTCCTATCTGGGGTTGCTACCAGTGGGAGGGGAGAGGATATGAGGAAAGGGTGAAGGAGGCTGAATATAGTAGAAATATTATGTACTCGTGTATGAAAATGGGAAAATGAGACCTGCTTAAACTATTCCAGGAATGGGGGAAGAGGGATAAAGGAGAATGATAGAGAGGGTGAATTCAACCATGATATATTGTAAGAACTTTTGTAAATGTCACAATGTACCCCCAATACAACAATAATATGATAATAAAACATAAAGAAAGAAAAAAGAGTGATTGCCATGCATGGCTGGTGAGGTCTGAAGGGAAGCGAGTTCCATCTTCACCCACAAGAGCAGCACTGAGCAGATTCTAACAGCCTCAGTGTGTAAAAACAGCACGGACTCTGGATTGCATCTGGCTTCCAGTGAAAGAAAATCACTTTGAGAAGGGCTTAGTCCAGTTGAAAGTACTTTTCTCACTTTTGTCTGGCCATTTGCCCACATCTATAACCCCTGTGGCTGTCTTTTTTAACTACCTATAGTTTGGTTTGTTTTCCCTCATGGATTGCTAAGAAAAGAACACCTTCTTACAACTGATTAAATCAGATTTAAGTTAACCCAGGTGACCCTGTGGTGAGTTACTGACTGGATTAGTGCTTCTTTGCAACTAAAGCTTTTTTATGACTGTAGAGGAGAAACTGAGTGTACTCCATCACCTGGGTAAACTCCTCCTTGTACTTTTGTCACTGCATTCTCACACTGTACAGGAAGGACTTCCGACCATCATGGGCTCTAAGTCTTGATTTTGAATAGCCTCAGGAATACCATTTCTCAGACTCTTCGTAGTAAGTGTGTTCATTGTTTTGATTTACCTTTTCATACATCCACCTATAAGCTGCTACAGTCCAGGAGCCCAAATTTAAAATAACATGCAGTTCTCTTTCATTCCTCCTATGGTAAGATAGATCTTCAGCAACTCTGGTTGACTGAAGCCTAGATACAGACCCTAAGCTAGACAAACCACTCACCAGTAACCAGCAGACAGGTTTACAAAGCTTATACATCCTACACCCATCTAGAACAGGCATGACAATGAAGGAGGAAGCTGTAGCTGGGTGGAAATTTCACCCATTCTCAGATGGTGTTAAATGAGAAAAGGCATTTCCCACCTTTGACAGTTCTTATCACCTGGCCCCAGAATGCTGTGTCTACACTCAAGTTCTAGGGAGAAGAAGCTTCTCTCCCTTCCCCCTCTCCATGAGGATTTCCTAGACACCTCAGGTTCTATCTTTCCCAGGAAGGAGCAGCAAGGGGCCATGGCAGAGCACAGCATGGGGTCCCCAGGGCCAGCAGCTAGGCCTTTGTGTGACCATGCATCTGGAGCAAGGAATCACTGCCACCAAGACTGCCTTCTGTCATCAGTGCTGTGAGCTGTGCCAAGAGCTGTGTACTCCTGGTCTCATATAGCTCTTACACTGTGAGCAGACAAAGAGGTTTGGAGAAACTGAGCAACCTGCCCAAGGCTGCAGAGCAAGGATCAGCTATGGCAACATGGAGGCCCTAGTCTAGTCTATGGACAGACACATCACAGGTCTTCTTCCTTTCTGACAACCCATGAGTTTTCAACATTAACAAAATCATACATTCCAGGTTTTGTATCTTAAAATGAAAAAAAACCTTAACTGTGTTCTCTGCTTGAGCTGTCTATTGCTTTAAAGCAGTTTATTTCAGCTTAACACAACAAACTTTATCTCCGACTCTCTGATGGTCAGGACTTCCCAGGCTGCTTAGCTCTCAGGAGCCTCCAGTCAGAATGTCCACTGGGCTGCAGTCATGCAAAGACTTGACTGGGGCTGGAGGGACCTCCTCCAAGAGGCCTCACTTCCTCACCATGTGGTTTTCTCCACAGGCTGTTTGTGTGTTCTTAGGACATAGCACCTAACTCCAGCCAGTGCCAATCATCAGAGAGAGAGAGAGAGAGAGAGAGAGAGAGAGAGAGAGAGAGAGAGAGAGAAAGAGAAAGAGAGCTCTGCCGTGCCTCTTTTGACCTAGCCTCTGAAGTGGCTGGTATGCAACTTATGCTTTTGGTCTCTCTTCTATAGAGTAAAGTCACTACCAGCACACTTAAAGGGAGAGGAATTAAGCTGCACCTCTTCACGGGAAAAGTATCAGAGTTTATGAACAGGTTTGAAAACTACTCACCCTCCCTAACATATATCCATATATCTTCTGAGGCAAACAAAACAAAACAAAACTAGAAAGGAAAAACAAGCACCACCACCAAAAGGACATTGCTTTGCTTTTTCTCTGTTCAACTGTCACTTGTATGTTCCAGCCATCAGTGGCTCCAGAACTGCTTCCCAAGGAAAAGGTTGCTTGCATAGCAGGGAAATGGCGGAGCTTAGGAGGTCTAGAAGAGGAGCAATAATAACAGCTTGTCCTCTTGATGAAGCCCTGAAACAGGCCAGTTGCTATCTAGATTCTGACTCCCGCTCTCTGCAGGCCAGTGGCCGGAACGGGCCTCCCCACAGATTGTCCTTTTTCTCTTCCTGTGTCCTCAGGTGAAGCCAGGCCTCAGAGAATGGGAGTTGCCCCTCCCTCCAATACTTCCACCCTCAAGGCAGGTGACTTAGAGAATCAGGCCCTAGGAGTCCTCCTCCTGAGCTCATAGAACTTGGTTGGGATCTTGCTTGGGATTAGTCAGGTATCTTCAAGAGGGGATCACACAGGTTTGAATGATACTGAACTTGTTTATAGGCTCACACACCTCACAGCCTAAAGAACTCTGCTGTCACCATGGCCAGCTCTCTTGTGATGAGTTTAAGGTGATTTCTTTTAGCTAAAGGAGCAAAACCGGTTCTAAAATCAAAGTATCAAAGTATTTTTACTGCGTCCATCACTACCTTAATCAGAACAAACATTAGAAACTTAGTTTCTAATGAGGGGAAATCAAACACCAAGACTACATACTTGGAATTACAGTTTCTCCCTCTGAGAGGAAATTATTAAAATTTCTAAAAATCATAATTATAGACAAGTCATTTCAAAAAAACAAATTTACTGGGATTTGAACTCAAGGCCTCATATACTTGCAAGGCAGGCACTCTACTGATCAAGCCACCCCACCAGCCCTTTTTTGTGTTGGGTATTTTTAAGATAGGATCTCATAAACTATTTGCCCAAGCTGGCTTTGAACCTTGACCCTCCTGATCTCTGCCTTCTGAGTAGCTAGGATTATAGGCATGAACCACTGGTGCCAGTTAACAAGTTATTTATAGATAGATAGATAGACAAAAAGATAGATTGAAATGAGTTTATCAGCAGAGTATAGAAAAATTTTATTTCTTTAGCTTTTGTTTTGTCTGAAATTAAATGAATTTTGCATTCTAGGAGTAGGGGTAGCTACTAAAATAAATAACCCAAACCTGAGGAAAAGTAAAGAAAAAAGGAAAGTGTGTACCGCTGTCCACTGATTCAGCCTGTAACTATTTCTTGAGGTGACCCCTGGGCTTTGGGTGGTTCCTGGATGCCAGAGGCAGATGTGAGCAAATCCAAGTCCCTGACATCCTAAGGCTCCCATGACACTGAGTATCAAACAGTAAACGAGCTCCTCTGTAGTATTTAAAGTGTGGTTAAGTGCTGTAAAAAAGTGAAAGCTGAGTTGGGGGATGGGGAGGGTGGGAGCAGGGAGAGGCATCCTTGCAGGAGACATGTGACTTTATACAGGGTGGTCAGGGAAGGCCTCACTGTCACTGCTAAGTGACATTTGTGGAGATACCTGAAGAAAGTACTAGAGCAAGTCCCAAGATACCTGGAGAAGAGTGTTCCAAGCAGAAGCAGCAGAGTTCAAAGGTCCTGATGCCGGAGAGTGCTTAAAGTGATCAAGACAAGTGAAGAGGGAAAACAGGTCCCCTGGTGCTGGAGACTGTGATGTAGGTCTCCGCAGGATCTTTTTTTTTTTTTTTTTTTAGCATGTAACAGTTGTACAGGGGAATACATTGTGATATTTACATATGTGCTTACAATATATCTTAGTCAGATTTACCACCTCCATTGTTCTCCCTCTTCTCCCCTCCCCCAATTCTTAGAACAATTTCAGCAGATTTCATTCTTCTATTTCCATATATGAATACAAAATACTCTGATCATATTCACCCTCATTCCCCCTTTCCTTGTGTCCACTCACCTCTTACTGATACCCAACCCCAGAAAAGACCTGTTTTTCCCCCCGCCCGTTATTTTTTGTAAGTGTATATTGTTCAGGCCTGTGTATAACATGCTTTAACCAAATTAACCTTGCCCGTTACTTACTCATTCTCTATCACCTTGTCCCTCCAATATTCAACAGCTTACAGTACAGTGCATTATATTGTATTCATACATAGTTGGGTTCTTTCAAAATTTTTCATTCTGACATTTTCTTTCCCTTTCCTACCTCCCATAGTCCCCTCAGACAGACTCACTAATACAATTTTGTTCTGTCTCTCACTATATATGTGTATATATCTATATATACACATATGAGCTTCCACATATGAGGGAAAATATGTGACCTTTGACTTCTGAGCTTGGCTTACTTCACTTAACATAAGGTTCTCTAGTTCCATCCATTTACCTGCAAACAGCATAATTTCATTCTTCTTTATGGCTAAATAAAACTCCATTGTGTTGTATATATACCACATCTTCTTAGTCCCTTCATCAGTCATGGGGCATCTGGGCTGTTTCCAAAGTGTGGCTATTGTGACTAGTGCTGCAATAAACATGGGTGTGCAGGTGGCTCTATCACATCAGAGCACGTTCCTTCTGATATATGCAGGAGTGGTATCACTGGATCATATGGCAGTTCTATTTTTAGTTTTTCAGGGACCTCCATGTTGCTTTCCATAGCAGTTTACTAATTTACATTCCCACCAACATCGAGGAAGCATTCCTTTTCCCCACATCCTCCTCAGCGTTTGTTGTTGTTTCTGTTATTGATGATCGCCATTTTGACTGCAGTGAGGTAGTCTCGATTTGCATTTCCTTTATGGCCAAGGATGTGAGCATTTCTTCACGTTTATTGGCCATTTGTACTTCTTTGAGAATTGTCTGCTCAGTTCATTTGCCCGTTTATTCAGTGGGCTGTTGATTCTTTGCAGGGTTGGCTTTCTGACCTCCCTGTATATTCTGCTTATTAATCCCTTGTCAGATGTATAGCTACAAAGATTTTCTCCCATTCTGTAGGTTGCCTCTTCAGTCTGGTGACTGTTTCCTTTGCTGTGCAGAAGCTTTTTAATTTCATGTAATCCCATTTGTCAATACTTTTTCTTAACTGCTAAGCTATTGGGGTTTTAGTCATAAAGTTATTACCTATGCCTATGTGGTCCAGTGTGTTCCCTAATTTTTCCTGGATTAATTTTACTGTTTCAGATCTTAAATTAACATCTTTAATCCATTTTGAATTGATGCTAGTACAAGGTGAGAGACTGGAATCCAGTTTTAGTCTTCCACAGATGGAAATCCAGTTTTCTCAGCACCATTTGTTGAAAAGGCTGTCTTTTATCCGATGCATATTTTGGGCACCTTTGTCAAAAATCATAGGGCTGTAGTGCATGGGTTTTCTGTTTCATAGGTCTTCATGTCTGTTTTTGTGCCACTGCCATGCTTTTTTAACTACTATGGCTCTGTAGTATAGTTTGAAGTCAGGTGTTGTAAAACCTCCTGGGTTGCTCTTTTGACTCAGGATGGCTTTGGCTATTGAAGGTCTTCTGTGCTTCCATATGAACTTTTAGATTGACTTTTCTATCTTGGTGAAGAATGTCATTGGAATTTTGATAGGGATTATTGCATTGAACATATGATTGCCTTCGGTAGTATAGACATTTTCACAATATTGATTCTGTTGATCCATGAGCATGGGATGTTCTTCTGTCTTCTGATATCTTCATTGACTTCTTTCTTTACTGACTTTCATTGTATAGGTTTATCACCTCCTTCATTAAATTTATTCTTAGGTATTTTAATTTTTTGAAGCTATTGTGAATGATATTGTTTTCCTTATTTCTCTTAGACTGTTTGTTCTTTGTGTATAGAAATGCTGATTTTTTTGTATTGATTTTGCATTTTGCTACTTTGCTGAAAATGTTCATGAGATCTAAAAGTTTTTGGTTGAGTTTCTAGAGTCTTTCAGGTATAGGATCATATCATTTACAAATGGGGACAATTTGACTTCTTCTTTCCTTATTTGAATCCCTGTATTTCTTTCTCCTATCTTCTCGCTCTGGGTGGAAGTTCCAGCACTATGTTAAATAAGAGTGGGGAGAGTGCACACGCTTGCATTGTTACTGACTTTAGAGGAAATGGTTTCACTTTGTCCCCATTTAGGATGATGTTGGCTATAAGTTTGTCATATGTAGCCTTTATAATGTCAAGTAATGTGCCTTCTATTCCTAGTTTCTTCAGAGCTTCTATCATGAAAGGATGTTGAATTTTGTCGAAAGCTTTTTCTTTGCAGGCTCTTAGCAAAGCTTTGACTACTTGAATGAGATGGAGGCTACTAGAGGGTTTTGAGAAGTAATAGAATCAGATTATTATTTTTAGTTATTTATTTATTTAGTTTTGGCAATACACCACTTGAGTCCTTTCCCCTATTTTTAGTTTGCTTTTTCATATAAGGTCTTGTACTTTTGCCCAGGCTGGCCTTAGACCTTGATCTTATCTCTGCCTCCTGAGTAGCTAGGATTACACATATGTGCCATGACACCTAGCCTCGGATTATCTTTTTTAAAAATTGCTCTAGTAATATTATTGAGAATAAATTAAGGTGGGGGAGGTTGGCAGAAGTAGGAAGTCTTAATAGAAAATTTTTGCAACAATCCAGTAAAAGATGATGGCAGCTCGGAGCAGAATGGTAACGGAGGAGGTGACGCGAAATGGGCAGACTCTGGATATCTGAAGGTTCAGCTTAAGAGGATTTGCTGATAGGAGATAAGAGTCAGGGAAGAGTCAGGACCACCCCCAGGTTTCAGGCCTGAGCAATTGAAAGCCTGAAGTTGTCGCTTGCTGAAGTGGGGAAGGTGGGAGTGGGGAAGGTGTGGGGTGGAGTGTGAGCAGATCAGGTGTTGGGAGAGATCAGGAGTTCATTTTAGCAGAATGAATATGAGACTCCTATTAAATACGCAAGTGGAAGTGATGAGTTGGCAGTTAAAGAAGTCTGGAGTATCTTCAGATAGAGGTAGATGTTCTAGAGTCACCAGCCAAGAGATTGGATGGTGCTTCCAAGAGAATGAATTTATCTAGAGAAGAACTCCAGGGTCTGCTCTTTGGCTATTCCATTGTAGCTCTGTGCAATAGCTTTCTATGGTGATGGAAATTGTCTCTTTCTGCACTGTCCAGTGAAATAGCCAGCAGAACTATGCATCTGTCAAGCACTAAAACATGACTAGTGCAGCTATGGAGCAAAATTTTTAGTTTTATTTAATTTAAGTAGCCTCATGTGGCTAGTGGCTGCCATAGTGGGCAGCAAGCTGCCATGCCTGGGTAAAGTGGGAGAAGTGAGGAGGGAGCAGCAGAGCGGAGGCCTTCATACAGGAGAGGAGACAGAGGAAGTTGGAAGTCTTAGAAGCGACCATGTTTCATGGATCTAACAGGAGGAAACTGAGAATTGATCCTGGGATTTAGGGAGTATAGTCATTTTATTTGTGTGGTGGAGACAAAAGCCTGACTGGAGGGTGTTCAAAAGAGAACAAAGGGGAAAGAAAACTGTAGACAGCAGGTCTGAACAACTGCTTGTTCTTGTTGTCTAAGAGAATGTAGGAGTGAATGGACTGGGAAAATGTAGAGGAGACCAGGGAGACCAAGGGCGCACTTGAGCTTAGTGGTCACGAATTTAAAGTGTGATCCATTAGTACAGTTGTGTATTTTTCTCCAGCCCCATGTGTCAGCCTGAGAGCAGGCACAGAGCAACAGAGAGCTGAATTTATCCAAGTGAGTATGAAGTGAGGTGCAGTGAGAGAGTTGGTGGTTACAGTAACAGGTCAGAGAGTGTAAGATATGTGTAGAGAAAGAGAGGAGCTCAGCGTTGGAGCAAGAAAGAGTCCATGATGCAGGGACAGCTTGGAGCCCAGCAGCTGGCATATGGGAGGTGCTGATAGAGGTCTGCTTCCTCCTTCTTCCTTTCCTCCTCAGCTCCCTCCTGAGTTTAATTTCCTCTGAGGGAAGTTATTTCTTTCCATTGGTATTTGCATGCTAAAAGTCAAAGGGGTGTGTGTGTGTGTGTGTGTGTGTGTGTGTGTGTGTGTGTTTTCCTGCCTTGTACCCATTGCAACCCCTAAAAAAATAAGTAACTGATAAAACATGTCTGTGCCCCCCATGACCATGGGGCATTCACTTAATTTATCATCCCATCCATGTGTTGACATTTCAGTGACAGAAAGTATTTTGAAAATAATGAAAAGCACCTTAACCGTGTCATTTGTAAATAAGAAAATAACTGAGTGCACCTACACCCATATAAACTCCCAATTTTTAATCATATTTTTTCAGCCTGAAGAAGTAGCATCACTTTCAGGGGGATTCCTTCCACGTATTAATAAATCAAATATCTGAAAGTTATTCTTGACTTCAAGTGAAGCACTACTGATTGTACAGATGGAGCATTGCGTCCTTCCTTGAGAGGACCATTTCTTACCTGTCTTGTTTCATACAAGACATATCAATTTCCTAGCGTGAGTGTCCTAGAGCCTTGGGGTCAGGAAAGAGGTAACATGAGTGGAGCGGGCAGGAAGCCATGCCAGACTGATTGTCATGCATAAGGGACAGACAGATGCATACTGGACCCATTCCACTTACCATCAGGGAGAAACCCTACGCCAGTGTAGCCATCAAATCCAGATTATGGTGACTAATGCTAACAGAAGAGTCCACACAGCTTTCTACAGTCAGCCCTACCAGATCTGTACTCTGCACTGTGGACCCAGATGGATGCAGGATTAATCTGTCACCAAGCCAGGGCAGGCAAATGCCTGGATGACAAGGATTGAAACTTGAATAGTTCCTTAGTGTGGAGATTGGCAGTGATACTGCTATGATGCGGACACAGTAACCATCTTGTAGAAAGAGAATTAGGACTAGAGAGATGCGAGCCCCATCTGCCGTCTCCTCTTACTCCAGTACTTTATGGAAAGCTACAGCCTAAACTGGACATTCTTTCTCGGTTTCAGCATTCATTTTGTTTATTTGCTTTTCTTTGTCTAAGAAAGAAAACATGTGCTTTTTCTTTTCTTTTCCCTTTTTTTTCCAGGGTAGGCAGGCAAATTTAAAACAGTCTTTCACAAACTCAGTTTGTCTTCCTACGCTCATTCGGCATCTGTTTTTAATTAGAAAAATAGTTGACACTTCTTAAATATTAAGAATTCTGATTTTTGATTGTCAGAGTGGCTCAAGTGATAGAGTGTGAGACCCTGAGTTCAAACTCCAGTGCCAACCAAAAAAAAAAAAACCTAAAAAAAAAGGAATTCTGACTTTTTTCAATTATCAATAGACTTTTTGGGAGGAGGGCATTCAGCTTGGCAGTATCAAATGATTTGCTTATTTTTGCCAAGCTATCCCTTGGAACCAAAAACTCTCAAATTGTGAAGGAGGTGATAAACGCTATGTGATTTTTTTCCCTTGACCTAATTTGAAATTAAATTGCAAGTTTTCATCTAGTTATCGGTGTCAGTAAGTGTTGACCTTAGCTGGGGAGTTATTTTGCCCATAAGTCCAGCTGGCTCAGTCAGTGCTGGCCCTGTGACAGATCTGCAGTTAGAGCCCTTCTGAGCCTGCCATGGCCTCAGTTCAGTGAGAAGGAAGTGTGGCCAAAAGCCCTCACCAGGCCTAGCTCACAACAGGCCTCACCAGGCTTAGCTCTCAAGTTGGCAGGCAGCCTCTTCACACCCAGGTGAGCTTCACCCAGCTTCACATGAGCAAGTGGCCACTTGACCAGCATGATTACATTTGAATTAGTAACAGTCATAGTCACAGAGTGACATTCCCTGCATGGATCCCAAGGCCCTGAAGTGAGAGAACTTCCTGGGAATTGTGTTTATTCATTCATTCAAATATTTCTTGGACACCTTCTGTATGTCTGGCCCAGTGCTAGATGCTAGACCTACAAGAGCAGATATGGAACACACAGTCATGGAGAAAGTCAACATTACGAATCCCTAAAATTAATAGCTACAAACTGTGCTAAGGGCTGAGAAAGAAAACAAAGTGTGCTGAATGCATTAAAAAACAGAACCAATGTAGAATGGAGCTAAGAAAGGTCTCCAACTTTAAGCAAGAGAAGCAAAAGGGGGTCGGTGTCCAGGATGAGCAGCAGTTTGTGTGAAGGCCCCGGGCAGGAGCAAGCTTGACTTTTCCAGGAATTGCAAAGACCAGGAGTGGCCTAGTGCTTAGCGGGTGTGTTAGGCAGCTTTTCATCACTATGACACCTAAGAAAGTCAGCTTATAAGGAGAAGAGGTTTATTTTGGATCACAGTTTTGGAGGTTTCAAGACTGTGGTTGCTTGACCCTGTTGCTTTTGGGCCTGTGACAGCACAGTACATCATGGTGGGAACGAGCACATGACACAGGAAGCCTGTTCATCTTATGGTGGCCAAGAAGCAAAAAGAAAACCAAGAGATGGGAAAGGACCTTGTTACCAACACCCTCCCCCAGTGATCTCCCTCCTTGCACTAGGCCCCACCTCCTAAACATTCCATCACCTCCCAAGAGCCACTGGCTGATGACCAGGCCTTTAACACATGGGCCTTTGGGGGACATTTACGATCCAAACTAGAGCAGTGAGCAAGATTTCGAGAGGTCTGAGGATAGAGCAGTATCAGTTCTAGGGATTTAGGATTTCATCCTAAATGTTGTGGAAATGACCAAATAAACAAAGCTGGATACCATCTGATTAAAATTTTAGAAGTATTTTTAATTCACAAAGAGTAAGGCCACAGCCCTTAAAATTTTTTACAACATTTTGGGTACTAAATTCCCAAATAGGGCAGCTAGATGAGTGAGGGGGCCTACATTCCTTTCAAAATGGTATTCTGTACTGCCTAAAGTGAGTCACAAGTCTGATTGTTTCTGTTGTACTTACAGCTCTGCTACAGAAATGACTTCTATTCTTGGAAGATGAATTTGATTTTCAAAACCTTGAAACAAAGCACAGTAGCTCACACACACCATTGGTACAAGTGATGTCAGTACAACTGGAGTCTCAAAGCAAATGCATCTTCACAGTTGCGTGAGAGGGGAAGTGAAGGTGTCTGAGCATAATGGATGGGGCTCATTTTTCCAGCTTCTTTTTTTTTTTTTCTTTGATTGAATGTCAGGAATGAAACCAAACTAGCCCTATGGTTTTTTTAAAATATCATTTGATGAGGAGAGAGGACATATCAGATGGGGAAGATAGGCTTATCTACACAGTACTGGATCTCAACAAAACTACTATTTTTTTTTTTTTTGGTGGTACTGGGGCTTGAACTCAGGGCTTTGTGCTTACAAGGCAAGTACTCTATGGCATGAGCCACACATCCAGCCTTTTTTGCTTTGGTTAATTTGGAGACAGGATCTCATATTTTGCCCAAGCTGGCCTGGAATCCAGGCTGGCCTGTACTATGATCCTCTTATTTCTACTATTATAGAGATGACAGGTGTAGACAGCTTTTTCTGTTGAGATGGGGTCTTGCAAACTTTTTCATCCTGGCTGGCCTGAACGTGATCCTCCCAATCTCAGCCTTCTGCACAGCTGGGATGACAAGCACACACCACTGCATTCAGCTATTGGTTAAGACCCATCTCCTGAGCTCTTTGCTTAGGCTGGTCTTGAACCACTATCCTCCCGATCTCAAGTAGCTAGGATTGCAGGTGTGAGCCACTGGCACCTGGCTACTTCAGGTTTTTTTGAGATAAGGGCTTGCTTTTTGTCCCTACCAGCCTAGACCTTAATCCTCTTGTTTGTGGTTCCCTGTGTAGCTGGGGATGACAGGCTCATGCCACCACACCCACCCGTTGGTGGAGATGGGGGTCTCTCAAACTTTTTTTGCCCTGGATGGCCTCCAGTCATCATCCTGATCATCCTGATCTTTGCCTCCCAAGTAACTAGTATTACAGGCTTGTACTACTGCACCCTGCCAAGGTTGCTATTTTCTTCATAGCATTTTTAGTCAATAAGGGAAAATCTTGAGCACCTTCAGTAAGTGAGCATTTTATGAACCAGGTTATGTGTCTGAAAGAGGCTGTCTTCCTTGTTCAAAAAGAAAAACTGGTTTAAATTAGAATCTTGGAGGAAGTTGCTTGTAGAAGAAGAGAAACTTTCTTAATTTCATAGCTTTGAGGTAAAGCAAGTTAATAAGACCATTCAATGTTCTAGCATTTTTATTAAACTTCAGAAAACTTTTTAGACTAGCATTTGTTCTTTCAGCAACTAAAATCACTCAAACATTTCTTCTGAGGAGAAGAGAATAAGAATGATGACAAGAATAGGACCAGTTTCTGCTTAACAGGCCATGGAAAAGCTGGTTGGAGAATACAGCTGAGGAAACGCTCAGGTTCTAAATCCCCTTGTAACTAATAGGATTTCACACTACTCCTGTATTTTAAAAAAATGATTGCAGGACCATTGATGAGTTTTTATAGGGATTAGGTTAACAGTTAAATCATAAATTACTATGTTCCATCTTAATGATACACTAGGAAAATAAATCAGCAATTGATGAGCAAATAGTTTTCAGAAAAGATGTGATACATAAATGATGTCCCTTTTCGTCATGCTTTACTGTGAATATTTTTAAGATAGTAACTGATTTTCACAACTAAATTTTCATAATGAACTAATGACCCAGTGTTCAGATCTTGAAATATTTTCCATAACATAAGATGGCCTAGTGGTACACTCCTGTAATCCCAGAATTTGAGAAGCTGAGGCAGGAAGATCAAGGCTAGCCTGGGCTGCATAGTAAGACCCTGTCGCAAAAATAAAAAAGCATCACCTTTATCTTCATTAAATTTATATAAGGAAAAATTTTAAATATTTTTCTATAAGGAAGACCTTCAATTGAAATCTAGTATTTTTTTCTGACTGTCCAGTGCTATAAATAAACAATAAACCCACCTTATTCATGGACTTACTACATGTGCTTTTTACCAAGTGGAGTCAAAAAATAATAAATAGAATCAAAAGAAATTTCAAAAACAAAAATGTCAAATCCCTGTGCACTCACTCTGCAGCTCAGTGCATGTGGAGAGGCTGTCAGCCCATCCCTCAGTGTTGTCATTTGTGTTTACATTTGTGTTTTGCTGAGTGTTTCCCTGCTCTTAGTTTTGTGTAAATACTGTATGCCTCTCAAAAAGCAAATAGTGCCCCCAAAGCAAGGTAAAAGTTAATGTGATTAATTGCAGTAATGGTGGAAATTTGCGATTTGTTGAAAGATGATGTCTTTAGCAGAAGTTGGGCTGTGTTATGGGAAAGTGAACCAAGTATCTGCTGTACAGCTCTGAGCTCTAGACACCCTAAGCACATGCAGATTTTCCTCAGTGGCAGATGCCTTGGAACTACAGAGCCACGACCAAGGTCTACTGTCTGTACTCTGATACTCATTTTGTATTGCTGATTTGGAAAAGCCATGATATAAAAGCGATCTTGACTTTAAAATTAGACAGGCACCTAGTAGCAGCCTGTATATCAACCCACTTTATAGATTAAGAAATAGAGGCTTATAGATGAGAGGAAGACGCCAAAGGGAACATACCTAATAAGATCTGCCCTAAACAGATCTTTGATTCTTGGTCCAAGGTTCTTTCAACTCCAGAACCATCAAGATGACTAGATTGTAACTTTTGGACAGCATTCGTGTAACCTTCATACTTCCTTACTAATGTAACTGAATACTTACATAATTATATTACTATTGTAATTTAATACGTCATTGAAATGTAAAGTAGACAATGGATGATAACAGCTTTGTTTTGCAGTCCTATTCCTAGTTTGACCTAGTTGAAAAACCACAATTGTCCACCAGAGGTCACTTTGCTTCAATACGAGGGTTAGTCCCCTTCCCTAATCTATTAACCTGGTTTTAATCAACCTTAAGAAGTGAATAATAGCCTTTTTTTTTCTTTTTTTTATCGTCAGGGATTCTATATACCCCTTTAACTAAATGCACTTGTGTGGATATACACAGGTTATCAGAGGCACTTAAAGACGTTGAGGGATAAAGGGGAGGCAAGCCCCTCTTCTCTACACACACACACACACACACACACACACACACACACACACACACACACTCATACACGGTGCTACTTTGCGTTTGGCTCCTCTTGGAAATCTAGCATAATTTCATTAGGAAAGTGTGGTAGTTCTTGCAGATTTATACTACTTTTTAAAGCACTGCTTTCTCTAACTCCAAAGGCCAGAAAATGGAGGTTAAAAGAAATGGTCCTCAAACAAGGTCATAAATTAGAATGAAACCATGCGACTTCACCCAAATTTACCCATACGGCAGTTGCTGATTTTCCACAGCATGCACCTTTTGGCCTGCACTGGGCAGAAAAGCCACGGGGGGAGGCACAGAACTGTGTGCAGAAAACAAGTGCCTTGGCAGAGTCTGTGGAAACACAACCCACCTCATTATTGTGCAGGGAGGTCTGGGTTCCTAACGCAGTAGGCGTCAAGCTGTGTCTGCAGAAACCCAGGCTTGCAGGAGGTTTTTTTAGAGACTAATTTGCACCTATTATGAGCTGCTAAACACCTCGCCCTCAACCCCCCCCCAAAAAAATAAAACTGAAATTAAAGAGTGCTAAAATGTAAAAGTAGTTCAGAGTACATCTACAAATGGATTGCCTACAGCACTTGGGAGAAAAGTTGTCCTATAAAGCTGTATAGAAAGAACATAACATTTCAGCCCATAATGAAGCAGTTCTGTCCCATTATTATCTATGCAAGGTGTTTCTACCCTCTTTTTTGATATCAGTGTATTTATCTTGCCAGATAATCTTCTATGGCCTCAAATTGTTGACCATATATGTGGTGGTAGCTCTGTACTTGCCTTGCTGAAAAATAATCCATGTCTGTGCATGTCCAGGCAAGAAGACTTCCCCAAGCTGCCCAAGTGACCAGGATTGGGTCAGTGCCAGGTTAGGGTCAGGCACATCTGTTTGGCACAGCCTCCTCTTTCAGCCTAACAGTGGGTTGTGTAATGAAAAGTGACCACCAACACATCATATGAGGTCCTGCTACAAATGAATGACCCATTGTCTTTTCTTATGTTGTTTATAATAAGAAAATGTGAGCAATTGCTATTTATTATATGTAAATCAATTGTGAATAAGAGTCTTCCTACTTTACTTTGGAGCTTCTAGATATGTTTAGACATTGCAATGTAAGCTATAAAAGAATGGTTATCATTTTTAACTATTTATTTGTGTGAAATAGCACTCTTTTGACATGGTACAACCAAACAAAATATAAAAATAAGTGTAGCACTAGAAGTGGAATAAAACTGTAACTAACATCTATAAAATTCTATTTCAGATATTTTCATATAATGAAAGAGCCTCATATTGAGAGATATAATAGATAAATATAAATTTGAAGTCAGAATAATTTTATCCTTATAAAAACATTTTGGTCATGTTGCTTATAGGTTTTCATTTTAAAAATTCTAGTACTAAAAAGAAAACAAGAAAAATGACAGTCATTGATTCACATTAGTAGTTTTCTTTGGAAACTTTTTAATATAGCCTAAAATAGTAAGCATAAGTGTAACGAGGGTCAGAATAATCAAACTGTTAGCTGACCTATCAGAAACTACAGTCCAAAATTTGTTCATTAGCTCTTTTTTATCTTTGGAAGTAAAATTTGCATATAATGAAATGCACAAATCTTAAATGTTTTCCTCTGTGAATTTTGACAAGTGTGTTAGCCACGTAGTCAGTTCATACAACTTATGCCAGAAAGTTCTCTATGCCCCCTCCATGTCAGTTCCAGACCTCAGTTCCCTTTGAAACTGTGCTGAGATGGCCTTCTCACTACTGTTACTGTTGCAAACACTCCTTCATTCTGTTGCTGCTACTTAATGCAACTGAAAAAACAATCATCTCTTTCTGACTTAACAAGACAGTAGTTTGTATGGTTGCAGAAGTATGCATGTTAACCAGGAAATAAATACTATACTTTTTCTGCCTTTCAAACATACCTTGCTTAAATCTGGGTT
Source organism: Castor canadensis (assembly GCF_047511655.1). NCBI lineage: Eukaryota > Metazoa > Chordata > Mammalia > Rodentia > Castoridae > Castor > Castor canadensis. The sequence continues at coordinate 108,893,391 of NC_133390.1, read as the reverse complement.
TAGGTAAACCCACACTTCAACCTCACTTTTACCTTGTGACAGTTTTTTTACTTGAGCCTACTTTAGCTCAGAGGGAGAGTTCTTTTGCAAGTCTGATGAACCCTCATTTAGCCATTGTCTTGGTGTATTCAGGCCACTGAAACAAAACACCATCAACTGGGTGTTTTTTAAACAATAGAAATTGATTCTCACAGTTCTGGAGGCTGAGAAATGCAGGTCAGAGCACCGGCAGATTTGGTGTCTCCTGAGGGCTGCATCCAGGTTCACAGATGGCATCTTTTCCCAGTGTCCCTACATGGTAGAAAGGGCAAGGCAGTTTTGTGTGCATCTTTTTAAGTGCATGAATCCCATTCATGAGGGCTCTGCCTTCATGATCTAATATCCTCCCCGGGCCCCACTTCCTCATACCATCACTGGGGTCCAACAGTCAGACCATACCAGCAGTGTTTGATATGGAGCACACGCACCTGGTGTAAACCCAGAAAACCATCTTTCTTTCATCCTTTTCCTTATTTTGGTGCCTTTTTGTTGTTAATGGGCATATTGAAACTTTCTTAGGCCTTGGTTTCCTTATCTGGAAAACAAAAGTGTTGGATTAAGTGAGCTCTTGAAGTCCAATCTAAACATGAAACTCAATACTTTTGGGGGGTGGGCGTTGATACAGGATCTCACTGTGTGGTCCAGGCTGGCCTCGAATTCACAATCCTCCTACCCCAGCCTCCTGAGTGCTGGGATTCTGGACTTGTACTACCACATCCAGGCCAAAACTCAGTATTTCTAATGTGACAGAAAGCTGTAAAGACTTAAGAAGAGAATGTGCTGCATAGACTATGCTTAAAATAAAAATTTCATCAATATTTTATAGTAAAAAAATAACAAATATTAATATAGTTTAGCAAATTGTTCCAGCTTAAGTGTTCTTGGGACAGCTGATTTTTTGTTTAAGTTTTTTTTTCCACTGGCAAATCATAATTTAAATTATAACACAAAGTCCTTTCCAATGAATGGCTATAAAGAGAAGCCTGCTTGATCTATTCCTTTTTTTTCATCTTGTTTATAGCTCTTGGGTGAAGTTTTTGACAGAATTTGGGAGATAAGTGTCAGAAATCTGTTCTCCCCAGAGCCACCTCTGAGTCACTTCCAGTATTTATGGAACAGCAACTGTGAAGAGTGGGATCATGTTTAGGCTCTTTTTTTTAAACAACACTTGATAAACGGCTTTAGGAACTTATGTAATGATCCCAAAGCCTTCAGTTTTCAGAAGAGAGCAGAGTCCAGAAAGCGACTTTTGCAGCTTTGTACAGCCTGCAGGAATGTTCCCCAGACTCAAGGTTTGTGGACTGGCCAACATAACTGCTTCACTAATGCAGTCACTTGAATAAGGCCCCTGCAGCCTTTGAACCTAGAATGGCTCTGTCTTGGAAAGATGCGGGGGTCTCTACTAAACATGAGCCATGGGCTTCATCTTCTGAACTGCCTTGCAAAAGGGACTTTCTCTTTGGCCTACCTTTCCTGGCTGGTACTTAGGATGCCAGAGCCTTCATTTGACAGTTGATAATATGGCAAGTTTCTCCATACAGAAGTCTCTGGCTCCAATGGGGAAGGATGGGCTTTGGGGTGGGGGTGTTGTTTATTGTTACCTCTCCCTGAAATGTTTCTGTCTTCTTTCCTGCATCCTATACTAAGAAGACTCGTTGCCTTCCTACCCCAGGTTTCTGCTTCATCCATCTCTCATTGCCCTGCAGGCCAAAGAACAGGCCTAGAAAGTCCTGCCTGTGGTACAAGGCCCTCTTCTTTCTTACGCTTGACGGAAAAGGGCCAGGAGCTTCTGCAGGGGACATTTTCGCAGTTCTTCTCCCTGGAACCTGATGCTGAAATGGGAGCCTGTGGAACACCAGGAATTGAGCTCCCCCTCCCCCATCCCCACTTTTCATCGCCCTCATAGGAAGTGAAGTGAGTGTGCATTACTGAAGTTGAATTAAGGGAGCAGGCTCTGCTCCCGTTTCTTTGTCTTGTTTGTTTTTTGGTGGGCTGGAGTTTGAACTCAGGGCATCGCACTTGCAAAGCAAGTGATCTAACCATTTGAGCCACACCTCCAGTCTTTGAGTCTCAGAAAACAAAAATATAGAGCTATTTCTAAAACAGTTTTTCCCTTTCCCAGAAACAGAGAAGCTGTTATAAGATGTAAATTATATTACAAAATATTCATAACACAAACTCGCCATCTTTTAAGAAAATATCTGATAGAAAACCTTTCAAAAACCAGCTTCATGTCCCAGGCAAAAGGCACTTGTTTGTCTCTCTCTGCACCATACTGTGGTTATTGGTAAGAGGAAGAACTTTTGAGAGGACAGAGAGGTAGATATTAAAGTAGAAATGACCCAAGCCTTGTATGCACATGTGAATAATAAAACAAACAAACAAACAAAAATAATAAAGTAGCTTAAAACCGTATCCCTACTGATTTTTTAAAATTTGGTGGTTTGAATTTTTACCTCATGCCATCTATGTGCTCAGGGTACATAGAAAGAGGGGGGGGGAGCATTCTATTAAGAAAGAACAAAATGAATTGCCTGTAGAAACTGAGAAATACAGATAAGAAAATACTACTTTGTTGGTTTTTCTTTTCTTAATTTTCTGTCATTAATTAGCTCAAAGACTTTAAAAGCCCTTGTTCCTTTCTAAAAATCCTAAAGTTCTAGAATGGCCTTAGAAACCACTCAGAAATTGGCCCCAATTTTCTCCCGGAATCATACATGGTCCAATTTGTATTTCATTTGACTATCTTCAAGTGCAGCATTCCTCATTTCTGACTTAGGTAGGATCGTCTTTTTTAGGGATCACATGCGCAATATTTTGGTGTCAATATAGTCAAATCACAAGTCTTACTTTAAAAAAATTAGTTTTCATGCAAAGAACAAATGGTACTGACTTTAGTATCAATAAGCTTTCTCCCTAAAAATGACAGGAATAATTGTTCCATCTTATTTCTGTTTGACTTAAAGGCAGTTAAGAGCCAAAAATAAGTGAGGAATCTAAACACAATACAAAACGGTATTTATAAAAGAGAAAAGTTGATTAACACTTTTTAAAAACCTCACCACTGACAACCTCCTTTCCATGTCAGTATTCAGAACGGATTGCTTTCCCTTCGGCATGTGAAAAGTTCTGAAATGATCTCTAAGGCCTCTTTCTTTAATAAGCACCAAGCAAGCATCTGTAATGGGCAGGAAGGATGATGCTGGAGGCTGGGAACACCGTCCCCCTGCAACATTGATTTGTATCTGCCTGTCCCTCTCCCTCGCTGGCCCTTTTCTCTCTAATGAGGACTAGAATGTTTCCACATCAGTTAACTGCCTTCATAAAGCACCAGAAGGTCACACCAGCCCAGACTGATCCCTTTCTTTGTGCCTATAATATAATTGGCTGATTGTGCGGGTGATGAGCGCCCCCTCCCCCAGCCGGGTCCCAGCTCCCGGTTCCTGAGCCAGCGCCACTGGTTCCCGAGGACAGAGCGGCGCGGAGCGGCGGTGGCTGCGCTCGCCTTCGCGTCCCCGCGCAGGCGGTGCCACTGCGCAGGGTGATCGGCGACACAGCATCCATTTTAATCTGCGGGGAGCCGCTGCCCATCGCGCGTTCTCGCGCCCGGGAGGCTCTGCGCCCTCGCTCCGCCACGCAGCCTCGCCCCGCAGTCCTGCTTTGGGGTCTGCACCCTAGGATGCACTGAGATGGTACATCAGGAGAACTGCTCGTACCAGGTACGTCATCCTCCGGGAGAGGCCTCCTCTTCCAAAGCAGCAGGTTGCCTCCTTCCGGATTTTCAAGGGATTTTGCCATCTCTGGCTGGGCTCCGGGCCTTCATCGCAGACAGTATCTGAATTGTAATTAGGCGTTCTGGGGAGTAATGGGGCAGAAAATACTGCTTCCTTGGCCTTTAAAGCATGTGTGAAAGCCACAGAGGTGATCTGTGCGTTACATATTCGGTATGTCTGCAAATAAGAGCAACTGCTTTGAACTGTAATTGAATTTAAGGGGGTTCAGAGGAAAATCTGCTTGGATAACATTGACAAATGCGACTTTTGCTCATTGCCATGAATGGGAATTAATTCTTATCCAGTTTTTAGGATTGCCTTGAAGAAAATTGTGTAAATGGAAATCCTAAGTGACGATTGCAGAATTTTTGAGAAGTCAACCAGGGGACACTTGACATTTGAAGTTGCACTTGTATGTCTTCAGGAACTTTTTATTTATTTATTTATTTATTAACTAGTATGTTGTTTTAAATGGTTAGTAGGAATTAAGATACCAATATGCATTGGAAACTCCACATCGAAAAATTTTAATAACACATGTTCATCTATCTGTGTGCTAATTTGCTATGGGGGAGTTATGAATTAAAGCACTTAGACAATTTCAAAAGATCATTCCCAGAGTGTTTATTAATGGCTTGCTTACAACTCGGATTGTTGAGGCAACATTGAATGTATCCTCCTGGTAAACAGACAGCAAGAATGTTCTCAGAGAAATTGCTCTGTGCAGTTGCAGGCATGATTCGGCATGATTCATCCCAGTCCTGGATAGCTGATATTGGGATATTACTCAACTGACTCGAGTTTAGAAATTCTAAGAGACCAATTCTCTGACTTAACAATGCCTCTTCCTTGTGTGAGGTAGGTTACCTGAGACAAGCAGGTGTTTCTCAGAAGGTCAGATTTCACAGTGCAAAATGTATGCAGGCAGAACACATTTCACTAGACTCAAGGCAGTGGTTTCTAGCTAAGTAAAACATGCCTATAAGATAGATTATATCGTTTTTCTCTGCTTAATAATTGGAGTTTTATAATTATAGGCTCATTTTATAGTATTTTCCTTTTATGGGACACTTAGGCACATAGATCTAAATGTTGAGATCTGTGCTTCACAGGAATTCTTTCCATGACAAAGAGGGCAGAGATGCTGAGAAAACAGCCACAAGTCACTTCCACATAATACAGCACTTCAGGGTAGGGAATGTCACCATCCTTGAGAACCTAGTCTGTGGGTGGCCTGTGACTACACGTGATGAAATTACTATCATATTAAAATAGTTCTTCTCTCTTTTCAGAGAAGTTACATAGCTTATGCTACTGTAAGATTATTCCCTGTGTCTTTTCATCTTGGAGTTTGTGAAAAGATGGAGTTCAGCACATCTTACTGAACGCGAAGTCATTGTTTTGGGAGGGTGAATAATTGGCCAAATATCAGCAATTTCATCTGGAGAGGAGGGGCTACATTAGCCAAATGCATTTTCTAAAGGAAGACAAATCGATTTTATTTTATGTGAACTGCAGTATATCACAGTGACATTGTTTAATAGTTTTGAAATCTTTATTACTTATTTCCACAATAAAATTAAGGGTGTTGGGTGATAATACTACTTAAAAGAGTCTGCCTCACCATGGGGCTTGTAATAGACCTATCTTCATGTGTGTGCTTCTGAAAAGCCCTTCTTCAAGAAGTGAAGCAAGAACAGAAACATGAGCCAGGAAGCCAAGTCTTAATACTGCTTAGAAACTGAGTTCCACACCCACTCAACTGGCTTCAGAAAAGGTGGCTGTAGATGCTGAGCATGGTGCTTTCTCAGCTGCTAGTTGCATCAACTATTTGATATTTTTCAGAAACTTCCCCCTTTTTTGACTAGGGCTTCTTTCTTTCTTTTTTTTTAAGAATGATGATGCAGTGATTTAAAAATATTCCTTAGGTTAGCATTTTTAGTGAGTTGATAGAATTTCTTTCCCCCCACAAATGATGCATACCACGGTCTCTGAAGAAGTCTCTAATGGAGAAGACATGAATGGGACTTCTCAGGCTGAAATTGTGTGCCCAGGTTGGTGTATATGTACAGATTTATCATCATCACCATTGTAGAAATAATGTCTTTCTGACTGGTCTGTCCGTCCCTGCCCTTCCCATAGTCTGTTTTCACCACAGTATCCCAGGTAAGCTTTTAAACCTAAGTCAGATCATATCTCTCATCCCATTTTTGAACGTTTTTCACCCAACTCAGAGAAGGAACCCAGGTCTTCACAGCAGCTCCCTGCTGTCTCCTCCCACAGCCCTCCCCCAACTCTGCCTGGGGGCCCTGCTGTTCCCTCTGCCTGGCATGCACTCCCCCTCTAGCAGCCCCCAAACCCCAGGGGGTTGCCAGATTTAACAAACAGCCTGCAGTGTTTGGGACATACTTATGTGTTAAAACTGTTCACATTTATTTACATCCAACTGAGCATCCTGGCTTTCCTTGGCCAGCCTACAGCTCACTCTCACTTTCTTCAGGCCTTTGCTTAGTGTCACTTCTTGGGGAGACCTTCTCTAGTCTTACCCAATAAGCTTTTGGTTCCCTAGTTCTATCTCAGTATTTCTATTGCACTTCCCTAATGTATTTTTATGCTTAGCATTTAACACCGTCTATCATAATATATATTTTACTTAACTATGTGCCTGTTTTCTGTCTCCCTTGCTCCATGTAAGGTCCATGAGGACAGGGATTTTTATCTTTGTACCTTCTGGTTAGAGTAGGTCCTCAGGTAACATGGGTGGCTATGCCTACCTACTATGTATAAAATTGACCAAGGAAAAAGACATTGCACACATGGGGCTCCTTCCCATTAGCCTGCAGTTTTCATGGAGAGGGATGCATGCTTATCCCTTGGTTCATAGTTAGTCTTCTCATCTGTGAAACTGGGGTTTTCCAGTTAACATCCTGGCAGGAGAGTTTCCAGAGCCAACTTTCTGCACAAAGAGGCCAGCTACCTAGCTTCTGTCATCATTTCTTTGAGCCACATCAAGCATTGAGTAAGATTTGTTAAGTGGTTTTCACTTCTTTTCCCAGTGGTTTCTTGCTAATATGTAATGTTAAACTTGAATCTTGTCTATTGCTTCTCCAAATAGGTGATTGTGTTGAAACAAAGGGATTCACTGCACCCACGAGCTTCAACATCCCCATTGGAGCCAGTGTTTGGAAGCGCTGTGCTCTGAGCAACGTAAGCCATGGAAGAGTGAACAGAGGAACTCTAGTGGCTAGTGTTGTTTTGTCTTTAAGGGTCCCTCGTTGTCATCATGTTCAAATACTTTTCTCCCTCACAGCATCCACAGGAGCAGACTGAAATCTGCTGTCATTTTCGGTCATAGCCCTGTTAAAAGAGAGAGCTATCAACCTCCATTTTCCAGTCCAGTCTTGGGAAGAAGCCAACATCTTTAGGAAAGAACCTTACCCACAGCTTCAAGCCTGGCAGCCTTCTAAAGGCCAAATTCCTCTGAATGGCCTCTGATAGACAGCTTAGAATTATTGTTAACTTGTAAGCACAAGTTCAGGTCAAAGGGTCCATTTTGCTTAAAAACTCCCAAATATTTTCCCCCTTCTTCAGTTTTGTTTTAGAGTATGTACGTATGTAAAAACAATGACATGCTTTCATCCCTTTCATCTTGCTATCGCCGAAGCAATCCACAGATAGAGATCACACCCTCACATTCTTTGCTACTGTGGGAAGGGGGACATGAAAGAGAAAAGGCAAAATGGTATATGAATGACTCTCATCTTTTCTGTCTTTTGGGAGCGTAGAGTCTCTTCAGACACGCACCTGGTCACAAGAAGCAGGTCAGAGATCTTTAGTGCTTCCCCATGTACCTCAGGATAAATTCCAGACCCATTGTGTGGTACTTGAGGCCTGGCGGGAGATCTGAGCCCTCCAGACCCCAGACTCCAGGCTCCTGCTCCCCCATTGCCATCAGTTCTTTTTCTTTGCTGATACCTCCGGCTTCCATGCCTCCCACCCACACACCACCTGCTTCTCCCACTGCAGGCTAAGGCAGCTTTCAAAGCTCAAATGCCACCTCCTGCAGAGAACTACGTGTGCCTCATCCCCACCTCCCAGACCCCCTACCCCTTGTCAAAATTCCTCCTTCTCAGCATCCTTCTGTTAGAATCTTTTACACTATGGACACATTGGTCCGTCTGTCCCTTTAGACAAGTCTTCTTGAAGACAAGAGCCTCGTTTTAGTTTCCATAAGCCCCTGCCTTACTCATGGAATATGTGTTCAGTAAATGTTTTTGAGTTGAATTGTATTTTTGGCAATTGGTGCTGAAGGATCTGAGTTTCCCATCACAACCCAGAGAGAAACTCCGGTCTACGCAGTACAACAGGGAATTGGCAAAGGTGACCCAGCAGTATAGGTACCTGACTTCCAAACCTCAGTTGCCAGCCTTTAAAAAACCTCATGTGTCAGAATGGGGAGGATGCAGTCAAGTACAAGATAAATGAATCAAAGGGATGCTAAGATATCCCAGCCTTCCCAGTGATAATGCAGTAAGAAAACACCCCATGCCTACCTCTTCACCCCAAGAATTTTGCCAAGAGGAAGCTGTTGACCTATCCCCAAGTGCCTTTTCAAATTATCTATAGTTAGTTGAGGCAAGTACTCATCCCCAAGATGTCTTCCTTGATACACGGAATTTTGCAATATTTTATTACATCCTTTTACTACATAGAGGGATGATTTTCTGCCTCATGGAATACCAGATTTTTCTGTGGCAAAATATTTCAACCCAATGGACGTGTCATGCCCAGCACATAAAATAAAGGATATCCAGTTTGGATCTCCAGTGATAAAACTAAAGAGTTTATCAGTTTAAGTGGTTCATCAAGATATCCTAAAATTCTTGTAAGAGAAAGCAGCCCTTCATCCCAGATTCTAGTAAGTCATTTAATGATTAACAAAGGAAGGAATTATAGCCTGTCCCCATCGAAGCCAGACCAAGGGAGGGTCTGTTCCTCAATTCCTTCTTCCTGTGAAGGAGAAAACAAGGCTCCAAACTTGAATTCGTGTAAGATTCTGCCCAGTGTAAACCTGGTTTAATCCACAGCATATATCTGTAAAATCTTGGGTAACACATCACAATTTTGCAACGGAAGTTCAGCACTACAGAGTCATATCCCCTTGTTTATTTATATTCTCATACCAAGGGAAATCTGAAATCCTGATGTACTTAATAGTCCCCTGTGCACCACACAGAAGCATGAGAAACTACTAAGCTCCCTGAAATATAAAGTAATTTAACAAAACTGCTTGAATTCAAAAGAAAGCAACCATCAGAGGAGCCTGGTAGCACCCAGGGAGGGAGACCCGGTCCCTCAGAGGAACATAATGAGGTCCCATCTGAAGCTGCAGTGACCCTCACAGTGACTGCAGATGAGGGTCTTGTTCTTAGTTTTTAGTTGAGCAGAGAGATTTACAACCATGGTCCTCAATCTTTTTGATGTGACATGGGCAAGCGTTTGACATTGGCTGCTTCCAACACTGCCACCTCCCCCACCCACACTCCTAATGTCATTTTAATGTTTTAACCTACACTGAAAAGTCCATTTAAAAAACACCTGCAAATTTTCAAGCTATCAGAATACCTTAATTGAGAAGCAAAGCAAATGTAGATGAACTTTACACAGAAGAGAAATTGATTTGAAAAGAGATTATAAATCTAGCCCGTGGGATGGGGACCTCAAGGTTGAAGGGAAGGGTGCGGGAAACTGAGGGTTAATCAGATGAGATGGTTTCCACCTATGACTAGCAAAGGCTTTTGACAGTGCATAAGTGATTTCCCAGTAATGCGGACAGTGTTCTCAGAGTCAATAATTTCCACCAGTGGCCGATAATGGTCATTTAAAAGCATTAGCTCACGTGAGCGATGTGCTTTGCAGTTCAGAGCAGAGCTTGACAGGAAATTGAAGCTCTTGCTGCCAGCCCTTGAATTTCAGGGTGAGGGGTGGGAAGAGGCGCTTTCAGCCTCAGGGATTCTAAGTGGCTACGCGCTCGGTTCCTAGGGGAGAAGTGAGCAGCTGGGCCTAGCAGTTCATTTTAGAGAGGGCAGCAGCAAAGGAGGGACCTGGGATGGTTCCCTGGAGGAAGGACACCCGTGGCTGTTATCACCCTGTTTGTATAGCTACTGCAAAACCACCCAGCTGTACTTTCTGCTCATTCTGCCAAGGTGGCATTTGATTTTGTTTCATCTTTTCTTGTATTCATTTGGATTTGTTGGAAATGAAATTAATTACAGTGTTGATCCCAAACATCTAAAATCAGGGTCTTGCCACACTGCCTGGAAGTATGGTCTGAACTAGATAACAGTTTATAATGAATTTTTTTTTTTAGTTCTCAAGCAGTGCTTCTGAAATTTAAGGTACATTTAAAAACAAACAAAAAAAAAATTCTGGAGATCTCTTCTTAAAATTGCAATTTCTGACCAAGCATGGTTGTACATAACTGTAATCCCAACTACTTGGAAGATGGAGGTAGGAGGATCATGGTTTGAAGCCAGCCTGGGCAAAAGTTATCGAGACCCTATCTGAGAAACAAGCCCAGTGTGGTAGCACTCACCTGTGGTCCCAGCTGCTGAGGAGATGAAGTAGTAGAATTAGGGCTCCAGGCTGACCCCAGGCAAAAGCACGAGACCCTATCTATAAAACAAATTAAAAACAAAAGGACTAAGGGCATGGTTTAAATGGTGGAGCACTTGCTTAGCAAGAACAAGGTCATGAGTTCAATCCCAAAGACTACCAAAAAATAAAAACAAACAAACAAAACAACTTCCGATCAGGGTGGTGTGAAGTGATACCTGAGCATTTTGCATTCCTAGAAAGCCCTAGGCTCTGCTGATGGTCAGGTCTGAGAATACACTTTGAGTAGCAAAACTCAAGAACTTCAGAGATCAGTCCTGTCACACATGGTAGGAAAGTAGCTACCACTTCAAGCCAGCACAGGCTATCCTGAGAGCGCTGGCAGCTTGGTCTGGAAAGGGTTCAGGCTGGGAACCTTCTTTGGGGAGGTGCAGAGTAACTTCCCCACTCTTGCAGACACCCCTTGAGCCCTCGCACCAGTCCTCTTGAGCTGCGTGACCTGTCTGTGTGTCGTTCTCACAGAGAGTCCGCTATGATGAGCAGGTCAGCGGGGTGGGGGAGTGCAAAGGTAGTCCTCATTGCTGTTCTTTGCTTGGGAAATGTCCATTTTGAATTTTAAAGTTCCTGCCTACAAAAGAGGAGATATGAATGTATGTGTATATATAATAATGAATGTATATATATGTGTGCCTGTGTGTATAGCTAATGTATTATCAGTGTATCTGTTATTTCATGTATATGTCCATAATTAGTAATGAGAGTTAAGGTTTTTCCCCTCTCTCTTTTTTTTGGCTGTCCTGGGATTTGAACTCAAGGCCTCCTACTTGCTAGGCAAGAGCTCTACTACTTGAGCCACACCTCCAGCCCTTTTTCCTTTAGTTTTTTATTTTTCAGGTCTCACTCTTTTGTCTGCGCTGGCCTTAGACTGTGATCATCCTACCTCTGCCTCCCGCATAGCAGGAATTACTGGTGTGCACCATCATGCCTGGATTGTTTTTTGAGATAGGGTCTTGCTAACTTTCTTTTTTAGCCTGGGCTAGCCTTGACCTGCATTTCTCCTATTCCCCACCTTCCATGTAGCTGGGATTACAGACATGTTCCACCAGGCCTGATCTAGGTTTTCTCATTTTAACTAGATACTTAAGCCCAGTTAAAATTACGGTAAAAAGATGTTAGAACTTAGTCTTAGAGTTTTGTGGATCATACTGAGCCTTGTAATCTCTAAATTTTTATGAGTCCATTCATGCTAGTTGTTGATTATAGGTTGCTAAGTGGCTGAGGATGCTAAACCACGCAAGAGACTGAACCTGGTATAGTGGCTAAACTTAAGCAGCATGACGTGGGTAGAAACCAGTTCATCCATGGTAGCATTGCTACTACTGCAGAAAACAGCCACTTTTCATATCCCCAGAGCTTTTTAGACCCTCACCTATAAGATCTACAGGGTCCTTGGGCTTCTGTCATAGAGCTTTCCTGAGAAGCTGTCCTGGGGGTTGGGTGACAGGCAGTTGCAGCATTCTGAGGTCAGGGGAGCCTCCCTGGACGCAGGGCAGACCCATTTTTACTCTTGATACATAGGCAAGGCCCACTGAAGATCCCAGCTCACAAGCACTAATGCAAGCCATTAGCATTTCTCACTGTGGACAGCTTCTAGAGGAAACACTGTGAACAACACATTCCACATATTCACTCAACAGCTCTTCACTGTCCACTTACCATGGGCAAGGCAGTGTTCTCGATGCTGTGGGGTAAATAAAATGAATAAACACAAATCTTGACCCCTTAGCAAACAGCCTGAAACTATATAATGGCTGTTAGAAAGAAGCCACTGTGGCACTAACAGCCCTGTGGTAAAGTAGAAAGAAAAATCCAGCCTCCAGCATGCCAGGTCATGAGTGCAGAACTTTCATTTCTTGAGGCATTGTCAGTGAGGCACACATGGCATTTGTGGGGGGTTCCAGATGTGCAGTGGAGGAACCATTTTACTGACATTGTTATATAGGAACACTGCCTGATTTCTCTGCGTTGCACCCTAATTTTTAAAAAACTACGCTTGCTGATTTTATTGTGCATAATTGTTTCTCACGGGGGCAGTCTAGCGCATCCATTTGCAGAGTGGGCCACAGAGGCAGAAGACTCAGGTTCAGATTGGGACCAGATCATTGCCTGGCTGCCATGCCTTGGCCAAGTTACTTACCTCTTGCTCAGCTATATAAAATGCAACTAAAAAGATACTATTATAAAATAATAGTTTTTCAGGGAAACTGTCAATCCTCTCCAGGATCGAAGACATGTAGGAAGGACATATAAAGTGCCTGACGCATAGCAGCCCCTCAGGAAAGGGTGGCTGTTATGCGTTGTCATGGTTTTATGTTATGTAAGAGGGCACGTACTTCTTCATTTTAGCTAATGGCACACGGAGTGACACTAGGGATACTCCTGCCTGCAGACGGGGGACCCCCATGTACAGTGAGGGTCCTGGGGTCTAAAAGAGCAAGACAGGGAAATCTCAGCAAGGGAGAAGCCCTGCCAAACTGGGGGTGTGTCTCAAGAGATGAGCTTATCACTGTGATGCCTGACAACTGTGTGATTGGAGCTGAGCTGGGGGTGGGGTGAGGATAGAATGGGGGGATTTAGATTTGGATCAGGGATGGCAAAGGAAAACATTTGCTGAATAGATCTAGGGCCACCACAAACTATGCGGAGACACATTTATACCACAAGTCCTCCACAAATTGATTTATTTAAAAAAATTATGAAGGGAAATAAGTGGACTTCTGAAGGTGGGCATGCCAGCAGAAGTTCAGGTGCTTCAGTGGTTTTTCCTGCAAACTTTTTCTTTTTGAAATAATAATGGGTATTTTTTTAGTTTTTGGCAGTAGTAATTTGATAATGATGTGCGTGTGTATGCAATTCTGTTTGTCTGCTTCTTATACCAAAACATCCTCCAGCTCTGGGCCTTTTCCCTCACTGTATGTAAAGCTGTAAACAAAACCAGAAGCCATGGGAAAATGGTGAAGAGAGCAACAGAAAAGAATGTTCGCTTTTGTGAAAAAGCCCGCCACTGGCTGAATTTAAAGAAAAGTTGATGGATCTTTTTCTCTTGCCTATATTAATAGAACAAAGCACTGCTCCTGGGGCAGAGGGGTCCTTCCCTGGGTTGAAAATCAGTTTCAGTCCCTTGCTGGGGCTCCTACCAGAAGACGAAACTTTCACATCTGATTTTAAGAAGTGATCGGTTATGGGAAGGGGGAGGCAAGCATTTGTCTTCTAGGTCAGCCTATAAATGATACTGTTTTCATTTTGTCATGGGACACCAGCTTTCAGCTCTCTAGTGACGTCTGTGAAGCTGAAGTTTTTGCTTCTATTTTTATCCTGTATAACCTACCCGGTTCAGAATAAGATCACTCCTTTCCCTTACAGACCCCCAGTCCACACTCAGTCCTTTTAACTATGGAGTTGAGTCAGCTGGTTGAAGCTTAGTGCCTCTCTTCCTTTATTGGGAACAGGAAAGGTGCTGTGAGAGGAATCTGGGTGGGATCGTTCAGGAGAAGGTGACAGCAGATGGTGGGAAGGCTGAGTGAGACTCAGAGCAGGCAGCTGCCCAGTGCCCAGAGAGAAACAAACCAGGGAGACCGGGTGGGGCAGTGTCTCTGGGACAGGGAGGGCAAGGCCACCACAGCCGGACACAGACGCTTAGCTGGCTCTCTGTGTCAGCAGAAGCATTAGCCAGGGTGCTGGGCAACTGGCACTTGAGCCCGTTAGGATTCATGGGAGGTTATTTCTTAAGTGAAATTCTGAAGAGTTCAAGGATGAATTTGGACAGCGATGGAATGGATGACATCAGCAGCCAAGAATCCCCATTGGGTATGGAGGGGAATTATAAAAAGGTAAGGGGGAGAACTCTTTTGTTTATAAACAATTGAGCCATTTTTCTCACTGGGAGAAAGATCGCCCTTGAGGAATGGTCAAATTCCACACCTCATGAGTAGCCTTGCCAAAATATAGTCAGGAAAACTAAGTGTACAGAATCAAATGTGTTAAGCTAGTAGGGTTCTTTCTGCTTTTTCCAGCTTATGCTCATATTAATATGTTATAGTAGTAACTAAAAATACATGTTATTGTCCCAAAGTTGAAAATTTCAATTCTGCATTTCATTGTAATGGGATCATCTTTAAATTACTGACATATATTGACAGTTTATCTGAGGCAGTTACTAGAATGTTAACCTAACTTTCTATGTTTGACACTTTTAACAGTTGAAAAGTACAAAGTTTTACAAAGAAGTTTGAGTTTTTAAAAAATTGGTATAATATCTCCTAATTCTCTGCTTGCCTTTTCTTTTGACAGTCAGTAAATATATTTTGGGGATGTTTTATGTGTACTTGTCTAGTAGTAACAGACCCAACTAAAAATAGCGTTAGTTATATGGGTGAGGTCATGAGATCAAGCTACAAGTATATGCTTGTCTGTCCACAGAAGGCTAAACACAGACCGTCCTTCCCCTCTTATTATCGGCCAGAAGTCAAGGGTGGTTCATAACAGCCTAACATGAAGAATAAGGGCTCGTCCATGGTGGACCTGGAAATGAATTTTCCCTCAGAGGCAACTGTCAGTTAATGCAGCCTGATAGAACAGTAAAATTCACTGCTAAATTTTTAATTTAATCAAATATGTCATTAGCTTTTTTCCCAGACTGAGCTATGGAAAGAAGGTTCTATTCTTACCTTAAATATAGAAATGTAAAATTTGGTCGTGTATATCTCATATGCATGTACATGGTTGAGCGGATCTCAAGTACGTACGTTATTTATTAGGGCAATTCACAATAAATTATGTTCTTTCTCCAGAAGATGAAATATAAACATGTAAGAGAGGTCAGGGGCCTGCCATATTGCCCTGTACATTTTCATCCTCTGTGATCTCCAAGAAGGCAGTGAGTGCCCATGGTGATAAGCTTGCAGAGTCCTGAAACCTTAACACTCCTCAGATGTCCAACCCCCTTGCTGGCAGTGGGTTTGAAAAAGACATTTGGGACACTGTGCCACCAGTCAGATCACTTGTCCAGTCCTGCAAAGCAAGTGCACAGTTCTCGTATTTCCTCTGTTTTGAGTGCCAAAGACCTGATTTTCTCTGTCAACCCATTTTTCAGATTGGAAGGTACAGATCAGTTCACACTGAGCAAAAATGGAAGACATGCCATTGCTAATGCATTAACAATGAAGTCTGGTTGCTGTGGCTTTATGCTACTTAGAAATGGGGAGAAAACCCAGATGCCTGGAATAGGTGAGGTTTGATAAGCCAGCAACCTGACACACTGCCTGGAAAGCTAAGGCTCAGGGAATTTCAAAACATACACAAGAACACAACAGGCGTGCATGGTGTAACCTGTTATCTAACAGGGTTGATGGAAACAGTACCTGACAGGTTAGTACAAAGAACCACCAGGTGAAACTTCTAGAATGCTCAGATAGTGGTATGCAAACATGAAAGTCATACTCTTGTTCCTTCAGTTTTCCAGCTGCCTTTCTTAGGCAAGTGTTTTCGTATTTCTGGTTACTATGAAGGCTTCATTATGCTTGGAAAAAAAACACAAGCTGTAATTTCATTAAGAGCTTCTAGTGAAACAGGGCGTCACAGCTTTTTTTTTTTTTTTTTTTTTGCATATAAACCTTACAAAAACAGTTACCTCATATAAAAATCACTTTACCTAATTAGAATCTTCCTTTTCTAAGTTTTTTTCCTCTAATGTTTTTACCCTTTGGTTGGCTAAGTAGAAAATTAAATTAGATGCCATAAAAAAACCGCCCTGTGGGCTTTTTGATCTTGCATTCATCAGTAAAATGTATTTGAGCCCATGTCTCTAATGTACATATATTTTATTCAAAAATTATACTCATTCACTATTGTAAAAATATATGTCTAAAACGTATACACAAATAGATATTTTAAACAACAAAATGTTTATAGATAAAGACAAAAATTCTTACTATTTCTTCATTCACTTCCTGTGTATTCTTACCTGACTTGGAGGTCAGTAGTCAAGAACAATTGGAAAATTGGTATACCCAGGTGCGATACAACTCCCAGGACCAGCTGTCCTAATAAAAACCACATGCGTATAGGGATTGTTTTGCAGGGTTGTTTTAAAGTCAGACAAACAGCCTTCAGGGGGAAAGGTCACTCTACAAAGGCTAAAATTAGATTCCACCAAGGCAGAGGAAGGAAAAGATTATGCATCTGTTCCTTTTCCTTGGGGGGTGGCTCTGCTTGTAAGAAAGATGTTTCAATAAAGACCTCTAGTTTATTCAATAATAATAGTGAAACTGTACTCAACAGAAACCGATCGCAGTAGTTAGGAAGGAAGGTGGAGTTCATGACAACATCTGGGGAGGGTGGGCATTGGGCTTACTGCTTACTGGTTCTGCTGTGAGCAACTTCTATTCCCTGGTAAAGAGCCACATGGCTGGTCAGCTTCAGGACCAAGGTGGCCTTTGGCATAGGAGCCAATGTCTTCATTCATTCCGTTATTCACCAAGAGCCTCCTTGTTCCTGGCATTGTGTGCTAGGCCAGGAACACAGGAGAGAGACTGGGCCTTCTCTCTGGAAGCTTACAGACCAGGTAGGAGGCGAAGATGCAAAATCCACTGTGTGGAAGTGGTGCTGCCTGCAAGAGTGTCTGGATAGCCAGTGTGGATTTCCAAAATTTATACCCTAAGTTGTCCCAAGGCAGGGGACTCCCCTATTCCAGATAACGCTGATGGAGAGAGAGAAAAGGAAATCAGCAACACTTAATGTAGCATGAGGCATAAGACTGGCTCCAACTCCTGTTCCCAGGCTACCATGTGCAGAGTAAGGGAGCCATCCACGTGCACTAGGAGGTGCATGGTGCCGGGACCAGACAAACCTGCTTGCCTGGCTTTGTTCTGCAGAGGTGCTGTTTCTGGTGTCTAGAGTGCATCCAATTACAGTGAAAGATTAGGGAGGACCCCATGAAAAAATTAAAAGGCTGGAAGGAACAATATTTAAAGTGAAGCCACAGCTGCGCCTCATGTTTTTTTAAAAGGTAAATGGAAATGACTGCTGGAGATAGACTGCAATAAACAGGAGCACAGAATGCCAGCTGCCATTCCAGTCAAGTGTGCTGCCCTCCCCACACAATTACCAAGGAAAAGCACCGTCGACCTCCATTAACCTTCACGTCCTGTCTGTGAGGATGAATACGCTTGAAGAACAATGTTAAGTCACCAGAGCCTGGAGCCTTGGCCCACCTCTGCCACCTGGGGATCATCTCTTCCACATGCCAGGCCAGGATCTTTTCTTCAAAGGGAGGGGTTGGCTGGTCCTCTTAGCTATACGTATAGGAAACCTCTGGGCTCGTGGTTCAGGGATCTTTCCATCTTATTGCCACACTTTGCCACACCTCAGTTGGCCACCATTAGCATGGTCGGGGATGGTGTTTTCAGGTAACTAGGTTTCCCGGTTAAATACCAAGTAGGCGGTGAAATTTATTCTTTTCCTCCAGTCACACCTACACATGTACACACACACACACACACACACACACCCCTTTCCATGTCATGGGCACCCTCCTCAGCTTCTCCACTGAGCCCACTTTGCCTTCTCATTAGTTTTCTTAGGCTTTCAGCTCTCATTTTTGTGTATGTGGTTGACTTTTAAAAACTGAGCTATAATTCTGATACATGAGTCATCATTTTCAAGTATACCCATTAGCCAGCCATGGTGATACATGTCAGTAATCCCAGCACTTGGGAGACTGAGGCAGGAGGATCCTAAGTTCAAGACCAGCATGGGCTACATAGCAAGACCCCATCTCAAAAAAAAAAAAACAACAAAGAAGGAGGGGAAGAAGAGAAAGGAGGAGGAGGAGGGGGAAGGGAAGAAGGAGGAGGAAGAAGAAGAAGAAGAAGGACGAGAAGGAGGAAGAAGGAGAGGAGGAGGAAGACGAAAAAGGAGGAGGAGGAGGAGGAAGAAGAGGAAGAAGAAGGATGATGAGGAGGAAGACGAGGAGGAGAAGGAAGAAGAAGAAGAAAGAATAAGAAGAAGAATGAGGAGGAGGAGGAGGAGGAAGAAGAGGAAGAGGAGGAAGAAGAAGTAGAGGAGGAGGAGAAGGAAGAAGAAGAAGGATGAGGAGGAAGAAGAAGAGGAGGAGGAGAAGGAAGAAGAAAGAGTAAGAAGAAGAATGAGGAGGAGGAGGAGGAAGAGAAGGAAGAATAGGAGGAAGAAGAAGAAGAGGAGGAGGAGAAGGACGAAGAAGAAGAAGAATGAAGAGTGAAGAAGAAGAAGAAGAAAGAAGAAAGGAAGCCCATCTTCTGGTGGTGTTTAGTGTATTCACAAGCTTATGCAAACTACCATCTAATTCCAGAACATTTCATCACCTCAAAAAAAACCTCTGTACCCACTGTCAGTCACTCCACATCCTCCCTTCTGTTAGCCTCCAACAACCATCAATTTACTTTCTGTTTTTATGGTTTTCCTGTTCCAGGTATTTCTGGTTCTTTTCTCTCTCTCTCTCTCTCTCTCTCTCTCTCTCTCTCTCTCTCTCTCTCTCTCTCTCTCCTCTCTTTCACTCTTCACATTACCTGCCTTATCTACTCCTTGCTTTTAATGTTATACCAGCTGCCATTCAGTAAGTCCTCTCTGTGTACTAGATACTTTCCAAGCACTTTCTATATAATATTTTATTCAATCACTAAAGCAACCTAAAAGATAGATATTATTATCCCATCTCCCCCAAGAAGAAACTAGGGCTCAAAGAGTTTCAGTAATTTGCCCTAGTGTCAGAGTCAAGACATCACCTAGGGTCTTCTCAATCCTGAGTCCCTGCCCCCAGCTCCCACACTACCCTGCCTGTTTTCTGGTCACACGTCTGTGACCAGCTCTCCCAGATCCTAAGTCCACCCTGACATGGCTTAAGGACACCAGCTTCCTGGCAGTTGATTAAGGCTGTTTTGTAACCATGCAGTAAGTGCTTTGGGCCGTTGTGTTCCTGACAGTGATACTGAATGACTGTGATGGGTTTACAGGCTTCTAAAATGGCACCTGTTAAAAATAGAGCTGCCAGATAACACTGTCCTGTGTTAAAAAGTAGTCTCCACAGGCAGTCACTTGAGAACTAGAAGTGAGATCAGGATGCTCCTAGCAGTGTGTGTTTCGGATATACTGTCCATAAAACAGGAAAACCATTTTGTTTTCATCCTTTTAGGATTTGATGCTGAAACACTTCTGCTACAATGGTCATCCTTGTGGAGTACACTGTGGATTCCTTCCTCTACCTTCGCCAAAGTTCCCATTCTAAGAAGCTACTGAACTTTGACCCTAAGTGTTTGTTCAGTACCTTTGCTCTACCCTTTAATAATTAGAATGTTTCTGCACAGCAGCACTTTCCATTTGCCTGCTTCTGTTTATTCACTTTTTTTGTGGGTGGTACTAGGGTTTGGACTCAGAGCCTGCTGTGCCAATTGAGCCACTCCACCAGCCCTTGCCTGCTTCTGTTTCGATTGCCTTCTTGTAGCATGAAAAGAAGGGAATATCGTCACACTGTTCAAAACCATCCTCACAGATCCACAAATGTAAACCAACACCTCCATCCTCTCTGGCATCCCAGTACTTTGGATGACAGCATTCTCAGGTAAAACAGATGAGCCACAGCGTCTGTCCTTCCCCTTTGGTGTCCCTCACAGACTTTAGGTATCCAAGGCCAACTCTCGTGAGTACTGGTCTGGAATTTCAATGACATTTCAGGAAACCTGCATTTGGTAGCTTATCATGACCATTGTGGAATATGTAGTGCAAGTATCTACAATGGAAAATGTCAGAAATACAAAATGAAAAGAAAGTGTTCACACTTAATATCCATTCAGTGATATAATGGAAAGATACTATGTCATTTAACTATTATTTCCACTACTAATTTAAAAAGTACTTCCCTGGGGATAAAATAAGATGCAAGATCTTGAAATAACCCGAATGGCACAAGTGTTTATGTACTTGACTTTGAAAAGCATTTATGTTCTCCTGGAATGCTGTTTTCATATTCTATCTTGTGACAGATCCCTGGTTTATCTCAGCAAGAAAATCATTAGAAGGTGTCAGTATTTGGGCTTTCTTTTTGCTTTTTTTATTTGAAAGAAAATGAATAAAATTTCCCTAGTGAACATATAAATGCTCTTATTTCTGGTTGCTAATGTTTAAAAGCCTCAGATTCCCCCACACTAGAATGTTGCATGTAATTGTTAAAATACAGCTGCTTCCTAGCAGAGGAAAGAAACAAGAGTGACCACGGTTTCTACAGGAAGAGTACTTTTCCTCAGAGACCTCCAGATTCCTGGCTGCATCCCCTGGTGAGTGTTGCAGTGGTGATGATGCCAGATATTGCTAGGCAATAGATTGCACTGAGCAAGGGGACCATTAATTGCTTCAAAACAGGCATCCTGGCAGAGGCCAGACTGCTGCAAATGCAATCCACCTGGCTCCAGAGGCTGGGCATGCCACATGGAGCAGATGTGTGCTCAGAAAAAGAAGAATCAGCCCTGTGCATGAGCCAGCAGAATCGTCAGCAGCTGGGAGCTTGTTAGAAATGCATACTCTTGGCTCCAGCCCACACCTTCAGACACAGAAAAGTAGCCTGCGCTTTTACAAGTCCTCCAAGTGATGGTCACACACAATCTCATTTGATACTACCAATTTAACGAAACATGCGTCAGAGAGGGTCTCTCTCTCTCTCTCTCTCTCTCTCTCTCTCTCTCTCTCTCTCTCTCTCTCTCTCTCTCTCTCCCTCCCCCTGTGTGTGTGTGTGTGTGTGTGTGTGTGTGTGTGTGTACGTTCTGGGCCATGGGAACCAGTATATTCATCCGCTTCTGGTCTGTTGCAGCCCATGGTCCTCAGGATATTTTTCCTCAATGGCACATCGTTTTTCTTGATACCATTGGTGAAAAGTATAGGCATCCCTTGGTGTCCATGGGACTTGGGTTCCAGGACCCCCCACAGATAACAAAACCTGGGGAGATTGAAGCCTTTTAAATAAAGTGGTGTAACTTTTGTGTAGAACCTACACACATCCCTTTAGATATTTTAACATCTTTACCTGCAGTACTTGGAACAATGTAGTTGCTGTGTAAACTGTTGCTGTGAGTTTTGTTCAGGGAATAATGGCAAGGGGGAAAGTCTACCTGATCAATTGAGATGCAGTGTTTTGTGAGTCTTTTCAATGCACCTTTGGTTGAATCCGTGGATGTGGAACTTGTGCATGTGCCCTTGCATTAACAAGCAGTTCCTCAGGTCTGTAACACCAGTGTAGAAGATGGGGAAAGGCAGCCAAGGCCTGTTAGACTTCTTGACACCTCCCCTAGCTTGTCGGAAATGCAGCTCAGGCCTGCCTCTGCAGCAGAGTCTGTACCCTGACCAGATTCCACGGTGACTCGCCTACAGCCTCTGAGAAGCACTGAACTGGGTAACAATTTAGCAGTGCAAAAAAGAGAGTGCTCAAAGTGGTATCTGCAGGAGCACGTAGTGGATTGAATACTGAAGGCAGAAAGCAGGTTCACCCAACATAGATAGCCCTTTCAGGACGGCTAGAAAGTCGGAAGGATTCCGCTGCTCTTGGTCCTGAGCACCAAGGCCTTTAAGCTTAGGTTTAGAGTGTAATTTCCCAGTGTGTGTTTCTGAAAACATCATGTGTCAAATGAACTTTGGAAATGGAGAAAATACCCCTCCCTCCCTTGTACATTTCATAATTCACATAAAAGCTAGGTGGTCCCTGCTTCAGAGACACCATGATGCTGGCAGCAAGATGAAGTGGGCTGGAGGCAAGAAGGCAGAACCAGAGGAAGGGATGCCAGAGTGATAAATGTGTGTGAGGGACGGACACCCATTCTGGGTTCTGAAAATAGCATGGACAGAAAGGACTTGGGGACAGACTGGACTTGGAGAGGGACAACATCTACCCAGGGAGAATATTTTGCTTTTTATTTCCTTTACTGAACACCCCACTCTTCATAGCAAGTTTGGGGAAATTGCAGAATGGTGGCACTCCGGGAAAAGTTGAGCATTGTGTTTAGGGTCTACAACTGTTCTGTGGTCTATGCTCTGAAATCATAGCTTTTGTGGTGCCCTTGAAAGTCATTGTGAACCTTATCTACTCAGCCACAGGGGGTGGCAGTAAGGAATTCAGTGACAGGTGAGGACAGAGCTGCCTGGGGCTGAATGAGGGTTAATTTCTAAGCACATTTTCACTGTCGTGTTGGTCTTAAATAGCTTTTCTGTCTCATGGTGACGACCCACTATTCCTCACTTGCCCTTTGGCTTTCTGCTAGCAGAAACATCAGTTTTAGATGTTTTAATTTTGTTTTATGAGGGTGATTCCCAAGGCTGTTTTAGAAGTGGACATGACTCCAGTGTCCGTATGTGCATCCAAACAGTGTCTTGTGGAGTCAGCTCTGCCTTTCCCTGTATGTCTACCTCTTGCTCATGGAGCGTCTCTGGACACTGGAGATTGGAAGATATAACTGCCCTGCAGGCATAATTCTTTAGAGAACAGAAGGTTTTTGAAAACACACTCTCTCTCTCTCTCTCTCTCTCTCTCTCTCTGAATTTCTCTCTCTCTCTCTCTCTCTCTCTCTCTCTCTCTCTCTTTCTCTCTCTCTCTCTCTCTTTCTTTCTCTCTCTCTCTCTCTCTCTCTCTCTCTCTCTCTCTCTCTCTTTCTCTCATCAGCAACCAAAAGGACATTAGGTTCCAATTGTTGAGTTTTTACAGAAGAACCTATATTTTACCTGTCACCTGAGTCATAGTTACTTGAAACATTAGGAATCACATTTGTTCCAAAAGGAAGATTGAGCAGTGGTGATGGGAAGAGTGGCTCTGAAGGGAAGATCCTTGTGAATATTTCCTGTTGTGATACTTCATGGTAAATAATGCTTGTCCTTGTCCTTGTCTGAGAAAGTTTCAGGCCGATCTTAGGGAAGAAGTAAGTCTATAAATTTTTAGTCTCACATTTATCTCCAACATGGTGTCCACCACTCTTATTAGCCTGAATAACTTACTCTTTGATGTAGAAGAGCAGAAATCCTTTCCAATTCTTTCTGGAATCAGAAAGCATTGGACTTGAACCCTACCTCTTCTACCTGACAGTAAGGTAACCTTTCATCACCTTCAGATTCCTCATCTTCAAAGCAGAAATTAGTGAAAGACTCTCCATTTATAGAAGACTTACATTACATTAGCATGTAACTTACATGCTAAGTATGTTACATAAATTCTCTTATTTAATCCTCCAACATCAAGTGAGATCCTTTACCTCTAGACTGAGAAGAACCTTCCAAGCACAAAAGCCATCAGCAATATGATAGAGGAAGCAAGCTATTGACTTAACCACAAAACACAGTTAAAAGTCAAAAGGATAATTTTAACTTTTGGATCTTTGTGGAAAATAAGCAAAGGAGAAATAAGTAATTTAGAGGGAAGAAGATACAGTAATAAAAATCACTTAAAATATCTGCTCCCACTGATAAATCAAAGAAATTGAAATAAAGACTACTACTTTGTGCCTATCAAATTAAAGACAACCACATTTTTTTCAAGTGCAAATGTGCTATGTTAGCCAGCATGTAGAGAAGGCAGCCACTTTACATTGCTGGTGGGCATGTGAACTGGAACAGCTTTTCTCTAGGGCTACGCGACAAAATGTGTCAAGAGCCTCAACAAATGTTCACACGCAGCTGATCTGGCAATTCCACTTCCAGGAACTTATCCCTAGGAAATCATCAGACATGTGGGCAGGGATTTATGTAAAGATGTTATTTTTAATTTAACACAACCCAAATGGCTAACTATAGAGGGAAACTCCATAGGATGGAATGATAGACAGTGATTAAAATGTGTGTCTTTAAAGAATATGAAGTGATACAAGGGAAATTCTCAAAATATAATAAGCAGTATGTTCTTGCCTTCATAAACTGAAAAAAATGCACACATAAGATAAAAAGAAGAGGAAGAAATACACCAAAATGCTAGCAGTAATCTCTAAGTAGTGGATTATAAGGGACGTTTATATTCTTTATACTTGATTTTTTTAAAATTAGGATCTGGAGAAAGAGGAAAAGGGAGTCTCATATAAAACCATCTTCTTTAAATTGCTAATGAGGTATTTAGGTATAAAAATTGTACTTAAAGTAAATAGTAGTATATCAGCTCCTGCTCATTATCTGTAGCTCGAGTGCCACAAATATACCAGGAAAGAGAGAGAAGGAATCTAGGGTATAGTCCCACAGTTACAGCCAGGATATTTGTCATCTTTAAACAAAGTCCCTTTCAGACCCAGGCTCATGTTAGACCAGCAAGTCATTGAACATTAATCACTAACACCGATTTTCTCCTGATTTTATATTTGGATATTCAGTTCTACTCAGTTTTCTGACTGTTGAAGACCTGGGGTGATAATCTCTTTCGACTGTTACGTAGATTAAGAAGTAAATTCTCTGACGGTTGAAATGAATTCTTGTTAAATAAAGATGTCAAGAGATGTGTTTCTGTTTGGGCTGGACTCTCACAAGTGCTACTAGCCCTGCGTGTTTGGAAGGGTGGTTTGCTTTGATGAAGCTCCCC
This sequence comes from Castor canadensis, assembly GCF_047511655.1. NCBI lineage: Eukaryota > Metazoa > Chordata > Mammalia > Rodentia > Castoridae > Castor > Castor canadensis. Next base: position 108,868,341 of record NC_133390.1, on the reverse strand, counting down.
AGCAGTGTAGTTGTAAGTGGTTAGCCAAATGAAAGCATTCTTGCTTCCCTTTGTAACATTGTGGTTCCTTTCTTGGGGCTCAGTGCTGTAGTAGCTCAGCAAAAATGCAATCAGAATCATATCTATAAAAAAATTGGTATAAAAGCAGTCGTTCACATTGTGGCTGTATTTTTATACACACGCACACACACACACACATTTCCACTGGTACATTCCCAAATAGGGAAGGGGCTCTCTCAATCTCGATCATTGCTAAAGGTGAAAGTTGAAAGAATGCTTATGGTGTTCCAGGATTTAAAAGTGTTGGAGAAAATGAGAGTAGCAGCAAGCTTTCTTTGAACTAGAAGTTGTCAAACCTACAGAAACTAGGTATCTGTAGGTAGAGCCTAGGAATGTATATTTCTAAAACACGTGTAACCTGTAAGGCTGGAACTTGGGAACCACTGTCCCAAGCTGTACATGCTGTCATATGTTTTAATTCTGTGCTGTCAAATGATATCAAATAATCCCAGTGACTACTGAGCTCTTGAAATGAGGCCAGCTTGACTGAAGAACTGAATTTTTAATTAACTAATTAATTATTGGATTTAAATGCAAATAGCTGCATGTGACTGATAACTATCATGAGACAGAACAGCCCAACCTACTGTATACTGCCATTCAGTTGGGGATGAAGTGAGTCACTTTTCAGCCTGCCCTTCCAACAAGTTGTGCCTTCCCTCTTTCTGACACAGTGATGCACAGATGTGGCTCCAGAGCCTCCCACTGGCAGAGTCCAGGCAACACCTTCCGTAGCCACACCCAGTCACATGACCTGGGTTTTAGAATGTGATTTACTGACATATTCTTAACTCCCTGCTCAGACACAGATGGTATGTTTCATAACCTTATCATCCCACAAAACAGAAGCCAAACTCTGTTCTCAGCCCAGGATTTCCAACTCATTGTTTTTGTATTTTTGTAGTGGTTTTCTTTTTAAGTAAGGAAATCATTTCTAATCTTCTTCCCTGTTGCTTAAAGGGTTTAAAAGTTCAGCAGGGTGAGTTTGTTGTAGGGTCTTTAATGGGAAGCTGAGTATTATAAACATATGCAAATGATCACAGTAGTCTAGTTCACCAAGTCGTTTTCCTGTGCATGCTGAGCTGACTTCTTTTCCAAACACGAGACAGTTCTCCAGCTATCGCAGACATTATTTTCAGGGGCTTTCACATTCTAAACCTGGTGAGAGGAGGCTTAACTCCTGAATAGAAACGAGTCCCCAGCAAGGCTGAAGCTGGATGCAGGCAGGCCTGGTGGTGTTCTTGTGCTGTGTGCGTGTGGTCCAATGAGTTAATGTTCCTGCCTTAGAGGATGTGTACTAGAGGGACATGTAAGGAAGAGAGAGGCTAGACCTGGGGAAAAGCCACATTCGGGGCTTAGAAGAAAGTATGGGCCCTCCACAACTTTGCCCTGCCATATCTAGCAGGTAAGAAAAAAGATTACAGTTCCAAATAATGTAATCCTATCCTGGTGAAGAGCATTTCGCACCACCACGATGATTGCCTAGGCTGCAGATCAGAAAGGGCTCTGAAGAACTGAAACTGGAGAAAGAAGAGACTGGTTTAATTTCAGCTTTTGTAACTCAAATGCTGTGGCCTGCCCCCATTTATTTATTTTTGATCTAATGTTACATTCCAAGAAACCAGGCATGGTAGGCTGCCTATGGTGACATATCTGCCTGCTTATCAGCATTTTTTTTTCTTGAAATTGTAGGCACAGAAAAATGAGAGAGAGTCTATCAGACAGAAGTTGGCACTTGGAAGCTTCTTTGATGATGGTCCAGGAATTTACACCAGCTGTAGCAAAAGTGGGAAGCCCAGTCTCTCCTCCCGGTGAGTGTCTTTCGAGTTGGTTTTCTGTACATACCTAATGGATTTGTCTGTGTATCTAATGAAAGATGGCCTTTAAATCCTCAAATTGTTTTTTTTTCCCATAAAAAAAGGGTCTGTTTTAGACAGACTCTTTCTTACTAGCTTGTTGTTTTATTGCTGGTTTTGTGTGTATGTGTGTGGCTAATTGCCAAGGTAGTTGAGGTCAGGTTTTTATTTTTCATTTTTCTTTAGACATAATACTGATTCTGCAGACTGATAGGAGAAGCAAGCCACACTCCTAGGCAAGCTGGCTGATGCTTTATACGTGTGGCAGACCACCAGATTTCCCATTAAGTAGTCCCAAAGCACCCAGACTCATCCGATACATTTGATTGCAATAAATACCAGTAACTGAGAAATACATTGATCATTTAATGTTTATTACTGTACTTAGCCTCTCCTCCAGGTAGTTTTTCTTTGTCTTAATTCATTTAAGAATATTTTTGCTCATTTATCATAATTTATTTATTATTGGTAATTTGCATAGTTTTAAATTTCAATTAAAATTATAATTTTACCTAGAAATCAGGCTATAGACCAGAGATTCTCAGCCTTTAATGTGCTTAGGTTTCTTTGATTAATTTATAAAAGTATTGTAAATACAGGTATTCCAAGTGATGAAAGTACATATTGTTTTTATGAAGATGGTAGGAGATGGTCCCTTCCATCCCCCAGTGTCTGTTATCTCTGACTTTTTTTGAGCTAAAAGCAAATATACCCTGTGTAAGTTCTGCATATATTCCATGTTAAGCCAGATGTTAGAGACAAATAATACTATTTTTAAATTCATTCAATCAACAAATTTTTACAGTGTCTCTAGTGTGAAGCCCAGAACCAGGCCTCACTTCACTAACCCCTGTTGGATCCTTAGAGATTCATCTAAATCAGAAAGCAGACACACACTCACATAGATGCATATTGTCAAGGCACATGGGTGGGTTAGTGCATCACGACAAGAGAGCTCTCTTAGCACTGCTCATACCATGTTGAAGCATCAACTCCTTAGCTGGGTCTGCCTCTGTCTCACAACATTCCCATGCTGTTCCCACTTGTCATTCAGGAGGACCCTCAAGGTCAGTCTTCCTCCTGGCCTTGAGAGAAACTCTGTCCCCTCCCAGCGGGATGTGGCAGAAAGCAATCTGACCTTGGGACCTGGAAACCCACAGATTTGTCCTAATCTGCTTCACATCTTGAGACTTTAACAATATACTTAGTTTTACCACTCCTCATTTTTGTCATTTTTTGTGACATGAGAGGACTGGACTGTCGTGTATGGTCTTATAGGTCTCTGGTACTGCTCTCTGCTATTCCCCAAAGTGCCAAAATGTCTTCATCTAGAAACCCACCTGTCTGTTCAGCAATGTTTGTCCATCTGGTGCAGACAGGAGGCTATTGTTTTTGTGTATGTGTATCCCACTCTCCACAAGCAGTAACTTCTAACTCCTTGACTCCTTCTGATATTTGCCTACATGTCTCTAAATAAAATGCTTACCATCTTAGTTTTTATTTTAAGTAGCCACCTATTGAGTAGCTACTGTAGGAAACTGAGATTTATCTCTTCTACAGCCCCCTCACAAACATACGTATTCCCCACCTCCCTTTCTTCCTTCATAGTACCATCATGATTTAAGCTCACATAACTATGTAATGTTTACATTATTGGATCATATGCTATTCTTACTGAATAATGTAGAAAACAATGGTTACTTGAGAAATTTATTGTTTGTCATGAAATTAGAACTGTCTCCATTTTTTCCTTTTGCTAGTCCATGGTTTTGACTACATTATATCCTACTATGTGGAATATACTAGTGTATTTGGTCACTTTTCTGACGATGAGCATTGGGCTGTTTTGAAGTCTTTGCTCTTGAAAACAATGCTGTTTATAAACATCCTTGTGCATGTCTCCTGCTGTACACATGCAAGAGTTTCTCTTTGATGTACACGTAGGAATGGGCTTACTAGGAAAATACGTGAATGTTCACACTTACGAGATAGTGCCAAGTGTTTTTCGAGATGGCGGCAATGAGTTACCCTCCTATCAGCAATAGATCCTGTGGACCCATGTCCTTTCTAAGCACATGGTATTGCCAATTGCTTTTAATTGTTTGTTAACCAAATAGGTATCAAGTGGTATTTCACTGTGCTTATTAGCTCTTTTTGTTTTGTCTACTGTGAAATGTCTCTTTGGGTCTTAGGTCCAAATGTTTGTTATATTCTTTGTGCTTTTCCTATTGATTTATCGAAGTTCTTTAGTCATGATACTAATCTTAATAAAGTATATGTACTTCAAATATCTTTTACCAGGTTGTAACTTGTTTTACACTTCCTTAATGTGTGTTTTATAATCATGGGTCTGGATTTTGATGTGGTTAATTTTATCAAGCTTTTCTAGTTCAATGCTGGCTTGTAATCTTATAGAAGTCTTCCTCTTTTTCAAGGTCCAATAGATACTCACTAGATTTCCTACCAAGAGTTGAAACTATTGGTTTTTAAAAGTCTATAATAAATAGAAATAGCATTTTTTATATAGTATAGAAGTCTATTTTTTTCTTTTTCTCTATAGATAACCATTTTTTATTATATTTACAAAAAAATCCCTCTTTTACTCACTGATCTGATAGACTACTACTGATAATGCTATCCATTAATGGAAATACATTCTGGGTTTTTGTTATTGTTTCTACCTTTGCTCCAAAACTGTAAATATTAATTACTGTAGCTCCAAAATTAGTCCTGATATCTGGACAAGCAAGTCTCTCCTTACTCTTTTTCTTCAGTGCAAAGAGAAAATACCTTGCTATTTTATTTCTCCATATAAATCTTAAATCATCAAATCAAGTTCAGCAAAATACTTTCTTGCAATTTTTTTACTAGAATCACATTGAGTCTATTGATCAATTTAGGAAGAATTACATTCTTACAATAGTAAGTCTTCTTATCCATGAACATGGTCTCTCTCTGTTTATTAAGATCATGTCAAATATTTTAATAAAATTTTCCAATTTCCATTTAGAGATTTCACATGTTTTTAATATATTTATTTATAGGCACTTGATATTCTGATATCTTAAATTCTTTCTGAGAAAGCTTTTTTATTTCTTGCTACTGGTGATCAGAAATGCAACTTACATTGCACATTAGTCTTATATCTGGTCACTATTATTGCTACTTTTATTTCTCTATTCCCTTAATATTTCTAGTATAATTATCAGTAGATTCCACAAGAGTCTTTAGGATTTTTAAACAATGATAGTATGTACAAATATTTTCAGCTTTCTACATTGTCTATGATTTTATTGTCTGAGTCTATCTTTTATTTTGCATTCTGTCCTGTCATAACTAAGTGTGAAACAATAAAAGCTATTTTAACTGTGATTCAGGATTTTCAACATGCATCATCTCCCTGAGAGACTTTCCCTGACCACTGTGTTAAAATTAAACAACCATCAACCCATTGTACTCTCTCTTGGCCTGCTTATCTTCTTACCCTGACTTGTTTTCCACTACCCAACATTGTATTAAATGTACTTTAATCTGTGATTACAGGGGAGCAATATGTCTTATTTTGTTCACTACCATAGCTATTGTCTGAAATAGTCTAATACACAGTCACTAAATACTGATTTAACAAATGAATGTTGATCTTCACTTCAGATCTACGTGGTACACACGTGAGCTGCATGTGAATGGTCACATGGCCCCACAACTTTTTCATTGGAAAACTTCCAACTTAAAGTATCTAAAAGTCTTATCTCTTGGACAATGAGTTGCATCAGAGAAGAACCCTGCAACCTCCTCTTGAGGGGGTTATAAGAAGGGGAAGGGTCAGAAGTTTGGCATGTAAAATTTCACTTAATTTTCTTGAATTCAGTAAGGCAACTCATTGACTCCTCAGTTGTTCCTTGGTGGCCCAGTCCAGAGCCCCTCTGATTCCACAGTATACTTCCTGATGCCGTCAGTCCGCAGGTGGGCAAGGCAGATAGCTGGTCTAGATGGTCCTTTCAGGTGTTCCGTCTTTCTTTGTGTTCAGTCCTGCCCCACTCCCTGGCCTTCAGGTGTACCTGAACAGTCCCAGGATTCTGCAGGGCAAATACATGTGCTTCCTCTACCAGCCAGGTGGTTAAGTCAAATACCTCTCAGATATCTGCATTTGTCTTCCCTTTTTTCCAAGCTTTCTTGTGGGCTGTTGTTTCTTTTTTCTCTTTTCTTGTCCATGCCTTTCTTCCTTTAGTATTACTTTAGTAGGATTTCAGAAGAGAGAGTAGTTATCTGTGTTCAGTATGCTACAATTAAGTGTTAGGAAGGTTTTCATGAAATACCTTCTCAAATAAAATCCCATGCATAAACACCATAGGTAAAACAAAGCAGAGGATTGAAGGAGAGTGATTGGGATACATGGAACACTCCTACTCAGAAATGCCTTCTTTCTGTCTTCCCCTCACTATCCTTTCCCACACCTTCCTTTTGGTGCCTGTCTCCATCCCCTTCCTAAAAGTCCCCCAAACCCACTTGAAGTTTCCAGTAGAGCAAAACATGAAAATCACTGAGTCATCTACCCTCTTTGGAGACACAGATATCTGAACACATATGTATTTCACGGTAGCTCTTAACAAGCTACATTTGTTGACTCGCCATAAGGAAGATTATTTATATCCTGTTCTTTCAGATGTTTTCTTCTCCACATTCTGGGATGAGCTCATCTTCTGTGAGAACACCGTGACCCCCCCCCAGCAGGATGATGGTTAATAATGAGATGACATATCACTTCATCTTTGTAAATTGAAATCTGCAAAGACTGTTGTTCCCCCCATTAGTAATAATTAGGAATAAAAGCTTTTAGGAGTGTACAGTTGCTATTGTATAACCCATATTTATCTATCCCTGTCAGAATTTTTTTCCAATGAATTACAGTCACTGAAACTCTTCACTGAGTTGGAGATACCATACCTCTTATTTGTGAAAGTAATTCAGGGATATTAGTATGTTGAGTTCACCAATATGGTCCTCCAAAAAGCACCAGAGCACATATGTAGAGTTAGTTAAATAATCCAAGCTAAGTAAGCTTTACATGATTTGCTACTCTAAAGAGCTCAATACTCAATTTGAAATGAAGCTGTGGGCTTAAAATTAATTGACCAAGTAACAGACTCTGAAGTGTTGGGCTTACTTTTTAAGGTGAAGCCTACTGAAGTGAGTGTGATTTTTAGAAAATGAATGGAATTCTGTTTATTATTTTTTAAAGATGTGCATTTACCATAAAAAAAAATTGCCCTCATAGTCAGTGTGTGAGAAATTATGAAGGGATGTGGGACCCTGAAAGACTGATGCTTAAGTTTAAGACTGATACCTATAGGTTTAAGTTCTCTTCAGTTGTCCACTGGGTTTCAGCCTTGCTGGATTTTTCTAAGTGGTGCTATCTCCTAAAGCACTTTTTAAAAGAGTGACAAGCTGTTAAATGTAAGCTAGGCTTATAGTAATCCCATAAGTACATTTCATGCCTAATACTGCAGAAAAAAATGTCTGATATTGCTTCACAACTTGACTAATTAAATTAGACTTATACTGAAATGTGGCAAATACAGAAAGTGTCATTTTTTCTTCAGAATTCACTAATCCACACACAATCAGCCTTCTCAAACTGAGACTGCATAATCTTTGTCACTTTTTTCTTTTTGAAATTGTTATAGTAAAAAGATTTTACAAGCCTAAGGGGAAATAAGGAAATGAATTACCTATTTTTTGAAAGATGTTTTCCAAGAAATACTAGGTATAGTTATGTTCTTTAATGATACCTCTTTTTTCGAGACGGGGTCTCCCTGTATAGCCCAGGCTGGCCTCAAACTCGTGATCCTCTTACCTCAGTCTTCCGAGTGCTAGAATTGGCAGTTGTGCATTACCACACCTGGGTTTTATTACTAGTATAATTTTCCCATAATTTTTTTATTGACTGGATAAACTATCATTCAGCCTTGTATCAGATTCTAGTTTATATAGCTTAGTGTTATTAGGGACTAGGAGCTGTCCTGGCTGCTAAGAGACAGAATAGTCATTAGTAATAGACATGCAGGAAATCTTTCGTTTTTCAAACATTTCAACCTGATCTGACATTGTGGAGAAAACTTTCAACACCTCTCCCTCCCTTCTCCTTTTCTCAGAGAAACCACAAACATAAAATGAGTGTGATTCTCACAGCAAATTCCTTGCTTATGCCAAGATAGATCTTATTTTCATATGTAAATATAAACACAACCTAACACAATCTTCTTCATAAAGTATGCAGTGGGATGGTGTGACCTGGGATGGCTGTATCCTTCCTTCCAGCACTGTGAGAATTATGAAAAACAGGAACTCCCCAGAGAACTTTTGAGCAGATGCTTTGAATAATGATTACTGTTTATTTATCAACCATCCCAACATGCCCAAATCAAAACTCGTATCTTTCTTGGCCTTATAGGTTTTTTGGTGAGTATCAGAAACAAGACCAATAATAGACCCCTGCCACGTGCTTCTGTGTTTGAGCAGGAGGGACAGAAGCAGGGGCCACCATAGCCTAGGGAGTTGTTTTCAGCCGGCTAGATGACACTGAATCTGGACAGACTTTTAAGAAATAGGTGTCACAGGACTTTGAATGTGGGCAACCAGGAATCTGTGTTTATAACATGCCATAGAATATAGGTCAACCTGTGTCATTTTGCAGGAAAGTGAATCATCCTTTTGTCTCTAACAGTAATAATTTTTGCATAATTTCCTGGAAGAAGTAAGTGGAGTGGTCATATCTGCCCATGATGGAGAGGAAAGAGGTTGGCCTCTTTCAAAGCAATGAGATCCACTCTTTGTTGCATCTTGTTGAAATCACATGTGCATACAAAAGCAACCTATTTATACCACAATGTATCTTTAAAACTTCATATTATGGCTGGTGGAATGGCTCAAGCTGTAGAGTACCTGCCTAGCAAGCATGAGAGGCCCAGAGTTCAAACCCCAATACCACAAAAAAAAAACCTTCATATTAATCTCCTGTGTGTGTACTAGTAATTTTCTTAGAAAACTCTTCATACGAGTAGTCCCAAGCAGATGTCATTGTAAACTGTAACTTACAAATTCTCTTTTTATGCTTTTACACAAAGTCATGGGATATTCTATAGAAAACCTGTCTTTTTTTATGCCCTGCTTAATACTAGGCTTACTTCTAGTCTTCTAAAATATTATACAATTTCAAAAGTGAGGTAAGATTTAAAGTGGATCTTTTGAAAAGTAATAAGATTAAAATGGCAAAACAAATTTAATTATGCAAGCAATTCTTCTCTTTCACAGACCTGAAAGAAAAGCAAATTAGTATTTGTGAAATTTTCTTTGTCTAATAAATAGCCTCACTTTACAATAACGCCAATGACCCCAGTTTAATTAGGTGCAATTAATTTTGTGCAAGCTGAAGTTGACATCTTGCTGGAGGCATAACCAGCTGTACCCTGTCTTAGGAATTTTTTTTTTATCACCAATGAGAATTCATTTGCCTGAGCTATTTAAAAGGGTGGGAGGCAGGGAGGGGAAAAAAAAGGCCACAGGGCTACATTTTATATTTAAAAATGGATCCAGTGGACAGCTGAATGTTTAATTAAAAGAGCTTCTAGGGATTATTTTTCATTGGAGCATCATTGACAAGTTAACATGGCTTCATCACTATAGTTTGTGCTCCCTGTAGACAGTGGTCACACACATGTGTTGGACACACACAGACAGAGCTCCTTTAGAGTGTGCAAGAGCATTTTCTGCTAAAAAAAAAAGCCTCACCAACTGCAGGCAGAACCAGGTCATCTGGAGGCCTGACGCCATCTTTTTTTTTTTAGTGTTGGGGATCAAACCCAATGCCTCACGCATGGTAAACAAGCCCCCTTATTCACTCTTGTAAAATTTTCTGTTCTCATTCAGATGATCGCACACATTCGAAGCCCATGGACGATATTTCAATGGAGCACAGAAACTCTTACCTATTGCCATTTACAACAGATTATGAAGGGGAGAAAAGATCCTGTGGCTATAATTTGTAGGGTTTTTTTGTTGTTGTTGTTGTTTTCTTTAAGTTGACAGTGGATGCCCAGTTTTAACAAATCAAACAGTGTCATGAAAACACCACTGAAAGCTTCCTGTCTTCCCATCTTAGTCCCCATTCTTCCAGGCTCCCAGGTTCTCATCAGAGACCACTGTTCCCAGATTTGGCTTTGGGAGGACAAGTTCACCACCATGCTCTTGCACCCAGCAGCATATTCCAGAGCTCTTTCCAGATCAGCTCATTAGGAAGGAAAGCAGTGTGGGTGGTGGGTGAGCAGGGTCTGGAGCCAGGGGGCCTGGCTTGGAATCCTGTCTCTGCTCCTTACTAATGACTTCACTTGTGCCTCGGTTTCCTCATCTGTAGAATGGCTTACTTCATGGGGTTACTGTGAGGAAGACAAAGTATACACAAGAGTGCCTGGTCAGTATAGCTTTTTATTATTTTTATTTACTCTCAGGAGCCATTGACTATAACATAAATAGCCATTTTTTATGCTACACACACACACACACACACACACACACACACACACACACACACACACACAAACCTGCCAATTAAATGGTGACACATGCCTCATTACTACTTACAATTTTTATTTGAGTTGAAAGAATCCTTTTAGGCTTGTTTGGAAATGTACATTTATCATGTGCATGTCTTATTCATATAAAAAAGAAGAAAAGGTGAAATATTTGGTGAATCCAACTCTCCTTGTGCCCACTCTCCCCAAGTTGTAGATGTCTCTGTTCTTCTCCCACCATGTCTCCCTGGTGCCATCAGGAGGGGTAGGGCCTCACCTTCCAGCCCCCTGTTCCCGTCCCACAAGTGTGGCGTTGTCAGAAGACACCACAGACAACAACCAGAGCCCACCTCTCTCCCAGAGCTCTTCCCTGCTTCATTGGCTAACAGGTTGGTAATACAGCCATGCCACCAGCTGCCTGGGGAACAGCGACTGTGAGATACATCCCAATTTTAAAGATAACAAAATGTGCTCATAGAAGAGTGCAATTTAGTACGTCTGCCACGTTCTTTTTAATGACTACTTAGAATTCAGTGGTCAGAAATTAAATAACAAAAGAGATTTTTTGAGATAAAGCTTAGTATGGAAGCAAACCTAAGTGCCAGCCCCAAAATGCTGTCAAACATAATGATAAAAAGTAGTAAAGCAAGGGCTGAGGGTGCAGCTCAGTGGTAGAGCACATGCCTGGCAAAGCGTTAGGTCCTGAATTCAAACACCAATACTGCCAAGAGAAAAAGTGGTAAAACAGTGCTTCGGTGTTGAAAACAGTAATATCATTTGATTTCACCTCAGGGCTGGGGGTATAGCACAGTGGTAGAGCATGTACATGGTATATGCCAGATTATTATTACTATTAAATATTAATTATTTATTATAATCATCAATTGATATTAACTATGCCAGATTATATGCCAGATTAATCCCCCAGCACTAAAAAAAAATCAAACACTTTTTTCACCACATCTAGTCCTACCCCTCAAAACCACACAGGCGCTGATCATCCGACCACTGCTGCTTCCATCCCAGCCACAGGAGCACTCTTGAGGCCTCGCAGGGGACAAGTGTTTCTCTCTAGCCTGCATGGGTGAACCTCGTCAGCAGTGGGACAGATAGAAGCTTAAACCCCAGGCTGAGCAGAATTAATAGGCAGCAGCAGGCTTTATTTAAAAATACAAATGGTTAAATTTATATCAATTACTCTAGGACCTATAATTTACTGCAGATCCAGGAGGAGAATGGGATTGAGACTGGGAAGAGATGTCAACAGATGGATGGACTCTTCCCTTCACAGAATGGTTGGCTTATAAGAAAATCTGTTTTTTTCTGCCCACTGGATCTCCCACCATCGCAGCAGCCTGCCAAACACAAAAGCTCAGCCTGACTCATCTGTGAGTCACCATCCCTGCCTTGACAGGTCTGGGTCTGAGTCTGAGTCAGACACAGCCCTCTCTCCCAGCTGTCAAACAAAGAATCCTACTCACCTTTTCTCTGGCACACAGCTAATCATCAACTCTCATTTTCTCTCCTTTTCCTTTTTTAATTCTAAATGCCCACACACAACAACTCAAAAGATACTCAGAAAAATTGAAAGTTGACCAGTTGTCTTTCAAAAAATATTTAGGTATATTTCCTGCTGTTTTTCCCATGCATATAGCTCCACATTTTTAATTTGTTCAATTGGAATCCTACTATAGCTATTGTTTGGTAGCCTGTCTTTTCACTTAACAATATATCGGGAGCATTCATATTTCTTCTATGATGTGTATATTCTTACTGCTGCGTAATGACGTCATATATTTTACATAATTACTTTCATTTTTGTTCTTATTTTGCTTTCTTTTTCCATGTTTCTTCTCTTTTTTTCTTCCATTAATAAATTCATTCTTTCTTCTTAAGGTGCCCTGGCCCCTTAAGACAGCCTCTCCTAGAGTAAGGTACCAATTTTGTGACTTAGTGCAATTTAACCTTTCTGAGGTTTGTGTTCTCATGTATGACAAGGGATGCAACCCTTCCTTCCTGTGTGTCTGAGGGGCACAGGTAAGGTTTATAAAGTGCTCAGCACCTAACAGATACCTAAAAAATCACAACTTTTTAGATCTCAGAATACAGACTGCTTGGAAATCATCCAGTGTCAATTAAGATGAAAACACACCCCATTTGGCATGAAGATTGATGACCATTTCTTACTAGTAGCAGAGGAGGCCTCGTTCTGATTTTCATTTGTTCTAGAAGATGTTTCTAGTGAGAATCCATTTTCCCAACATTAAGATCCTATAATTCCAAATTCAATTACATCAAAGTGGTCATTAGTGAAAAAAGTGGACACTGATGTGCAATGAGAACCAACAGCTGTCTGAGGAATGCACGTATTTACAGCTCCCTGGACACAGGGTTAGAAACCGGGTGACACTTCTTCCAAGAAAAGCTGGTGAATGGTAGTCCCCCCTTCTGTTAGCTGCTTATGCCAGAGAGAAGCTTCTGGGCTGTGAGGTGTTGGGTGCCTACCAGCCGCCATCTTAACATGTACAAATGGAAGGATCTAGAACATCCTTAGAGGAAGCAGGAAAATATATGTAGGATTCAGAGAAGCCTGACAGGGCCAGTCACAGTCCAGCTGTCTTTAGAGTTGTCTTCCCTGGCTTTTGCTGCAGAAACCAAAGGCCTGAGTCCTGTTAGATGTGGGATCAGGACAGGACTTAAAGAAACATGATGTCGCCTGTCCATCCCCACCCCAGCCCTGACAACCCACTCTTTGACTCTAGTTAGAAACAACTCTTGCTGGGGGCAGGAGGGAGGGGGTGGCCTCCCCGCCTCTCTTACGTTCATTTCCCTCCAAGCCTAATTCACCATGACCTTTCTTCTGAAGCACCTTACATCTTGGTTAGCACCTTACTTTGTTAACAGACTGCCACAGTGTTTGTTTTCTCATGTATAAGAGAAGGAGCGTCTACTAAGTGATGTTTGAGTTCCCTTCCAACCTGTATCTTCTACTATTCTGTTTATACATTGCAACTCACATTCCAAACTCGTGATGCCTGTTAGAAGACCTGGTTTTTGTTCCTGACTTAACTACTATGCATCCACTTACTATAGGGGTCATGAACCATAATATGCCTTTAGGGGCCAAGGTAAGTGAGTGAAGCATCCCAGCTGAAAATCAGTGGAGAATGGAAAATAGGGGGAAAAAAAACAGTGCAGAGTAGTGAGGACTGCAGCAAACTAGAAAGTGCACCCTGGGCAGAGGGAACAGCACCTACTCAGTACCAGCCTGTTGGACTGTGGGGTTTCCGGAGCAGTTATTGCCCGATCATTACATAAATGAATAAATGAATGAGCAGTTAAACAACCCTTTTCTCTACCTGTAAAAATCACTTCTAATACTTTTGTGTGACCATGGTATGTGTTGAACCAGCAATATTTGCAGCTGTTATACAAATAGCATTCTTTCTTAAAGTCCCATAAATTATTATCCTACTGCGTTGCACGCCCCCTTAGCAAAAGAGAGTTGTTAACACAACCCACTGAAACAAAATAAGATACAGCATTGTATTTTCATAATAACTAATGTTGGGAAGCAGAAACTTTGCTTTCCATCCTTTTTTATTTTTTTTAAACATCATAGGGCTTTCTGTAACTCATGGTAAATGTCAACGTGGAATAGTCAGTAGGGAAAAGACAAGGAGGAGGCAGAGTTCATGGGATGGAAATAGTACTTTACAATTACTTTTGGAGTAGCAGTGTCTTGTTTTGACGTCCCTTGATACATTCTGCAGAGACACCATCACACATACAGTATAGCTAAAACTTACCTAAACCTTTGAATAATGCACCAAAGATCTATTAAAATAAATGGCTATAATATATTTTAATGGCTTTGGCCACAAACTAGTTGGGGATATTGATAACCCCAATGGCTCACAGTCACACTGGTGGTAGATGGATAGTGAGCAATGCATGCTTGAAATCTGTAGGCATATGGGAGGTTTCCTCTGGCTCTGTTTATCAAGGGAAGCCATATAGCGTCCTTAAAATTGTAAGCACCTACAGCAGGTATATCCCTTTAATATTGTACTTCCACACACACACAGGATCTAATAAATCCAAACCTGAGATCAAGTGTAGCATAAGGAGAGGCTGCACAAATCAAGAGTACAGCCTGTAGTCTCTTTTTTTGTGACTTTGTTCAGGTTAGCTATTGCACAACGATGATGCATGTAACACACACACACACACACACACACATATATCAGTAGCATACATTGATAGCATTTATTTCTGTGTAGGAGCCTATTAGGACAGGTCTACTGATCCAAGCTTGGTGTCTGTCGCAGGGTGGAAGTCAGTGAGGTGCCTTTACTGCCCATGGCTGGACTGTCATATGTGTCTGCTCCAGAGTCACCCATCCACCAACAAGCCAGCCTGGACTTATTCTGAGGGCCATGTCAGAGTTCCCTGAGGAGGACACCGCAGCTGAACCATCCATTGTTACTTCACCTGCCCTTTGTTACTTCCAAGACAAGTCCCAAGGCCAGCCCAGAGGTAGAGAAATAAACCACTTCTGGATGGGAAAGCCTGCAAAGTCACATCATAGAAAGGGTACAGACAAGGAGGGTAGAACCGGGACTATGCTTTATTTTATATCCAGCTGTCACCAGTGTGGGGCCTGTTGCTTGGCTTCTGGTTTAGCATCTCTTACCTGTGACCCACAGGTGATGACACAGCTCAAGAAGAGAATGGAAATGACCATACTGTTAAATTGAAGTTCAGTGTAACACTTCAAGTGAAGTGAACTAAGATTCTGGGGGTGGAGGAGAGTGAAATCTTACCAAAGAATCCTAAATACTTGTGTGTGGATGCTGGTGGTCTCTGCTGGTGCTGGAAGACTCTCATCTCTGAAAGTGAAAAACAGCGAAGAGTTCTGGGCCTCAGAGCCAGCCTCAGACCAGCCCAAGATCAAGACCAGATGCCTGATTTACAATGGCTGCTGCCCTTCTGCAATTCTCCAGCAAACTTTAGGACCATCACATTGGTTCTCTCCAGGAGTAATCTGGTCTTACACCTGTATTTTGAAAAAGTGTTATCTTTTTTCTTGGGGGTGGTTGGAAATTAACCCCCCACCCCTTCCCAGGACTTTATGCATGCCAGGTGACACTTGGCCATGGAGCTACATCCCCAACCCTTGTTTCTTTAAGATAAGTCTCCCTGTGTATCCCAGGCTGGCCTCAAACTCACAATTCTTCTGCCTCCACCTCCTGAGTTGCTGGGATTAGACTTACATCACGCAGGTGGAGCGTATACCAATCTTAGCAGCATTTTTAAGCTCTAGTGTCCACAGGAAGCCACTTCTGCTGAGATGTCCAAAAGATATACATAGGCTTTATCTCTTCAAGTTCTGAAACTTCTCCATCTAGAACTCTCTTCCAGACCCCAGTGTACCTGTCAGTACCTCTGGGAAGCACTGTTTGGTTTCAGTTGCCTCATGATGCATAAGGAAGAAGTGGTTTCTGGAATAACTGCCACCTGGACCTTTCAAAAATAAAACCAAATGGCAAGGCAGACTGCCAGCAGCCTCGTGCATGCAATGCTTGCTAAAGCCTACTCAAAACATCAAGTCACCCGAATTAGACACCTTGAAATGTTATCTCTAATTCATATGATAAAGGTCTTGTTTTCAATTCAGACTGGGCTTGAGAGATCCAGGCAAATTAAGCCCCCTTGCACCTGAATTTTGTTTGGGAGGTCAGATACACTGTAGTGTGAGCAAGTAGAAGCCCAGGGAGTCACAGTTTTCAGAACTGCGTGCATCACCAGGGAGGAGAGGATCCTGGAGCAGGGGTTATCTGTTCTTTGACCCTATGGCACAAAGGCCTTCAGAGGAACTATGACTGAGTTTCACCCAAAGCTGTCTTCCACTTAAAACCCTCTTAAAGGCTAAAGGCAAACAAATCCTTCTTGAAACCTGAGCCTGTTTAAGATGTCTTTGCTAAAATCCCCTCTGAACCATTAGCTGTGATGTCATATCATTTCCTTTTCCTGCGAGGAACATTCTTGGTGATTATCACTACAAGGAATTATAAGTCTCGCCATAAGAAGATCTGCTTAGTTTCCTACAGTGATAATGTGGTACTAAGGCGATTTTCTGAATTTTACCTGAGGCATTTTTCATTTCACCCCACTTCTAAACCTTTCCGTTTGCCTCTCCTGAGCTCGAAACTGTGTGATGGTTGCTTTAGGTCTGAGTTGATCCTGCACAGAACAACAGAAGTTAGTCAGACTTTCTTCAGTATGAAATCTAGATCTTTGGGCAACTTAAAGTTTGTTTTGTAATAGTATTGTAGGCTATTTTTTTATTTTTATAATCTGTATATCCAGTGGCCAGGTGCTTCTTTGCAAGTCTTTATTCAAAAATAGAAAAGGCTACATCTCAGATTGAACTAGGTTACCTTTAAAATGTGTCTTTTTTGACCAAAAATCGTATGTTCTCCCTCATATGTGGACATTAGATCAAGGGCAAACACAACAAAGGGATTGGACTATGAGCACATGATAAAAGCGAGAGCACACAAGGGAGGGGTGAGGATAGGTAAGACACCTAAAAAACTAGCTAGCATTTGTTGCCCTTAATGCAGAGAAACTAAAGCAGATACCTTAAAGCAACTGAGGCCAATAGGAAAAGGGGACCAGGAACTAGAGAAAAGGTTAGATCAAAAAGAATTAACCTAGAAGGTAATACCCACGCACAGGAAATCAATGTGAGTCAATGCCCTGTATAGCTATCCTTATCTCAACCAGCAAAACCCCTTGTTCCTTCCTATTATTGCTTATACTCTCTCTACAACAAAATTAGAGATAAGGGCAAAATAGTTTCTGCTGGGTATTGAGGGGGGGAGCGGGAGGGGGTGGAGTGGGTGGTAAGGGAGGGGGTGGGGGCAGGGGGGAGAAATGAACCAAGCCTTGTATGCACATATGAATAATAAAAGAAAAATGAAAAAAAAAATTTTTCCCTATAGTCTTTACAAAAAAAAAATGTGTCTTTTTTTAATATAATATTTACATTTTTTATCGTTTTTGCATTTACTTATATGTGTCTACATTGTGCCACCTCTCCCCCAACCCCAAAGTGTGTCTCTTTTTAACTTGCAAAATTTTCTTTCTCGTCATCTTCCAAACCGCAGATCTTGAGTTTTATTGTTAAAAGTGGGTTGGTCTTATTTTAGACCGACACATGGCTATTAAAAATTTTTAAACTTAATTAAAATGGATCAAAGGAAAGCCTCAACATACTCTATTTCTGTTGGTGGGGGGAGGAATACGTGGAAAAAAGTTTAAAAGGAGGCAAATCCCAGCACAACAAGAGGGCAGGCCACCTGATAGATAAAGACAGCTGGAGTACACTCTGTCAGAGAGTTAATTTTATATCAGGAATTGCTGTGGCAAGGCGAGATGTATTAGAATAAGTGACTTTAGACATACATTTAGAAAGTCACATTGCCTCTAAAATTCTGCGTTCCTTTTAATAAGTAGAGAAAGGAAGACAGTTAACCTATACAGAGCACCTACCCACTCCAAATTCTGAATGAACTCTTAATCCTTCCTGCTAAGCACTGAGGTGTGTGTTACTCATCTATACCATTTTACAGATGAGGAAACTGAGGTTCATAGAACATGTACTATGTACCTGGAGAAAGAAGTAAGGATTTGGAACCGTAGTCCAGCTGACATCAAGCACCCCATGAGCTGATCACATGGGAACCTATTGCCAGCCACCCACTAGCCTGGTCCCAGCCTCCTTGCCTGTGGACATACTGGGGAATAGGCTGCACTTCCTTAAAGGGGAAATGAGTAATTACAAAATTGAACAATAGGTGGCAGTACACACCTGCAACAACTACAGTGCCTATGTTAAATCAGTCATTCTTTTTTCTGGGTTCTGTATTGTTTTTTAATCAAAAACACATTTTAAATCTGTCTTTTGAGAAATGTCTACAAAGCATCACTACCATCAGAATTTTTTTAAAAATACAAATTTTATCAAATAAGTGTCTATTTGCATTTCTATTTGAAATGCATTTGCATTTCAGGGCAAATTCCATGTCTTCTACTCCAACCTGCCTGAGATCTACTTCCTATGATGTCTTCTTGCTTAGGAAACTCCTGCTTTTCCTTTTTCTATGCTTAGCTCACACAGAGACCAGGCTACTAAATAGGCTAAGAAAAGTACTTCTTTAAAAGCTCCTCACCACCAAAATGTGCTGGGATGTGTGCCCCTTCCAAAGGAAGCTGGGATCTGCCTTGTGGCCAAGTGCACAGAAATGCCTGGCGGAGTTACCCTTTGTGACCATATTTCTGACAACATCTGTCCTGGGGCATAAAGAGTTACCATACACCATAATGAGCTCCTGGGAGGTCTCTATCCCTTCCGCTGTCAGGAGGCCATGGGCAGAACCTTGCTGCATCCAACCTCTGCTTCTTCTGACTGGCTTTCGGGTTTCCTTGCATTTCTCTAAAGTGAACCTGTGGTGTTTCTCTCTCAGTGAGAGAAAATGAGCTCCCTCCATTGGCTTTTGGCAACTGCCTTAAATAAAGGTTTCTTTCAGGTGACCCTATTCTACTGGCAGGGGGTGTCTTTCTGCAGAGAGCTGTGGCCTTGGAATGCTGGCTCTAGTGAGTTTCTTTGGATTGTCCTGCCTGACAGGACTGCCAAGGACAGAGTTCATGTTCATCTTGATCTGCAAACTTCTGACAATTTTTTTATTGTGCGTTTCTATGTGTTTGGTATTGCCCTGTGTGCTATAATGTATGGCCTTAAATTGTTCTGTTTTTCACCAAGCATGAAATCAATGTGGACAAAAGAAAATACCAATAGAATATTAGATAGTCCTCTAATTAGAGTTATCAATTAAAAGTGGAGAATAATAGCACTCCCTTACTCCTTCTCATGAAAAGCATCTAAAACCACTACTTTCTGCCAGCAAATTCTGTTCTATTGCTACAGCCAAATACCAGCTAGCCAAGTAGAATAGCGTCCTCTTTGTTTCTCTCCAGACTGCAGAGTGGGATGAACCTGCAGATCTGCTTTGTCAATGACAGTGGCAGTGATAAGGACAGTGATGCCGATGACAGTAAGACCGAAACCAGCTTGGACACCCCCTTGTCTCCCATGGTAAGTCCTCACGGCTCCCAGCTGCAGCTGGCCTGTGCTTTCTGGCTTTTTTGCTTCTGTTCCATTGTGAATCAGGAGCAAACATTCCAGAGATTGAAAACAAAAGTCTCTTAGAAGTGTCTGCTTCTAGAACTTTATACTGATTGAAAAGCCAAAGTTGTGATACAATAAAGATATATAAAGTTTATTAAAGTTAATGACAGATTTCATATGCTTGCTTTATTTTTTTTTTATAGAACCAGATTTTTTTTACTTTAAAGGGTGAAGCTTTAATTTTTTGTTTGTTTATGTGCAGTACTGGGGATTGAACTCTGGCCTTCATGAATGCTAGACAAGCTATCACTGAGCTATACCCCCGGCCACATGTGCTCTTTAAATTATAAAGACAAGCTGAGCTGAGCATGGTGGGATATATCTGTAATCCCAGCACTCAGGAAGCTATGGCAGAACAATCATATGTTTGAGGCCAGCCTTGGGTACCTAGGGTGACCCTGTATCAAAAAAAGTTATAAAGGGAAAATATGATAAATAAAAATCCAGCCCCATTGGGATTAGAAATATGACCTCATTCCCACATTTTACAGAAGGCTGAATAATAATGAGTGCTAGCTACTGGGATTTTTTCCCTCTCTGTGAGGTCTTTCTTTTTTTTAACCAAAACCAACAAGTAGGAAACTTTGTTGGTTACTAAGCACAGAGCACCATCAGAACATCTTTGGAACCTGAGGTCCTGCCTACTCCGATGACCAACACAGTGTCTTAGGTCTGGGTTTTATATTTGTTAATATTTCCCCATTATTATTCTGCTCTTTTTATTTATGCTAAAGTCAAAGTCCATTATAAAATAGGCCTTCTTTAAGTTACTTGAGATTGGTGTAGATCTAATGAAGCAGCGGGTGGAGGTGACAGAGGGACCTCCAGCCACTCTGATAGAGGGCTCAGGGAATGCCATGGGCTGTCCCCAAACCACGGGCGCTCAGGCTGCTCTCTCTTCCTTTACAGAGCAAACAGAGTTCTTCCTATTCCGATCGCGACACTACTGAAGAGGAGTCTGAATCTTTGGATGACATGGACTTCCTTACAAGGCAAAAGAAATTGCAAGCTGAAGCCAAAATGGCCCTTGCCATGGCCAAACCAATGGCCAAAATGCAAGTCGAGGTGGAAAAGCAGAACAGGAAAAAGTCTCCCGTCGCTGATCTCGTAAGCAGCAAAGGCTGAGGCGCAGGGTGGCCGGCGTCTGGGGCTTCAATGCAACCCTGATGCTTCCCGGTCCTCTCCCAGAGTTGTGCAAACTTGGGGTTCTCCAAGGCAGTTTGTAAAAAACACTGTCATTGAGAAATAAGTTTCCTTTTCCTTCTTACTGTCACACCGAAAGACACATAAGCGAGGATTTCACAAAAGTACACTGTTCTTGATTCAGATTTACTATGTTTCTGAAGGATAATATTGGCCGTTGTAGGAATATTTAAATTCCCTTCAAGCAACGTTGGTTTAAGAACCTGTTAACTGTGGTGGACTCACTATTATAATTCTTATTCCCTCCTTTTCAGGGAGACAGTATAGCATAGTTGACTAAGACTTCTGAACTTTGAAGTTAAATTTCACTCTGCCATTACTGCCGTGGGATTCTGGGTAAATGACCCAAGTCTCACTCTTGTCATCTGTGAAATGGGGAGATAGGCACTCCCAGCACATCACATGGTGCTTGTGGAACAGTGTACGTTATTAAACAGAGCTGACATTATCAGTTTATCCATGCCATTGATATGATATATGCCCCTTGGTGACTCATTTGTGTTAAACATCAATCAGAAAGCTTTGGATGCAGGTAAGAGAGCGTTTTAATGCAAAGAGCATAGTTGTGCAATGCGGGGTGTGTGCTCGGGCCCCAAGTTGGGGAGGTCACAGACTCAGGAGAGCGCCGAACCTGAGTTGCAGTGGGGAAGGAGGATCTCATAAGAGAAAACTCGGCCCCATGTTCAGGGTGTGCGGCTCTGTTGACACCTCCCCTTCTGCCCCTTCGTGTCCTCAGCTGCCACACTTACCTCATATAAGTGAATGCTTGATGAAAAGAAGTTTGAAGCCTGCCGACCTGAGAGACATGACCATTGGGCAGCTACAAGTGATAGTCAATGACCTCCATTCCCAGATCGAAAGTAAGTGGGAGACCTACTTGGACATGAGTGTAACACCCAAAACCTGACAGGACAGTGGTACGGTGCTTTCACTGGGCTGCTCTTGTGTGTTGCAAGGAACAGAAGAGAGTCACAAGGCATTTGTTTGTTTTTGTTGCTTTTTAAACTAAAATGTTTAAACTTCAGAAGCTTTCAGAAGTTTTCAAGGTTGTCCATGGTTATGGGTCCTTTTTATTTATCTTGAATCCCCAGCTCCTAGCTGCATTTAACTCACAACATCTAGAGTACAGTTCGGTAGTTACAAGTCACTTATTAAATAAGTATACCTTGGACTTTACTTGTGTATACATCTGTGTTAAGTAGCATCATCAATGAAATCAAATTAGGCTTATTTTGCAAGATTCTAGGTGGTGAAGGTATATGTGACCAATATGTGAAAATTACAGAAGCAAAGTATGGACTTTTCCCCCAGAATTAAAAGGGGCCTCTCACAGAAGTGCAGAAGGGGCGGTGAGTGGCTCTCACTCGAGGCCATTGGTCTTGCAGATAACAGGCAGTGGGGTGACCCAGTGAATGCGACAGCATTCTCACTAGGCATTGTAGTCAGAGGAACTCACCATCCCTCCAGTCTCTGGAATGTGTGATTCCATAGAATCTTGTGAATTTACAGATTAAAAGGAAGTCAGGAGACATACCAACTGAATGCAAACCAAACTGCCTTATAAGCCAAGCAGGGCAATTTGAACACTGACTGTTTTATTCAAGATTTATTTATTTTAGGTAAGATAAAAGTCTAGTGGTCATGTGAATTAGAACTCAGCCTTTAAAGGTACACACTGAAGCACTGATGACTGAATATGATGTTTGGGATTGCTTTCAAATGGTGCAGTAGGAGAAACGGGTGATTCAAGATTGGCCATGGGTTGATCATTATTGAGCTGGTTGGATACCTGAGGCTTCATTAAACTATGCTCTCTACTACTGTATCAGTTCCAAAATTTCCATAGCAGAAAGTTTAAACTTTCATAGTAGAAAAAAGCCTCATGTACACTAAGGGCTTGGATACTACTCAGTGTCAGGATAGAAAGCTACCCAAGAGCACAGTGGGAAAAATAAATGTTTTTCACTAGGTCAAAATAGAAAATTGGATATATTCAGTGCCAAGTTAATACACTCAGTATTATTTTAAAATTGGGAGAAAGGATTTAAGATTTCAATTAAGAAAGCATAGGTTCACCAGATTTTTAAAAATTTTACAACTATATTTTAATTTCAGTTGAGAATTAATATCTAGGAATGTTATTCATTCAAGGACTGATAAGGCTTTCTGGTATTTTACCACTGAAGCATCTTCCTTAGGCTCTTAAATAATAAAATTGCCGTGGAATCCTTCTTTTTAGAAGCAGATGGAATTTGAGACCTCTTTGCATGATTTTCTCTCTTTTTTAAATTGGAAGCTGGTCTGAACTAAAGGCAGATAAATGCATCATTTGAAGTCAGGATCTCTAAAAGCACCTCTCATTTCTGTCACTTCCCTGCCCAGAGCTCCCCCTGCCTCTGTCTGGGCCTAGCAGCTATAATTCTTACTTTCTCATGATGGGGTGAAACAAGAGAGGCCCGGTGTTTGTTCATCTGTTTCAAGGGACCACATTAACCCAGCGGTCTAATCAGGATGATTAGAAATGCTTCCATTAATATATATTTTATTCCTGATCTAAGTGTAAGGAATACTTTTCTAGACACCCTTTTTTCCAGAGACTTTAAAGGTTATTTCTTCAGGTCTTACACATCTGACTATTCCAGATATCTATCGTTCCCTTTCCTAAAGCCATGTAAAGTCTTTGAACTTCCCTCCCCAGCTGGGCCTGTGATATGGCACTGTGGAGAGCCGAGGGGCTCCCCTGGACTCCCAGTGCAAGCCAGAACCTCCTGGTGATGATGGATGGAAAAATGGATGCACTCCCAACTTTGTTCACATTTCTTCAAACAAAATCCTGCTTTTTCTAACAGTTTACAGTTTCTTTTCTCCCTGTACTGTGAATGTAGTTGAAAATACAGGCTGAACGTCTGTATCTGAAATCCAGAATGCTCTGAAATGCTCAAAATGTTTCAAATTTTGAAGGATTTCAGAGTTTGGATTTTTGGAGTAGGTATGCTCAATCAGGAAAGTCTATGTGAATATTTCCAAACTCAAAAAAAAAAAAAACATTGAAATCTTAGACACTTCTGCCCCAAACATTTTGGATAAGGAATATTCAACCTGTACATCAAGCTTTACTCCTTCCAGCACTTCTTTAATGATACAGACTAGTCATGCTTCCAGTGGATGACCTGGGCATATGAGAAGTGTACATTAAATATGAAATGTCTAATATGAGAAGTCTACCTTTTAAAAAATGTCTTTCCTGGGTGTCTGTTTGTATTTATGTGTCTACAGAACATGCATACTTACATAATTACATGCTCTGACTTGGGTGCAGCTTGATCTATCTCTAAATGCTCTTTCTTTGCCCCAGGCTTGAATGAAGAGTTGGTCCAGCTGCTTCTCATCCGGGATGAGCTGCACACGGAGCAAGATGCTATGCTGGTGGACATCGAAGACTTGACCAGGTCAGTCTGGCTTCACCCTTTCCAAAGGAGGAAGGAAGCTCAGGTGGTCTGAAATTTAAGAATTAGGTCAAGAATTGACTCTAGAGAACTTCATCTTTCACATCCATATATATTGCACCTAACTCCTGCTGACAATAGCCATTTACAGGAAAGTGACCAGAACTTGTCCTGACTAAATGCACCGTGTTTTAGCAGTCGTTCTCCCCTCGTGAGTTGTCAGTACATCAGGACTTCTTATACTTTCACCTAAATCGGGCTACAGTTCTGGCCTAGGGGGACTTTGTCCTAAAGGACTGTCCCCAAGGAGTTGGCCTTAAGCCATTGCATGCTGGTGTTTCTGCCACAAAGTGACACTGGCCATTCTGCACCCCAGTTCTTTATCGTCCCTGTCATGCCCGGAAAGCAGGAGCCCTGGCATCTTTCAGCAGCCCCAGTGCCACCAGATTGCTGTCACCTTGGGGAAATTCCAGAACTTGAGTTTCCAGCTGAATTTGGCTCCAGCCACCTCTCTGTAGAGAAGAAAGGAATTGCTTCCCTCCCCAGGGGACCGAGCAGCCAGACTAATGCTGGATGAGATCTCCCACAGCTTTGGAGCTCTGCTTAGAAAAGCCTGTCATACGCGTGCATTACGCATCATGCACAGCAGTGCAGGTCAAGTACATGAAATACTGCACGTATTCCTATGATTTCAAACTCACTGAGACAGTCTGTAAGACTTACAGGGAGACAGTCGCTATTAAATCCTGAAATGTTGTTCCTGGAGTAGAAGGATCCCCATGAAAGAGCACTGCTTGTCGCAGTAACAGAGGGCTTGCCCCATGGTGTCCAGACCAACCCAGGGAAATTTAAAGAACATACATGACAGTGCTCTCAGCCCCTACCACAGGACTGCTACCATGTGTAATGGTGACTAAAGTAACTTCCTAATGATGAAATGTTACAGAAATTGTTTTGTAGCGAAATGCTACAGAACTGTGTTTAGGCTCTTTTTAAGACCTATGGGCAACACTCTGTTTTATATGCTTTAAACATCTTATTGGCTTATCCTTCACTATAAAAGCAAAACAAAACACACAACCAAACAAAAAACAGTTGGCCTTCTACTCTCTGAGCATAGTACCTGCATCTGAAATGGCATACTACTCAAATAATACTATTGCCATCTACAGACGGATTTGGGCACTGCACCAAGAGCAAGTGTAAAGTAGACCCCCTTCTTCTCATCCTAAGAATGGCATAGAAGTCCACTTATAGGAAATCAGTGGTGCAATATGCAGCCATGACTTACATTTTTCAAAAAACCATCTGAGCTCTTCCATAAACTGATTTGCTTGTAAAAACAGAGAACTTTCCTGTGCCCCTCAGAGCAGAGGGCATTCCTCTTCAAGGGGGACCAACAGGGGCTCCGCCCATCTCTAAGTGTCAGGCTGATTCTTAGCTTGCAATCCATGATTTTATATCCTGACCTGGGGAACGGGGCAGGCAGGATCATGGGGTACAGAGAGGTGTCACTAGTTTAGTGGTATTTGAGAGGCCCTTCAATCAACGCAGTCCTGCCACGCACAGGGGCATGGTCTCTCCCAGTCCACCTGTAGGAAGAAGCCAGTCATCTGTCCCTGCTGCAGAAAAGAGACTTTGCTCACGGGGAGGCCCAGAATGCTTAACCATTCCTAACGGGAGCAGTTGTGGAGCTCTCCCAAGGCCAAGAGGGTGGCTGCAGGGACTGCTGGGAAATTTTGTGCACCTTTTCCTACCATTGTAGACATCAGCTCAGATCACTGGATCTCAATTTTGGTTGCTCATTAGAGCATCTGGGGAACTTTATAAAATACTGGGTCCCTCCCTCAAAGGTTCAGGTTTCACTATTCTGTGGGGTGGCTTTTCTAAGCTCCCGGGTAATTCTTAGGTGTAGCCAAATTTGAGAACCACTAGTTTCTATGACCCTTTTGTTGTTTGTTTGTTTGATTTTTATTATATTATTGTGGTACTGGAGGCACATTGTGACATTTACAAAAATCTAACGACATGTCACAGTTAAATTCGTCCCTCCATCACTCTCCTGTATCTCCTCTTCCTCCATTCCTGGCAGAGTTTCAACAGGTCTCATTTTTCCATTTTCATACACGTGTGCAAAATACATTCACCCTCCTCACCCTTTCCTTATATCCTCCCACTGGTACCGACCCCCAGATAAGACCTGTTTTACCTTTCTGTTCTCCATTTTTTTGAAAAAGGCATTTTTGTTTGTTTAAGATAGCTATTCAGAGAGTTTCATTGTGACATTTCCATGTGTATGTGTATTATAACCCAAAGTGGCTGAACCAATTTGGGTTCCATGACCCTTTTGATCCATCATCCTCGCCTTGGGATGGATTGTCAGTTCTTTAGGACTTCTTACACCTCCACCGAACTCAGAGCAACGGTTCTGGCCCAGGAGGACTTTATCCTGAAGGACAGAGCACTAGGGATTGGCCCCGAGCCACTCCAAGCTGGTGCGTTTCCCACCCATGAACAGCCACGTAGCGGGCATCATGGATTGGGACCCTCTTCTCGGTGTTCTTGGCAACAGCCCTCTCCTCCCATGTGGAGCCTACTTGCACTAATACATTTGTCTGCTGTCTGTCCCCACCTGACTAAAACTTCCCATCCCTGAAAGCAGAGATGACACCTGGCACATAGTAGGCTCTCAATAATGATTGTTAATAAAATGTTGGCATCTTTGTGGAGTTTGTGTGAAACTAATCTTCAAAAGGACTTTCATGTAAATTATTGATGAGAACCTTTTAGCTTTATGGACTGAAATCCTTTCCCTCCTTTGTTTAAAATTTTAATGAAATCCACCTTTGTGTATATGCTTAAAAGAACACCCAACTTTCAATATTTTCTGAAGCTGTTTACCTTCTGCTTTTCTTTCCCTCTCAGAAAGAGAAAGAAGGAATGTGTGTTGTTTACGCACGTGCATACACGCACACACACACACACACGTATGTAGATGTGTATTAAAGCAGTTTAACTAGCCACAGTGGCATCTTCAACATGTTTCTTAAGCTGAATTTGCTTAAGTGAGGCGTGTAAGCTGCTTTTTGAAAATGACCGAAAGCACTCTGTACGAATAAACAGGGCCATGGGGTGGTCTGCTGCAGGGTTGGTGTTTTTAAGGATGGGGAAGCTGAGATACCCTTTCCCTGAGTGTCTTTGTTATCAAATAAATATACCCACTTATCTGTGGACTGCTCAAATGGCAAGGACACTCTTGTCACTTCCCTATTTCTGAAAGTATTTGTGGTTTGTCTTCCTTGCACCATAGCTATGAGACATTCTGCATAAAAGCAGTGAGTTAAACTTGACATCACTAACTACCAAAGTTCAAGGAGCACAGACCAGTGGTCCCTAAGCCCTCATTACAGCTGGAAAACACAGCCTTGGCTGGTTTTCTCTTGCCAAATTTATAACTTCCTGAAATTGTCCAACACCATTGTCTTCTTGCAGCCTTGGGTCCTACCATTCTCTGGGAAGGGCATTCAGAGGATGCAACACCTTGGCCGTTCCTCCTCCTCTGTTCCCACCATCCAGTTGCTGGGTTGGCTAACTTTGGGCTCACACCTCAGCCTGGCCTCCCCTCACTGCTGTGACTATGTGTGAAAGTTTAGCTGAGGAGAAAGAACTTATGCCAAATGGAAATCTTTATAGCCACAAAGGCCACAGCCGTTTTTATGAAAGCATGTCAAGTTGTCAAGAGCCTCAGCTAATCCCTGGATTGTGTCCACATGTGTGTGTTTAGATAATCACTCACTTAATTCTCAACCACATCTGTTTTGGATTTTTTAACTGTTTTGTTTTGTTTTGTTTTTGCAGTACTGGTGATCGAACCCAAGGCCTCCCATATGTGTAGCTCAGGCGCTGAGCTCCAGTCCCAGCCCCGAACGTTTATTTGCTGTTTCCTTTCTTGTCTCTCTTCATTGAAACATGTCTTGCTCACCACCAAACCCCCATCACCAGACACAGTGCCTGGAATATGAAAGGCACATTTTAAAATATTTGTTGATGAAAGTATCCCACATACTTACCTCTTTTTTGTTGCTGTTAGTACTGGGGTTTGAATTCAGGACCTCACATTTATTAGGCCACTTGAGCCACTCTCCCAGCCTTTTTTTGCTTTAGTTGTTTTTTGGATGGAGTCTCACATTTTTTGCCTGGGACCAGCTGCAGACTGCAGTCCTCCTATCTATGCCTGCCACATAGCTGAGATTATGGATGTGCACCACCATAACCAGAATATTTGTTGAGATGTAATCTTGATAATTTATCCTTGATCCTCCTGGTCTCCACCTCCTGAATAGCTGGGATTACAGGCATGAGTCACCATGCCCAGCCCCTACAGCTTTTCACTTTTAAGCACAATGTTTCTCTTCTCCAAGGTAGTGATATCTATAAGTCTCAAGTTAGTCAGTGAAATGAAGGAATCAGATATAGACTATAAAAATTAAAGAGGTCTAATCGGTTTAAACAAAGTGCTTTTACTTGGTTCTGAGGTATTCCACTTTGAGTAACTCCGAACCTTGGTTCGAAGGATATTTTAACTGTTGATTGAAAAGCAGTTCAGAACTTTCTTCTTAGTGCTAAATAATTATCTTCTTAATTTCACAGACATGCTGAGAGTCAGCAGAAGCACATGGCAGAGAAAATGCCTGCAAAGTGAAGAGAAGCCATCCAAGCAGAGGACATGCTAAAATTTATTTTGCTTCTGTGGTTGTAAACGCTGTTGCTAGCAGTGGCCTGGAAACACACAATGTCAGTGTTAGTCATTGAGAGTGTCTGAAGCTTCGTGTCCAGTGATTGGCCTTTGCTTCTTAATTTATTTCCATTTTTTTTACTTGTGACACTTAATATCAGGCATTTTAATAAAATATTGTTACAAAAAATGTACAGTACTGACACCATCACAAGTCATGGTTAATCAAAGAGGGTAGTTTTAACTTTGTTTTTATTTCTTTAGAGGTTTTAAGTTGGAGCAGTATTTTCCCATTGACTACTTTCATTCTTCACTGTAGTTTTAAAGAACTGTAAATGACGGTGCTATCCAAGTCAAAAAATACATGCCTGCCTCGTAGTGACGTTGTAGCTCTCCGTAATATGGATATTTTAATCAGTTTTCAACATTTTGTGAATGTTGACTACCTGAGGTTCATTTTTAGATGTGCTATTAACATTCTGTTGGAGTCAGAGGGTTCCTTGAAAGTTTTATGTATAAATATGTAAAATAAAAATTAAAACTTTGTTTCATATGATATGTCTTTTTCCTCACTAACAAAACTGGCTGTATTTCCTTGCCCTTAACCCTTTTACAGCTCAAATTCCCACCAAGATGTTTTTATCAGTGAAAACACAATTGCTGCAGAAGGTGGACCAGATAGCTCCTTGCCGGGAGACTGTGAGTGTGCGGGTCACAGCGTGTGTGAACGTGTGTACGTGAGTGTGAGTATAAGAAAGTCTGCATAGGTCAAAGGTCAGTAACATCAGAGCCAGCCTCTCCATTCCTTCTTGAAGCTCTCAGTCTCAAATACTAGCACTTTACCCTTTAATAGCTGCTGGTCTTGTTGGAGCCTCTTATTTCCTCAAAACTCTTATTTAGCAAATTCAGCATGGGAGCAGAGGATGTTTGCATTCACTCTGTTCGCAAGGCCAGTTGGTGCTATTTTAAAACTTTCAGCCACTTGACTGGTCTCAAAACATTTTCAAGTCTACGATAGATTCTAGACTGTTTCCCACTGGGTAGAGAATTTCAGAAAATAGATTTCCTTAGCTGATGTCCACGCGGGGATTAGAGAACATAAACTAAACCAGAGATGGGCAGTTGAGCATTCCAGAACCACTGGGCCACCTGGTGTTGCCGTGAGGTCCATGATGTAAGCTGAAGCTAGAACTTTACAAAACTAGCTCCATTCTCCTTTCTCAAAATTACTCAGTTAAGTATTGTAAGTAATTAAAAGAATAGCAGTTTTTGTATTTAACAAAACAACACTAATCACTTTTTATGAGCCTCACTCAGTCAATTATTTCCATTCAGAATAGATAAAAACACATAGGCAATAAATGTCATTTTGTCTGCTGGGCAGAGCAGGTTGCTGCCCACCACAAGGTAAAGGTTGTAGCCCGTAGTCCTCTACCTGGACCCTAAAGTCCCACATCAACTGTCAGGGGTCTCCTGGGTGACCTCAGCCCTGTGAGTCCAAGCACAGCTGCTCATTGTGTACAGTGAGTGACAACACCGGCCGTTAAGTCAGCAGTTCTCACCTTCAGCTTAACCTGAGTAGCTTCAGAGACCACTGACTGGTCTGACCCTACAGATGCCAATCGTTCTCAGTGTGGCCTTAGTGCCTTTTAAAGGTCCCCAGGTGACACTAATGTTGACAACCACTTCCATAGACTTCTCTTTTTTAGATTCTTTTAAACCATGCTTGTTTCTACTTAAAGAATGTCACATTCCTATTAATTTGGACCTTTGGGGGAATACCTACAGAAAAAGGACGATGAAGGTAGCTTGGTCTTCCAGTCCTCCTGTGCTGACCACAACCTGAGTGCTGACACTGCAACTCCACACAGAGAAAGACTATCTGGATTTTTTTTAGATCCTTGCCAGATTGCGAATTCCAATAAAAATCTAGAAATGAGTTTTGTCTGTGTCTTAGTGCAATTTCTCTATGGCCTCTCAACTGTTTGAAGCCCACAATCATCATTAAAGAACCCCTCACTCAAGAAAAAAGGGAGAGGGCAGAGTGGCTCCAGTGGCAGAGCGCCTGCCTAGCAAGCGTGAGGCCCTGAGTTCAAACCCCAGTACTGCAAACAAACAAGAAGAAGAAAAGGAGACTTTGCCCTGAAAGGGAGCCTCAAAACACCTCCAAGGCTGGGCGCAGGTGGCTCATGCCTATAATTCTAGCTACTCAGGAGGCAGAAATCAGGAGGATTGTGGTTCGAAGCCAGTCCCAGGCAAATAGTTTGCAAGACCCTACATCGGAAATACTGAACACAAAATAGAGCTGGTGGAGTGACTCAAGTGATAGAGTGCCTGCCTAGCAAGTGTGAGGCCCTGACTTCAAACTCCAAAAACAAAAAAAAACACCACCAAGGTTAGCGCCTAGCTAATAAAGCAATTCTTCACACACCCCTGAGGCACTAGAGAAGAGCGGCATTCAGTTGACTGGAGCCCCACTCACACTTTTCCAACCCTGGTAGAAATGTCACCAAGTGACTCTTCCAACTGGATTCTTTGGAGACCAGGGCATCCCAGCCCTGCTTAGGACTGCCAGAAAGGAGGGGTTATTACCTACACCAGATCGCCCTTCCACACACAAACTAGAACCCCCTATTAGTTCAGCAGACTTAGAATTCCAGAGTGACTGTCTCAAAAATAGAGCCCCGCTGTCTTGCATAGTTGAGGAATAGGCAAGAGGCTTGGGCTCTGGCTGCCAGGACCAGCTCCAAAAACTCCCCATCTCCCTAGGGTGTGGTCTTACACAAGCTACTAAAGGTTTGTCTGACTTTATCACTTGTTAATGCTGTCCTGGGTTTATTGTAAAGATAGGATAAAATCACATTCATGAAAGCACCCGGCACTCATAACGATGCTTAAATAATTATTGAATAAATAATATTGAATACATAATAATTGTTGAATGAAGAAGTAAATAATCAGGGCTTCGTCGATGGCCATTATGTATTTTACCAGTTTCTGAGATTTTCACATACCCTTATGGGGTTATTTCTTAAATATTAATTATTAATTTGCAAAAAAAGAGACGCTTAAGGAAAACACAAGTAGTGTCATTTAAATCTTCAAGCACCCATCCTTCCTCAAATATCAATGTTAAAATGTGGACTGTATTCTTAGACACCTCTCTCTGTGTTGCTGCAAACACGTATGCATTATTCACTTTTATACCAAGGCAGGATTGCATGAAATGGCTTTGCAATGTGCCTCACCCAGGGACATCCCTCGCAGTCAGTGCATGCAGATCCAAGCCACTTTCTTTCACAGGTACGTAGTAGTCCTGTATCTGTACAGCACACTTTATTCAGCCATTCCCTTTAGTGACAGGTATTAAGGAACCTCCCAGATTTCTGCCACTAAAACCAGTGAAGCATGGTCATGCTTGTAACTTATTTACTTGTGGCTTTTATCCTATGATTACCTCATTTTTTTCTTTAACCATGACTGTCTCAGGTACAAAGAACAAGTAAAACTGAGGAAAACCAGGCAAGACTATTGCACATAAGTTTGATTCTTTGCAACAAAATCAGACAAATCCTTATGTCTGACAAACACCTAACTCCTTTCCATTTTTATTTTATTTCTTTTTCTTTCTTTATATTTATTTTGGCAGCACTGGGGTTTGAACTCATCATTTCCATCTTAAACATTCAGCTTGAGTGTCACTTTCTTGATGAAATGCTCCGTTTCTCCTCTCCCCACATACCCTACAAAACTCTCCTCTACCTACTGAATATGGAATTTTCTCCATTTCCCGTTTGAGGGTGGAGGCAACCCACAGCCACCTCTGCGAGTCCAGCCCCAAATCAAACAGGCAGCTCCCACTTAAAGATGGGTATGTGAAAAACTGATCATTACTAACCCTTACCTTTCAGCACTTCCACTGACTGGTGGCACTCCACTCTTTCTGATGCATGCCATCTTCCCTGTAGACTGAGAGGCAAGTCCCTCAGACTAACTTTCAGGTTTACTCACTGTTGCCAAGGGTAATCCCCATGACTGGTTGATTTTACCTTAAGTCTTAAGATCTGGAGATTTCTTTTCACCGGATTTGTCATCACTGATAACAGTCCTCACAGATACAGTTAGCCGTCAACTAAAATCCATGTCTCTCCACTATGTTCATGGGGAGTGGCTAATCAGAAAGGTTCTACCCACCAATGCTTGATCCTTACCCTTACGCAAGCTGCAATCACAAGGCTCTAGAGGATGTCAGAACCACAAAATGGAAGGACTCTGGGTCCCCGAGTCACCACATGGGGACAACTGCCCCCCATCAAGTAGGATTTGCCTCGGAGTGTTACAAGAGTAAGGACAAGACCTGTGGGTTGTTGTTTTGCAGTGCCAGAGATGGAACCCACGACCCTGTGTATACGAGGCAAGTGCTCTACCACCGAGCTACAGCCCCAGTCAAACCCTGTGTTCTCAACCAAAAGGCCACAATATTTCTTGCCTGTAGAAAATCATCTGTAGGTTGGTAACTACCTTTTTTTAGTTCATGGACCTCTTCGGTTTTGGTTGAATTCTGTTTCCCATTCTACCTTTTCCTTTAGCCACTGTGACAGAAACCACAAAGTCAAAATAAGATTTGTCACAAACAATTCTTAATATAATCTAGAAAATGGATTTGTATGATGATGCCAGGAGTACAAACATTTGTCTGGTGACTACAGATGATGTTTTTGATGTGTATCTGGAAAAGTCTTGGACTTCCACAATCTCAGGACCACACTTTGATTATTGCAACCCCATCTGAGCCCTGATGCTTACCAAGCGCCATTGCCATTTATTTTGTCTAAATAAGATAGCCATGCATTCCTTATGAGATAGGGTGATGGCAATGAGTCTTTCAGGACATTTTCATTGAGGCTTATAATGACTTGCAAAATGTGTCACTCTAATTTCTGAGTGAGAATCCAAAAGACCTTTCATTGAATAGCTTTGGTTAAAAAAAAAAAAACAGCAAAAATAATTGCAACAAATTCTTTTCCATACAGTTCCCTGTTCTAGAATAATGTTGTAACACTGTTCATGTTTTAAAAACTTTTAATTCCACTTCCATGCACTATAGCATAAAAGAACATGATTTTTTTAAAAAGTAATACTTACAGGGAAAGTGATTTTATTTTTACCCTCCAGACTAGACAGTCAAACTTTCGTGTTGATTATTTTTTACCAGATTCTCTTTTCTTTTCTTTTATAGTCAATCAATACTTTATTTGCTTTTTGGCTTTTCAAAAAATAGTGATGTGTATCTTGGCTTTGGTAAGATACAGACAAGGCTGGAAATAGGTTCTTTAATTTTCTGCCTCATAAAGTTACTTCCTTCCAGACGTCTATTAGTTCTCAGGAGAAATTACAGTGTGTACTGATGTGTCTTCTCACCTTGACTGGGGTCTTTTGGGGGTCACAGGACATCCCCATGTATTAGAGATGGCATTTGAAAAAGTCAGGAACCTATCCTGCACCTTATGAGCCATATAGATGTTAGGGTTCAAGGTGAAGACAGTATGGGTGCTTATAGATAATGGGAGAAAGGGCGTTCCTATATCCATCATGAAGCATCTGTTTCCTCTTTCCGGTGAACCTAAGACTTGTCCCTGACAGCTGATTTTAAATGTGTCACCATCTCAGATGCAAATCAGATTGAGAACAGAGCCACCAGTCAGCTCTGTCAGGCTAAGTAATTTTTTAAGGGAAGTAATGAATGCCTCAGGAAGAATAATTAAGTGTGGGGATGTTCACATGGGAGTACTAAATCCATCTCCATGCAGTTCTGGCTAAACCAATACTGGGAGTGAAACAGAATGCAGGCCTCTCTGGAGTTCCCAGCCAGGGTCACAGACAACCAGGGAGAGAATAGGGGCTTCAGCTCTCTGGACCCCACCAAGAGCAGGAGCAGAAACCTGGCAGAAACTGAGGAAGGTAGAGAGTGGAAGAGCTGTCCAATGCAAGGCCTGGGGGCCTGGATGGCACCTGTAGACCTTGGCAGCTTCACCTCAGGCCTTGTCCTGGTCCCTTCTAACGCATGATGGTGCCTTGAACTCATTGGCCAAGCAATCTCCTGTAGGCATCCCTTCATGAGAGACCCAGGGAGCCTGCTTTTCACCAGTCAGCAATTGCCACAAGAAGGGTTGTCAGTAACCATAGCAGGACTCAGTGAAGGACAGAGCCAGGCCGGCCCCAGAGTGCTGAAGCCTAGCAGGGATTTTGTCAAAAGCAGCCTTGAAGGGCTGAGTAATTAAATTTTTATGTATTTTATAAGCAATATGTAAACAGTTAAAAAAAAAACCCACCTTTGATGGGACTGGAAGTGTAGCTCAGTGGTAGATTTCTTACCTAGCAAGTATTAGGGTCCCCTGCACCCTTACCACATGGGGAGAAAGGTCTTGCCAAGCATAGTGGTGTATGCCTGTAATCCCAGCTACTCAAGGGCAGAGATGGAAGGATCAAGGTCAGAGACTGGCCCAGGCAAAAGTGAGAGGCCCTATCTAAAAAACAAATTAAGCAAAAGGACTGGGATATGGCTCAAGTGGTAGAAGGCTTGCCTGGCAAGAGGAGGCCCCACAGTCTTGAGTTTCCCCTTCTTCTCAATATAACCTCAGGGGACTACCTCCTCCAAAACACTGAGGCAAAAAAATCACTTGAGAAATATAAATTAACATGGTTTAGAGGGACGGAGTCAAGCCAACAATAAAAAATAAAAAATAATTTGAATGATATCCTTCAAGTACCCATTTAAAGTTTGTTGTTCATTTGTCTCTTATAAGAAAGAGTCCAAAACAACCAAGAAAAGAGCCTTAGATAAGTCATCTTTGTTTTAAAACCAAATTGCACTTGTCTTATTTCCTGTCTCTCTAGCTTGTTTCTTTTACAATTAGCTCAATTCCCTGATTTGCATAGCTGGTGTGCCAATATTGTTAGGCTTGCCCTCCCTAATCCGCTAAAATAAAAAGTCAAAATGCCCACTTCCTTTTTTTTGAAAAGTACACATATGTGTGTCACTTCCTAAATTACACTCGTTGTCAAGAATTCAGGGCCACAGAGCTAGGTGTGACAAGGCGTGCCTGTAATCCCAGCTACTCAGGAGATGGAGGCAAGAGGATCTTGTCTTGAACACTTGTTCAAAGACAGCCAAGGCAAAGTTAGCAAGACCCTGTCTCAAAAACAAAAGGATTGGGGGTCATAACTCAAGTGATAGAGCCTAATGAGAGCAAGGCCCTGGATTCAATACAAGTGCCACAAAAATTAATTCATTATTTAATTTTTTTCTTTTTTAATTTCAGGGCTACAGAACCTAAGAGTTAGATGATGCCTGAGGCTGTTAACCTCTCCTGTAAAACACCACAACTGCTCCAATTTCACACCTTGGGAACCTCTGTATTTATCGGGGAGGGAGAGGCACAAATGTACTTACTCATCTTTTTAGGAATTTTGAATTTCATAGAAAGTACGTTTATATGCAAATTACTCTCCAGGGCTTGCGTGGATTTTCCTCTACTGCCAATTGGACAAGTCGCATTGCTTTCACATCACACCCAAAAATGAAAGTCAAAGCTTTGGACTAGCTTCAAATTTCTGACACAAGTACTCATGATCACTCCCAACTCACATTCACTCCAGGCTTCTGGGCTCAAGATGAAAGCATTTCCCTTGAGAGTTCCTTTGGGTTCAATTTCTAGTCCAGTCACACAAAGCATCCAAAATCAGGGACCATCTTACCCCACTGAAAGTTGGGGTGCTGGGCCCTTCAGAAGACAATGGCTTTACCATCCACATCCTAAAGCCAAGAACAGAGAAGAAGCAAAGTGAGGACTTCTTCCTGCAAGATGACTGGGAGAGAATGGAAGAAGTTTTTAACGAAACTATCTGAGGCAACTGGGAGGAGGAAAAGAAGACCTCACATGAGTGTAGAGGGAGACAACTGGGTCACAGTTATGCACACATGTCAGAGTCACAACTACCAGTGCAGTGAGGGTCCAGGCTGATGACGCAGATAACTGAAGCAAGTTGGTTGTAAGAGTGTAAAGGATGACAAGGAATGCACACCCTGACTTAAGGTATTCACAGCTACATACCTGGGCTGGGCTCACCTGGATTTTGCAAAACTTTTCTAAGATTTGAAAATATGTTGCATTTGTTATGCACATTCCTTCTGTTAGCCAATGTTTTAGTTAGATGACATTGGTCACCACGAAGTCATTTTAAGAAAAAGCTCCACAAAGCAAGTTTACCAATATCTACTACATTACACAAGGACAGCTCCGTGAGTGCCTGGAGATGTCAGTGCCAGTAATATTCGAGTTTCTTTTGGGGAACCAAGAAAGGCATCACAATTAAATGTACTTTTTAATTCTCTTTTTATTTATGTCTTTATCTCTATTTATTTAGTTGGTCTGGCTACCAACATTTAGAATCTTCTCCCGGGGCAGGATCCAGAGGGCAGCCAAAGGGAGAAATCTATTTTAGAAGATCAAGTGAATAAAAGCCAAACCCTGTGTCAATTTTACCTCCCCAAACACCTTTTATCTGTCATTTTTACAGCCTCCTATTCCAGTCAGGTTCTGCTTTGTGGTCAGGGGTAGCTACAGCGTCTATATTCCCAGCTTGTGTTCCTAGGCTGTTTCTTTGGGGATCTCTTCTCAGTAATTTGGGTTCCACTGGGACCATCAGACTTGGCACCCTGACCCTCTATGGTAGGAGTCACCTAGGCAGATTAACCAGAACACCCATTCCTTTACCCTCCTTACTAATTGGTTCATTGGCATGTGACCCAGCTAAGCCAATCAGAAGTTTCTCTGTAACTGGTATATGGGTACTGGGATTGCTAAACTGAGCAAATAAGACTCCACTTACTTTGTCCACTGGAGAGAGAGTTTGAATTGGAAACCAAGGAGAGCAAAGCTGAGAGAAGGTGGAGAAGGAGTGGGCCCTGGTAACATCTGTGAGTCCTTGCATTTACTCTGAAGCCAGATCCTCTCTGTGACATTTTTGTTTGTACATTTGCTTATACTTGTTTAAGTGGAGTTTCTGTCAGGACTGAAAGAGTCCTGACTGTACTCTTGTCTGTTATCGCAAGGTCCTGTTCCGTCCTCCATAGAATTGCCAAGGTGATCTTACAAAGTTTCTTCAAACACTGGATCTTGACAAAAGCCTGTGAACCAAAGAATAAAACATAAACTCTTCATATGATAGTCAAGGCCTGTTATAATGGTCCAGCCTACGCCCAGTCACTCTCCTTTTCAGACTTGAAACAGGTGAAACTTGGGACCGATCCCAAGTTCTCCCTGGCCTCCAGGCCTTTGTACATGACAGTCCCTCTTCCTGAAATGCCCTGCCAGCTTTGAGCTCAGGTGCCATCTCCTCAGAAAGTCTTCCTTTGCTTCCTTTGGTAGACCTCACTGTTTGCTCTCTGCTTCCACTGTGTCCTCCTTTTAGTAATCGTGTATTCATTGTTTATGCCTTTGCACAACCCTGGACACATACATCATTTATGCTTCTTTGAGAGCAAGGAAGGTCACTGATCTCACTACCTTCATTTCCAGTCCAGAAAATGGCACTTAACAGTAACTTAATAAATAAATCTGAAGGGGTAAATTAAGGAAGGAATGTTCAATATCATCTAATAGAGAAATCCTACACCTAGTTTCTTCCCACCCAGTTTCCTTATCGCCCAATTTGCCCTAACAAGATCTTAGGCACATACAACTTAAAATTCCATGTCTTTCCAGGAAGAAGGTATCTTAAATTCTTTGTTTGAGATTCAATGTTTTCATAAGGTCTGTGAAGCAAAAGCCAGTTCTGTAGCATGTTAGGCCTGCTGGATATCGGAACCCAATTTGCTTTATAAATTATTTACAAAATAATATGCATTTCTGAAAGGAAAGGAATTACCTACAAAACAGATGGCAGGTGGTTTGCCAAGCTAAGACAGGTCCATGAGGTACAGGCATCCATCCTTAGTCATCCAAATTCAGTGAACTTCTGTGAGTGTTCTCTGGACTAAGACCCATGTCCTCCTATAGCCATTTGGAAAGAGAATGTTAAGTTTCTTGATTTTTCTGTTGTGCATGTCCATAGTTTCTTTTACTGAACATGGAGGTGGAACCTTGAAATACAGTTAGATCCCTTCTTGCTAACCAAAGTGATACACCTATGATGTTGGATTGCTTGTATTCCAGTGGCTGAATCAAAGCTGGAGGAAATGGGAAGCGATGGTAAAGCAGAGGTAGTAATAAGAATACCTTTCATTTATACTTTTTGGGGAACTAATCAGTATCCTTTTAGCTTGAAAAAGTTATTGAAACTTCCCAGAGGTGTTCAACGTAGTCCGAGGAAATAATTTAGGCCTGTTCACATTATTTCATTATCTCATATGATCTCAGAATTTTCCTAAGAATAAGGAAAAGCAAGCTGGTGTGATTTTTACTTTGCAGAAAAGGAAATTGAGCGGAGGGGTTAAGAAGGGCATTTCCCAAGGCTTAAGTTACTATGCAATCAGGATTCGAATGCCACACTTGCATTATTAGACCAACAGAATTCAAACTTTGCTGACTGCAAGCACCACCCAAAAATGTTTAAAGTTACATACTTCTCATGCATTTCTAAGTTGGCCTCAAAATTTCCAGCCTCTTTTTGAAGAATTGCCAATATATTTCCAGAACTTTCTAAATAATGAAAATGTTTACATATATCTGGTACATGCAATGGAATGTTTCTTCTAACTGTAACCAGTGGAATGAAAATACTAGAGCAATTTGACCATTACATCAACTGTAGACTGGAGGTGAAGCTTGGCATGTG
The DNA here is from genome assembly GCF_047511655.1 of Castor canadensis. Taxonomy (NCBI): domain Eukaryota; kingdom Metazoa; phylum Chordata; class Mammalia; order Rodentia; family Castoridae; genus Castor; species Castor canadensis. The sequence goes on along the minus strand of NC_133390.1, from coordinate 108,828,379 downwards.
TGTGTGTGTGTGTGTGTGTGTGCGTGTGCGTGTGTGTGTATGAAAAAGCTCTTATTTAACTGTTGAAAATTTTATGTCATTCACTTTTCTGTGGTACTGGGATTTGAGCTCAAGACCTCACACTTGCTAGGAAGGCACTTTTATCACTTGAGCCACTCACCAGCCCTTTTTGGTGATGAGTTTTTTCCAGATAGGGTCTCATGAACTACTTGCCTGGGGCTGACTTTGAACCACAATCCTCCTGATCTCTGCCTCCTGAGTAGCTAGGATTGCAGGCATGAGCCACCGGTGGCTGGCTCATTTCTTCATTCTTAAACTTACATATATTTATTTCTATTCCACCTCCCCCTCTTAATTTAGACCTAATGCAATTTTATTTCATTTTCAGAAATGTTTTCTCACTCCATCTTACTTCTTTGCCCAAAAATTGTATGTCTGTGTCAATTTAAATTTTTAAAAATTTTCTGCAATCATAACAGTCTAAGTAATAAAATTATTCTATATTGAGATACTATTATAACTGTCTTTATTATTTACTTGATTAAAATAGCATAAATATTTTGTAACTGTTTGTAAACAAATTATTGAATAAAAGGAGAGAAGAGAGGCTGTTTGGTTTTCCAATTCATTCATGCGTCTGTCAATGAATAGTACTTACTGACAGAATGAGACCGAGTCTTCCATCATGTTAATGCCCATTGTTTGCTTCTATAGATGTCAACTTTCAGAAACCTGAAAAGTAAGTAAGTTCATAAGTAAGTCAGTGGAAACGGAATGAGTCTTGTTACAGCAACCTCAATTATTTAAATTCCCTTTTAATTATATGCTAAATATTGCCTTGTGATCTGTCATCAAAAATTATTTTTAATGGACCAAGAATGTAATTCAGTGATAGAGTGCTTGCCTTGCATGCACAAGGCCCTGGGTTCAATTCTCAGCACTGTAAGAAAAAAATTATTTTTAATGATTATCAGCTGACAACTACATTAGGTTGTATTTGAATTTAATAGACAGGCAAGAATTAGGCATCACTTGACTTACAAAATTTTATTAGTCAGCCAGGAGAACCATGTACTGTGTCAAACCTATGTGTATAGCTCAAAGATTGCCTCTTACCATGCATCTCAGCAAGATTGGAGAGAAAGGCCATTTATTTGTTAAGTGAGAGAAGAGTAATTTTTTTCTTTATTCATTTATTCATATGTGCATACATTGTTTGGGCCATTTCTCCCCCCTGACCGCCTCCCTCTCCCCCCCACCTCCTCCCTCTCCCTCCCACCCCCTTCGCTTCCAGGCAGAACCTGTTCTGCCCTTTTCTCCAATTTTGTTGAAGAGTAGACATAAGCAATAATAAAAAAGACAAAGCATTTTTGCTAGTTGAGATAAAGATAGCTATACAGAGAGATTCCTAGCACTGCTTCCATGTACAAATGTATTACAACTCGAATTGATTCATCTTTGCCAGACCTCTTCACTACTTCCTGGTGACCTTTCCATATTGACATCTGTTGTTTTAAGATTACTGTATTAGCTCCTTTGTAGTTTTGGATTTCCTACCTTTCACTATTCCTTCTATACGTGTTCTCCCCTTAGCGTGTGACCCATGTCCAATAATATTAGTGCATTTGTTTTAGATCTAAAGTCCGCATATGAGGGAGAACATATGATTTGTGGTTTTCTGAGCCTGGCTAACTTCACTTAAGATGATGTTCTCCATTTCCATCTATTTACTTGCAAATGATAGTATTTCATTCTTCTTCATGGCTGAGTAGAATTCCATTGTGTATAGATACCACATTTTCTTAATCTATTCATAGCAGTGGGGCATCTTGGCTGTTTCCATAACTTGGCTATTGTGAATAGTGCTGCAATCAACATGGGAGTACAGGTGCCTCTGGAGTAACCTGCATTGCATTCCTTTGGGGATATCCCCAGTAGTGGGATTGCTGGATCATATGGCAGATCTATGTTTAGTTTTTTAAGAAGCCTCCATATGGTTGTACTAGCTTGCATTCCCACCAGCAGTGGATTAGAGTTCGTTTTTCCCCACATCGTTGCCAACAATTGTTTGTGGTGTTTTGATGATAGCTATTCTAACAGGGGTAAGGTAGAATCTTAGTGTGGTTTTGATTTGCATTTCCTTTATGGCCAGAGATGGTGAGCATTTTTTCATGTGTTTTTTTGGCCATTTGAATTTCTTCTTTTGAAAAAAGTTCTGTTTAGTTCAGTTGCCCATTTCTTTATTGGTTCATTGATTTTGGGGGAGTTTAGTTTTTTGAGCTCCCTATATATTCTGGTTATCAGTCCTTTGTCTGATGTGTAAAGAAGAGCAATTTTTAAAGGGACGATGGAGAGAGGCCAGCAGGACTGCTCTCCTGTGCACTGCCAGGTATATCATCTTTGAGAAACAGTTCGTATGGAAATTGAGGACATAGAAATTGACTCCCCTAAGCTGTCCTTGCCATAGAAGTTTTTGTAAACTCTTTTGGCATAAACATCCTGAAATTTAAAGACCACTGCTTTAGCTCATTCTCCCTGCCCCGATTAAATGTGTCCTGTGAACGTGTACCCTATTATTAAGCAACGTACAATAATCAGCAACAGTAAGTTGAGCATTATTCCAAATATATAGAAAGAGCAATGAATAAAAGAGTCAAATTTTTACCCTCCACACTGGCAGAAGAGGCAGACAATCAACTGGAAAATTCAACTTCACTTGACACTGAGCAAACTAGAGCATGGCAGTCAGAAATTGAAAGCTGCTGCCGTGGATGGGAAATGTCTACAACCCGCAAGGGCAGGACACTTTGACCTTGGTCCTAAGTTTCCCTAGCATCAAGCAGAGTTTGATACACATCGTAGGCTCCCCATACATAATTGTGTAGTTCTCAAAGTGAAGTTACAAGTTTTATTCATCTCTCACATTAGGATTCTCCTTTAAGTGAGGACTACTATGAAGTCATTCATAAAATCATGGCATCTTTAGATCTGGAAAGAAATTTAGTGGCCACCTGATCTCATTTCTCCTTTCTTGAAGAAGACAAATCAAGCCTGGAAGGTAAAATGACCTGCCAAGGTCAAAAGTCTTATGAAGGACAGATCCTGTACTGTTGGTCTATGGAGATCCCCAGATTTCTTCAACCCAGGCAAATTCTGCATCCAGCTTTCTTTACCATAACCCCAGTTTGAAAGCTGCCACTGAAAAAATGTCCCTGCCATTCCCATGTAGCTGCATCATTGTGTCTGCATAAAAAGTGAAATTAAAAAGTGTTTCTTTCTCCTTCTATTTCAAGAATTCATTGGAATTCACACTAGTACACATGGTGACAAACAATTGGCCAGTTGAACCATGTCGAGAGGCTCTGTCTACAACCCAACATGTGTTTTCTTATTTTCACTTTGGTCAGTATGAATGGGATGGTCAATGAATAGGAGTCTTCCTCAGTTTCATTGTGAATTTGCTCTTCACAGTGGCCAGATTTCCCATAAAGGGTTAGAGGGATGATGGTCAGGAAGATTCCTTAGGCAGAGAAGTAACAGTTTAAGTAGAGGTGCAGTTGTTTCTGTTCTGAGGTCCCTGGGGCAAGTCTCTGGGCTGCTGCTCTTCAGAGGGAAGTCCCTGTGGTCAAATAAAGAGGTTCCCTGTAGAAGAAAGAGTTGTTCAACTACACAAGCACAAATGGAACCTGAGGAAGTGAATAAAGAAAGAAGCTCTGAGAGGAGAATTTGGTTTGGTTTTTGAGTCTGTCCCCAATAGTTTCACTTTTCATTTCTGTGGCATTTGTTTGAGATGACATGCCTTGAGAAGTTCCTGCTCGCGGCCTTCGAATAAGAAACCCTGGAAACCACTCAGGGACAAAGAACAAATAAACCCAAAAGAAGAGGTCATTTCACAGCTGGACTTCAATCTTCAGTAATGACTGCCACATTCTTCACTCTATCTCTGAGTGCTCCTGGGTTCTAAGCCTGGCCTTCCAACTCACTTCTAGAAGTTTCTGTTTGAAAGTTTCAAACACATTTCAAGTCTGTTCACATCATCTTTGCCCCTAAAACTGCTCCTTTCCTGTTCTTTCCTGCTCAACAAACAACCTCATCATTTATCTAGATGTCCAAGTATAAAATTTGAGGCTTATACTTGACAGGTTGGTCAAGGACCACTTCAAATTCAGGTCCTACCATTGCTGCTTCTAATAAATTTCACACCTTTCTCCTCAGCTGACCTAGGACCAATGCCTTTGTGGAATCGTCAGTTCTTACAAGGCTGCTGTAAAAACCTCTCCCAGAGTCCTAACCTCTACTTAGGCCACCTCTATCCTCTATCCTCTACATTGTTGCTTGTGTCTTTCAAATGGAAAACCCACTGCCTACCTTTTCACTCCTTAAAGTTCTTCAGTGACTCTGGCAACAGGGGCATCTATGAAATAGGGTCAAACAAGGAGACAGTCTGTAACTCTGGACACCTGGGTAGGAGGTCCAGTCCTGCTACTCATCTTGGGCAAGTCACAATGGAAGCCCATGGGAGTCTTCATTTCTTTTCAAACAATACATACACACACAAGTGTGAGGAACAGCTTTTTTAAACACTGAATATATCTAGCAGACCATTCTATGTCAGAATATCCAGCCATGGCTCTGCTTTAGGGGCTACATTGCATTTCAGTTTACAAACAGAGCTTTATTTAACTCATTCTCTGTTAATATCCATTTCTGCTCAGTTACAAACATCCTAGAGGTGAAATTCCTGGGACAAAGAATACATGCACCTGCCATTGGGTAGATATTGCCAAGTTTTCTTCCATGGAAGCTTTACAGTGTCCACCTCTACTAACTATGTTTGAGTTTTTGTTATTCCAAGTCCTTGCCAGCATTTGCTTGAGAATCAGCAAAGGTCACTTGGACATGGGGTACGTGACCCTGAACAACCTAGTAAGATCTGCAGATGTCCATTGGTGGTCAGTCTACCTCCTGCATCTCTGCAAATTCACAGCCTCTGTTAGCCAGGGATGTGTGGATACCTGAGACCCTCTCTGGGCTCTTTCTGCCCATGTTCAGATGGCATCCAGGAGTGTGTGAACTTATCAAGCCCCTCTGTGGTTGTCTCCTTTCCACTGTCTCTGTGTTAAGTTTCCCACTTCCCCACCACTCAGTTGCTTTCTCTAACAAGGATGGCAGCCTTAAGCTAATGAAGCCCTGGCTTTCCTTATCACGAGCATCATTTCTTCATCTAACAGCATGGCTGGGAGTGGGGTCTTCTCTTTCTGCTACAGCTAGAGTGACTGTCCCCCAGCAGCCTTTTCAGCCTTTTTTTCAGCCTGCCTCACCCTGCTAACGCCAATTGCACTGGCAGAGCTGCGAAGTAATGAGAGCAACTCTGAATGACATAAACTCTCCCCAAAATGCAGCAGTTTTTCATGGAAAAAGAAGTGCTTCTCAGTTTGTTGTTTGCCCCTGGTGATCTTCCAAAGCCCTGAAATGGCTGTTGCTGACAATGGTGTCTAGTTTTACCCTCACTCTCTGGGAAGATGGTGGGCTGGCTTGTTCATTCTGCTCTATTGGAAGGTTGGGTCTGCATCTTGCATTTACAATAAGCAGCTGTCTTGCTCCATGTCTCAGTGTCCCAGAGGCTTCACTCCTGAGCCTTCAGTGAATAGTCTCCCATGATACTTTTGCAGGAAGAGCCAGGCCACAATACTACTATGCCAGAAAAGCTGAGCCTGGTGGTGTGCACTTGTCATCCCAACTTCGTGGAAAGTGTAAATAGGAGGATCACAGTGCATGGTGCAGGCCAGCCTGGGTGAGGCCTAAAAAAAAAAAAAAAATACTACTATGCCAGACCTGCCAATAGGAAGTGGCTGACATCACTTAATTTGATGTGCGAGATAAGCTCACTGGGACAAAGAAGCAGCATTAAAAAATATGTATGAAGTAGTCATAGGGTAAATAAAACCTCCTCTGTGGCTTAAAAGCTGAAGCCTAAGCCCTTCCCCAGCCAGGAGACCTTCGTACAAGTGACAGCCTCATACAGGATTGTGTACAATTAGAATTCTGAGGCAGATCTGGGAAGTATTAAGTTATTGTTTTGAGACTGACATACTTTATTCTAAGCAATGTAGCAAATTCAGTGCCTGTCATATGCAGAGAGGAATCCCTTTATTAATACACCAAGAAGGTAATACATAATAGCAAGTACATATTAGCTTGGTGTACAGGATCTGGACCCAAACCCCCTAAAATTGAATTACCTCTTCACCCCTGTCCCTACCCCCTTTCCATGTTGTGTGACCTTGGGCAATTTTCATAAGCTCCATTTGCCTCACCTGCCACATTTGTACAAGGGGGAAGAGGACAACATTAAGAACACTCGCCTCAGAAGGTTAGTACATGTCAACGGTCTTACAATTGTGCCTGACCTGTAATAAGAGCTCAATCGATGCTAGTTCTTAGTAATATTTTTAAACATCGTTGCTTCTGGGGTTCCCCACTGTATCCCTCATGAGAAACTATGGCAGGCCCATCTTACCAGCCCCAGGATAGAGCAGGGAGTAAGAACAGCAGGTAGAGAGTGGGCTGCTCTCAGGTACAGAAGGGTGCAAGGGTGCATGAGGTATGGTGGAGCAGTAACATCCACTCAGAGTGGCCACTAGCCACTGTGCTTCTCAGACACATGCTTGGGAGCTCCTCAGGGCCACCTTGCCTCCCCACCTCAAGCCACCATGCCCTGACTGAGCCTGGGCTATAGGCCTGCTGACCAAGAACCACTCTCCCCAGGCTGGACATCCAAGAATCAGAGGCCATTTGACCTGAATTGTCCTACCTCTTCCTTTCAGCTCTTGCAGCCAGGTCCCTGCTCCAATCGGCCTGCCAATTCAATCTGGCTCAAGTGATGGCCAGCATTCCCTACCACTCCACTTGGGAGCCCCAGAGCCTTGCCAAGAACACATAGATCCACCGTTCGGATCATCTGAACCAACCAGCCGCCAGTTTAATAAACACAGACTCAATAAAACATGCATACATGTTATTCCAACATTTGGCTTCCACAGAATATTTTAAATGATTCTTAATCTCTTAGAAGTACAGGCCAACCCCACTTGCAAAACTCAGTATTAAATATTAACAGCCCTCGTCACATTGATTTTCCATTTTCATGCCATATAGTATCTATGCCCTACGAGTCTAAATGATAAGATCAAGATTAGACAACCAAACCAAAGTGAAAGAAAACAAAGCAGTGTGTGGCATGGTTTAAAGTGCTGCCAGTGAGCACAAACTGCCTAAATTCGAAGACGTGCTCTTCTACCAGGGAGCCATGGGAGTTGGGCATGCTAATGAGCCCACTGAGGCTGCTCTTTCTTCTGGACGATAGAGATGATAATAGTTCCTGCCTCATGGGGTGGTTTTCAGAAATAAAGGGCACAATGTGTAGCAAATTTAAAACAGTGCCTGACATATTATTGACCCTTATAAAGGCTGGCTATTGGTCTACTTATTCTTAGTGTATTATTTAATAGTCAGATAAATTATTTCCTAACTACGGATGCATGGAACACAAAGGAGGCCACAGAAACTTACCAGCGGGCTGGCAGAGTGGCTCAAGAGGTAGAGCACCTTCCTAGCAAGTATGACCGCAATACTGTCAAAAAAAAAAAACCAAAAAACCTTACCAGAAAATTGCCTTAATTGTTAAGACACAAACTGACAGTACTTGTAATCAATAAGGTAAATTATATGGCAAGTCAATGTTTTCAATACAATTTGTGCTTTCAGTGATAAAGGGAAAAGATTTTTCAAATATGTTTCTGTGTTCATTGAAACTTTAATAAGAATATACTCTGCTTCCATAATTTGAACAGTCAGCAAATGACAATTTTCATATTTTACTGATCAACAATAAGTCAGTGTTGGGAGATGCTGCTAGAAGAATAAGCACCTAGAAAGATCCTACTATGCTCTTTTACTCCCATATGAGCTTAGACATTGGGTAGCTTACAGGATGCATTTAACATTGATAACAACATCAAAATAATTAGAAAAAAAGATATTTGAAACCATATGCTAATCATATTTGAAGCATATGTAACAGAGATATTATATCTATAATATTGTAAAATGTCTTACCTATCCTTTAGGGACTAATTAACAATGCATTAAAAATGGCAAAAGAAAGTGAATAGGCAATGCAAATGACTGCATAACAAAAAGATGTTCACCCACTGGCAAAAGTAAAAAGTGAATGATTGATAATACCCAGGTTAGAAACAGTTCAGGGACCTTGTGATCTGTGCAGTCAATGACAAGAATAGGATAAGACCTTTCTTCCTCTTAGGTTCAAAGCTGGCTGAAAAAGTGCCTGCCTTAAAGTCACATCAAGTCCCTGGGCTATGCTTGGGTCATAGGCCCATCTGTGAACCTGTCACTGTAACCTGGGTAGCTTGGACTGACCCAGAGGTGGAGCCTTACTCAAAGGTGACAGAAGTTGAGAGTGATCAGCACTTAAAGCCACACACATGAATAAGGTCTCCCAGGAAGAAACTTACAACCCCAGCACTAAGTTCCAGAAAGCTGCAGAATGGCTAAGGATTCTGTGTGTGTCTTTCCATTCTTCGTCTAGGCTTTTACATTTATCTGTAAAAATCCTACTTCTTAACACATAAGAGCTCAGCTCATGTGTACTGTGCTACAACAGGTTCACTTGTGTCACTTACCAGGAGGTCCTGGAGAAATTTCCATGCTTGACATTCCCAAATTCAGAGTCCCTAGCTCATTTCTCTGGAGAAACGACTCTTGACTGGGGACAAGGAGGAAGTAGAGATGATCTGCTCCTTCCACACACCTGGTTTATGTCCAACCCACTTCAACCCCACCTGTCTGAAAAATCCACACCATCATTGCCTGAAACTTAAACACATGTGTATGTTGTATTAGTCAGCCTTCCATTTCTGTAAAAAAATACCTAAGATAATCAACTTATAAAAAGGAAATATTGATTTTGATTCACAGTTTTTTAAGGTTTAGTCCATGGTTGGTTGGCCCCATTGCTTTTGAGTCTAGGGTAAGACAGTAAATTATGGTGGGGAGTGTGTGATGGAGTAAGCTACTCACCTAATGGGAGATGGGAAACAGAGAGAGGAGAGACCAGAATCTCACAATTCCTTTTGAGGGAGTGACTCCAATGATCTGAAACCTCTCACTAAGCCCCACTTCTAAAAAGTTTCCATGACCTACCAATAGTGCCAAGCTGAGGACCAAGCTTTTTTTTTTTTTTTTTTTTTTTTGTGGTACTGGGGTTTGAACTCAGGGCCTTCACCTTGAGCCATTGTACCAGCCCTTGTTTTCAAAGGGTTTTTTTAGATAGTGTTTTAAAAATGCTTTCATGATAATGGTAGCAATGCAAAATGGTGCAGAATCTGGCAATTCCCCAATTACCACATGACCCAACAATTCTATTTTAGGTAAGTAGCCAGTAGAAATAAAAACATGCCCACACAAAAATATGAATGCATGAATGTTCACAGTAGCATCATCCATATTAAGCAAAAGGTGTAAATGTGCAAATACTCAAAAAGTGATAAATTAGGGTATATCTACATAATGGATTATTATTTGTCAATAAAATGAAGTTGTGTGGCAACAGCTTCCTGCATATGCTACCAAAAGCACAGACAACAAAAGGAAGAAAAGATGAATTGCTGTTTATAAAAATTAAGAACTTTCGTGCATCAAAGAAAGTGAAAAGACAAAGTATAGAGTGAAATAAAACATTTTCATATAATATATCTGATAAGAGATTAAAATACAGAATACATAAGTAGCTCAACAGCAATAACAAAAACAATTTTTAAAAGGCAAACTACTTGAGTATACATTTCACCAAAGAAGATAGCCAATACAACTCAAAGGTACAAAATGACCCACAGACACACGAAAAGATGCCAATGTTATTATTTATGCAGACGATGCAAACAAAAGCCACAATGATATAGAACTTTACACCTACTGGGATGGCTGTTTACCTTTAACACAAAAAATAGCAAGTATTGATAAGAATGTGGAGAAATTGGAACCTTAGAACTTTGCTAGTGAGAATATAAAATGGTGTGGCCACTGTAGATAGGAGTTAGATGGTTCTCAAAAGAGCACACTTAGAACTACCTCCTTTTGGGAATTGAAAAAAGATTGAAAGAATTGAACAGCAGAGACTCAGATATTTTCAAATTGCTAAAATGATAAAAAATTATGTCATGTATATTTCGCACAATAAAAAGCAAATACTGATGCATGTTATACAGATGAGTCCTAAAAATGAATAACAATGTACATGAGGACATTATTCATAGAAGTCAAAATGGAAACAACCCAAGTGTCCCTCATCAGAAGAATGGCTAAACAAAATGTGGTATATTCACACAGTGGAATATTGCTCAGCCATAAAGAGGACTGAAATGTTGAGATATGCTACATGATGCTTAGTGAAATAAGCCAGTCACAGAATAAATAATGCATGATCCCACTCAGATGAGGTATCCTCCATAGGCAAGTTCACAGAGACAAAAGTAGAACAGAGATTACTTGGGGCGGGGAGGATGGAAGAGAGACAGTTACCATTTAATGGGTACAGTCTTTTGGAGGGACAATGGAAGCTGTGGGTATAAATTGCAGTACTGACTATACAACATTGTGATGTGTTTGTCACACTGAATTGTATACTTTCAAATGGCTAAAATGATAAAAAATTATGTCATGTATATTTCACACAATAAAAAACAATGTTATGTGGATGAAAACATGCTGAATGAAAGAAGCCAGACATAAAAGGCATGACTCCGCTTATATGAAATTCTAGAATAGGCAAGTCTTTAGGGACAGAACACCAAGTGCCTGTTCAGGAGTGAGGAAAGAGAGATGGAAGGCCAGCAGCTAACAGGTATGCAGTTTCTTCACAGGGTAACGAAACGTTCTAAAGTCAATTGTGGCGATTGTGGCTGCATACCTTTGTAAAGATATTAAAAGCCATTGAATTTTACAATTGAAATACATATATAATGGAGTATGTAGATTGGTTCTCAATAAAGTTGTTACAAACACAAGCAGAAATTATTCAGATTCTTTCAAAATAGGAAAACTAGACCAAAAATAGAAGAAGGTCAAGAATACAAAGGAGGTGAGCAGGGAGAGGGAGGCAAAATGAACAGGGGGAAGAATAGTTCTTTGAGAGCCAGGCACTGGAAGCTCACACCTGTAATCTTAGCTACTTGAGAGGCTAAAATTGGGAGGATCAAGGTTGAGCAAATAGTTCTCAAGACCGCATCTCCAAAATAACCAGAGCAAAATGGACTGGAGGTGTGACTCAAGCAGTACAGCATCTGCTTTGCAAACATGAAGTCCCGAGTTCAAACCCCCAGTCCTACCAAAAAAAAAAATTCTTCGAATCAGTAGGTAAACACAAAATTGTAATTTGCTTATAATAAAAATTTATATATATATATAATATATATAATTATACTCTAAATGTACTGAATTAAAAGTTAGAACACCAAAAACAGTAGCAGTCTGTAGTAGTCTGAATAACAGACCCCAAAGATATCTTTGGAACTAATAAGTACTGCCACATTTAGAAAAAAGGTCTTTGAGAATGTGACTAATGATACGAAGATGAAGAGAGTATCCTGAATTACCTGGGTAGACTTTAGTGCACAAATGGCTGATAAGTGCATGAGGAAATGTCCCACATCCTTTGTCACAAAGGAAATACAAACCAAAACGATACTGACGTTCCATCTCACCCCACCATAGAATGACCGTCATCTAGAAGACATACAACACCAAATACTGCAAGGACACAGGGAAAAGGGCACCCTGATATGCTGTCGCTGTCGGTGGGAATGTAAACTGGTGCAACCACTATGGAAAGCAGTTTGGAGGCTGCTCTAGCTCCCGAGTGTGTCTCGGAAAGAATGTCAGTCAGCCTGCAACAGAGACACTGGCACACCCAGGTTTAATCAGCCCAGGTGTCCAGCCATCGATGAACTGGACAGTCACAGGACTGTATTTTGCACACCATTCTGTATGTATTCTATACTTCATAGGAAAATGGTGGAGAGGTCAGCATGACACAGATCAGAACTCAACCTCCCTAGGGGATTTTGGCTGGGGACATTGTTAGAAAAAGTTCCCTGAAGAAGAATGATAATTCCATGTCAGAACCTTGTAACAAGAAGCCCTAAATGTTTTCTCTTTTACACTGTGGACCCTGTCTGGCGTCTGCAGTTCCCACTGATTGATTGACAGCTTTCAGGCCCGCAGCCAAAGCTGCAGCTGCTAAGGAGGCAACTGGAACAAAGCCAGATCAGAGCCACTGTTACTGTTGTCTGTCTCCCTGTTCCCAGCCCAGTGGAGCTGTGAACACGCTATTGGCAATTGCCGAGGCTCTTGAAGGTCCCTTGGGGGCAGCAGCAACCGCAACCTCAAGCCCAGCCATTTTCACAGGAACCAACCAATCTGTTTGCCGTGCCTCAAGCTATCAACAGGCAGTCACAGCTGTTTTGAAAACCTCTGGGCTGCTCAGGGAGCCTCTAACCCAGCCACTTACACCTGGAGCCAATCAAAGACAACCTGCGCACACCTCCTCTGAATCTCAGAACCACTGCAATTGTCATGGCCACTGCTCCAACCACGGCTTTGCATTGGGAGACTGTGTGCTTCAGCTATGACAGCTTCAGATGACCTTTCAATGACCTTGCCCACAGCTGCTTCTGACCTCCCCAAAGCTCTCTTCCATCTGGTCACCAAGAAGCACCTCTTTCACCCATAACAGCTACTGCTAGTGTGAATGACTGTCACACTGGGAAGAGTCCAGGAGACCTCTCTCCTATGCACCCCACGCCCACCCCCAGTGCTGCAGCCTAGGCCCCAGCAAAGCCTCATCCCAGTGTTTTATTTTCTACTAAGGTCTTCCTCACTGGTACAGCATGCTGAGCTGGTAATTTGAAGAGCAGACAACTCCTGGGGCTGCCAGCATCATACACACCCAGCAGCAGCAGCTAGTAGAAGGTTGAAGAGTTCCAAAGAGACTCAGAAAACAGAGACAGAGAGGGACTGCGAAGAGCTGACACTGAGAAAGAGCTGCAGGCCCCAGCTGCCAGGAAAGTTCTGGAAAGCCACCAAGTGTTACTAGATCTAACTACTGAGGAGCTGTTAACACTAAGGGCTGAGGATCCTGACACCCTGGTGCTTGGAGCTGTGACACGGGCTGCTGAGTGCTGGGCCACTGGAATTTAAAGTGCAGAGCTGTAACACTGTGAAGGGATGGTCCTGACACCTTGGGCTCAAAGTTGCTGACACTAAGAGAGTTTCACTTGCATATCCACAATTTCCATCTGAATAGAGAAAAGAACCCTCACCCTCGAGAACTGCCAAGAATGTACCTAAAGGGTTCTTTGGTGTAAAGGGAGCTAGAAAAAGTCATTATCTATGCAAATTAAGGTTTTTCTAGTTAAAATGGTGGAAATCAAAATCAGGGACAGAATAGAACCTGGAAGGCCAGTTAAGAAACAAAAACAGTCCAAAGAGGAGCTGATAAGAACTTAAGGAGAGCAGAGGGAGGGGACAGATTGGAGAGGCGCTAGCCATGAGGACATGCGGGCCAGCTAGGGCTAGAGACAGAAGTCCTCAAGATGGCAGGTCCATGAGAGCAGAAAATGTTTGTCTGTTGGCACACTGCTGTATTCTTGGCATGTACACGAATCCCTGGTGTGTATAGTGGGTGCTCAAAAAACAACTAATACTAAGTGAGGTATAACGCCTAGCTTCTGGCTCAGAAGATTGATTCAGTGATGATATGAATAGGCAAAAAATATGGAAGAAGGGATTCATGTATGGACAGAAATGCTGGGTTTCGCTTGGGTCCTGTGCCTAAGACCAGATTTGGGTCTGGACCTCAGGAAAGAGTTTGAAACCATGGGAAGTAGATGAAATTTCCCCCCAAAAAAGACAACAGAACAAGAAGGGATGAGATCAAAGATGAACTCTCCCCCTGACTTCCATCCCATCCACACACACACACACACACACACACACACACACACACACACACACACGTGCTGGGTTCCACCAACCTTCCAGAGGTAAACACTGGAGACACAGTCAACAAAGGAAACTCAGAAGCATCTTGAGCTCTAGGAAGAGAATGTTCCATGGATGTCAAGGGATGAGAGGTCGGCAGGAGTGAGTGTCTTCCCTGTTGAGAACCCACATGGTAAGATTAGGACCATGGGATCTTGCCATTAGAAGGTTACATTAGTTTAACTGGACTATTATAGAAAATATTACAGCCTGGATGGCTTAAACAACAGGAATTTACTTTCTCACATTCTTGGAAGCTGGAAGTCCAAAATCAGGGTGCCAGCATAGTGAAGTTCTGGCTAGAGCCTGCTTCCTGGCATGTAGAAGGCTGCCTTTTTTGCAGTACCCTAACATGGGATGAACAAGCACTCTAGTGTCCCTTCCTAAGGAGGGCACTATCTGATCGTGAAGGAACCACCTCACAACCTCACTTAAATTTGGTTATCTCCAGGTCATCATGGCCAAATGCTATCACATGGGAAGTTCTGTCTTCAACATGAGTTTTGGGGGAACACAATTTAGTCCACAGCAGAGATTGCTAACCACCTTTGAGAGAGCAACTTGGGAAGGGTGGGTGGGGCAGAAGCAGATGGTAATGGTAGGGAGTGGGTAGAAGTAGTAGCCTTTTGTGCCTAGAATATAGGGAGAGGTTAATAATACCAATTTAAGTTATTGTTTGGGAGAATTCTCTGAACTTTCTCTGGCCCCCTTCCTAGCCTCATGGTTTCACTTTTCCTTGTGTTTCTTGTCATTCTGCGTTTACATTCTGTGGACTAGCTTTGATTTAGATCAGGCAGCTGTTCTGCTGAAAGTGCCTGTTGAGCGTAACCCAGCCCTGGTCCCTGAAGCTGGGTTTCATCCTGGGAAGACCGAGGCTGAAAAGTATTATACTAAAAGTCTACAAGATCATGAATCATAGATCCCAAGTCCTAGAATGCTTTGGAGAGGATATTTTGGGAATTATAAGGTCACACAGTATCCAAATTTGGCCAGGTAGAGTAAATAAGAAAAGGCAGCTGTATGTGAGGCAACAGGAAGTAGTCATGGCTGCATTCAGCTGGGGAGTGTCTTCTGTTCTAAATAGGGCATCCTCTAATTTATTCCAGCAGTTGTTACCATACAGGAACATAAGCCAAGAATTTCCAGATGTTCCTTTTTTCCAAGAGAAGCCGTAACTTCCTGTTACTATGCAAAACTGCCCAATTTTTAATGTTGCTAACTAATTCAAATCAGTAGCATGGTGGGGATTCAACAAAGCATGCCTGCCATGAGACACTTGGGCCACATGAGCCTCTCCAGTTGCCTGTGGTGGTCCCTGCCTTAGATTTTGTAAGAGTCAACTAAAGATAAATGAAGAAAAATTCTGCAATGATATAATAAGTAAGAAAACTGGAAACATCATTAAGCCCCAGGACATAATTAAGAGTGAGAATAAAAACAAGATTTTCCTCAAGTTGCACTAAATTCATGGAAAACATAATCAAAAGTTGAGGTGCAGAGTGCGCTCAGAGATGTCAGCACAGCCCTAATGACTCCAGATCAGGCAGGCTGTTACCACCACAGCTCATGTCTCCATCACAGCAGACCTTGGTGAGTGCTACAGTTTGCTTAAGGTATAAGAGTGTCCCAGAAGCTTGCTCTCGGTGTGGTGATGTTAAGAAGGGATGGTACCCTTAAGAGGTAGAGCCTAGGATTGGGTGTGGCTCAGTGGTAAAGCACTTGCCTAGCAGTGCAAGGTCCTAGGTTGGATCTCCAGCATTACAAGACAACAACAACAACAAGAGAGAGATGGAACCAAGTGGGAGGTGAATGGAAAGTTCATAGCCCTTGGAAAGGATTAATGCTGGTATCATGGAGCAAGTTAGCTCCTGAGAGAATGAGTCGGTGCTCTAGCTATCATTATAGCTTCCACCATGAAGCTCTCACCAAATGTTGGATCCATGGAGTTGTCCAATCTTGGTACCACCAAACCTATGACCTAAATAAACCTCTTTTATTTATAAATTACCCAGCTTCAGGTTTTTATGTTATAGCAATGGAAAATGGATTAATACATTGAGGAAAGGACATGAAGATCCAGGCTGTTACTGAGAATAGGGAAGAAAGTAGGTGTGAGTGTCAGTGGGTAGGCAGAAAAAACAGAATGGCTTCTGTTTCCTTGACCTCTTTATTTCCTCCTGTGTACAAGGAAGGGGCTGAGCATGAGATGCTGCCTTGGTCCTCTCCATTGAGGTGTGCACTGACTGGTGGCCTGAATTCCTTTCTGCTTCCCTGCTGTCTTTTCTGATCAGCAAGAACAAGCAACACCTCTCGAACTTGATACAAAGCCACAGGCCTCAAATAGTCAGCACTCTGAACAAACATCTCAGAGGAAAAACAGGGTTAGAATTCATCTTTATAATCAGTAAGTGATAGTTGACGAAAGAGAGAGATAAGACTAAGGGGATAAACTGGTCCTCCCCATTCAGCATCTCTTCCTCACTGATGCCTCCGTGCTCCAGCAGGTGTGAGCTGTGCTAGACTGAGGCACCACCATGAGAAGCAAGCATACTTACATCCTCTCTGCATAGGATAGATATTATATAAGTGAGCAAAACAAAACAAACTAAGGTTAGAAAGATTTTTTAAACGTGCTACAAAGGAAAGTAGCAGAGAGAGAGAGAGAGAGAATTGGGGATGGAGCTAGTGATAGAGAGCTTGCCCAACACGTGCAAGATCCCAGCTTTGATCCTGAGCAGTGCAAAAACCAGAAGTAGTAATTACTTGAGGAGGTACACAATATAGATGCCCTCCCCAACAACGGCCTTTAAAGATGGAAAATGGAGAAGCAGGTGGTAGACTCTGCCAGGGAAGCATGTCCTAGCAATAGCAACTGACAAATCTACAAGATTGAACCACAAAGAGCTTGGCAAGGCCTGGACTGTCAGAGAGCAAGCTGGCCAGAGCCAAGGGGGCGAGTGGACTGAGTTCAAGATAGATGGTGAGGAAGCGTCCCCAACCCCATTTGAGTTGGGGTTTTATTCCAAGGGCAGTGGGGATCCCTGGGGAGACAGAGGCTAAGTAGAGAACTGACATAAGCTTATTTTTTTTTTCTCAAAGCCCCCTCTGGTTTCTGGGTGGACATTATATTGCAAAGAGGTGGGAGAAACTGATTAGGAGGCACGTACAATCTCCAGGGTCAGCAAGGATGGAGATGGAAAGACGGGCTCAGGAGACAGCATGGAAGCTCTGAGAAGGAGCCAATGGGCTGGAATCAAAGAGACGACCATATGTTTCCTAGTACTTCCCTAGGTCACAGAGCCAGGCCTACATGACCCAGCTGGATTCAGACAGAGTCAACACAGCTTCAGAGAGCACACTGTTGGCCCCTGCCTTGCCATCTTACTGGGTTAGGAGCAGGATGTGGGCCCACCAGGCCTAGTGTGGCTGCCAGCCCTTCCCCACACATCTGTCAGCCCCCTCCACCACCTAGCAGCCAGACCAGGCCTGATACGGCCAGAGAGCAGACAGGGTATATGAAAGCAGCCCAGGCCATGAACAGGAGAGGAGTTTGTCCTGCTGTGTTTTACAGGCTTTAGGCAGGACTGAGCAGTTCCCAGCACGTCCCCTGGAGTCACGGTGGGAGATTTGAAAACAGTCCCATCTTTCCAATCAAACCCTCTCCACTCCTCTCTCCTCAAGTCCCACAGCCTCCTTTGCCCTTTACCTAACTTTGAGGGAAAAATCAGCAATCTCCAATTAGGACTGACATTTGAGTGGGAGAAACTTTGACAGATGGGTTGCGACAGATCTGCTGATAAGATCCAGGGGTTCACAAAAAGTGGCATCAAAAGCTCCCTCTGGGGGCTCCCAGGCAAAGCGCTCCAGCTGGTCCTGAGTGAGGCAGGCTCTAAAATCTTGTGCAGAGGCCTCCAGCCTCCAGCCCTGAGTTACTGCTGCAGACTCTCCCCCACTCCCCTCACCCCCAGATCATTTTTGCAGCTACTTCTCACTGTCAGAAAAATGCAGACAGACCCCATTCCCCTCTGTGCTGATGTTTCCAGGTCTCAGGCTGTGTCAGAGTCAGCCACTTTCACATTCTTGCAATAACAGAAACCTGGCCTGCAAAGCCCCCAACTCTGCTACTGCTCCCAGGAACTGTTTTCAAGCATTGTGCTCAACATGGAGCTCAAGTGGTAAATAAAGCAAATCCAGTTCCTAGGTTTCAGGAACTTGAGGTCCAGGAAGGACACAGGCAGTCCTGATCAGGATTAACAATCACAGGACCAGGGAACCCAGACTGATCTGAGTGGTCAGGAAGGCTTCCTGGAGGAAGACACATCTATTCTGAGGTCTGGAAGATGAATGGCGTTTAACTAAGGAGAAGTTAGAGGAAGGAGAATTGGGAAAAAGAGAATTTGTGGTAGAAGAGGAGTTCATACGGAGGAAACCTTATCTTTCAAGGAATGAATTTTATGCCTGTTGTGAAGGTCAGGGTAAAATAGAATTTGGGGAAAAGGAGGCTGGAGAGATAGGAACAGAGAAGCTTGTAAACCAAGCTATAGACTTATGAGGACAATAGAGGTCAGTGTTGAGGTTTTGGGAACAAGAGTGTGTCTGACTAGTAGCTCAGTGTATCGTGGCCATGATTCAAGCATGTGAGCTGGCCCTTCAGCATTGCCACCCCCTTCAGGTCTTCCCTGGGCACTTTTGCTGGCACAGGAAGGAGGGCTGGAGCGTTGATGTGAATGGAAGTTGGCAGTGTTGACTGACCTGGGCTGTGATTGATAAGTCATGGCCTCCAACTGGACTGCATTTAAGGGGACTCAGTGGAGTTCAGTCAGCCCAGATCTGGGAAAAATTCAAGTTGTCCACTTTCTAGCCCATGGTTGAAGTGCCTTGCTCAAGGTGGTTCCACCAGAGCAGGGAGTGCTCGCCTCACTTTCTGTATCCAACGCCAGAGGGAACCAAAGTCAGGTCTTAGAGGAAGGAGTCTGAAGAGAACGGTGGGTGTTTCACAGAAAAGAATAAACAGGAACTTTTGCTTTCTTTTGGTGTCAGGGCAGGTATGAACAGCAAACTCCAGAAAATTGAATCTTTTCACCACAAACATTACTTCATTACTTTCACAAACAAACCACCCTGACAGATTCTCATTACTCAAAGCCAGTAGTTTAAAAACCCCACAAGTCTCAGAGTAAAGGTGAGAGAGCACAAGAAGGAAGGACTGGGAGTTGTCCCCTGTGGGGACACCACTGCAGGAAGGCCAGGCACTGCTCTCAGTGAGAGTGGGACTCCACACTCATTTTGGAAGCCAGAGTAAGGAAGAGACACCAACACAGGTTGGTTGGAAGAAAGCTGGTTACCTCACAAAGAGGAAAACTAAAACTCCCACAAGTGTAAACTGTGGGACTGTGAGGAGCCAGGAGGAGTGGAATTTCCTCTCGCTGTCCAGGAAGGGGGTTTCATGAGGCAGATATCAGGACAAGTCAGAAACACAGCAATGACTCATCACCATGGTGCTGTCTTTCTTGTCTGTGCTCAGCTCCATTCTCAGGGGTGAGGGAGGGAGTTCAGGAAAGAATGAGGCCTTGGCATTTGGAAGTTTCTACTGGTCTTTACCCTTGGACGGCCATTTTGAAAGGACTGATGAAAATTTGGCTAATGAAACTATGGTAACTACATCTGGAGTCATGCACACAGACAGGAATGACAAGCATTAGTTGTTTTGCAGATATGTGCTAAACTGGAGCCTGAGAAATCTCTGGAATAAAAGGGTTTATTGAGTCTTTATAGGTGCCAACCAGAAAGGTCCAGTGCTGGGACAAGTACCCATCGTCCCCAGCAGCAAAGTGAGGTAGCATTTGGAAAAATGTCCACCTGATCTAAGTATTTTATAGTGACCATTTGAGTAAAGAAGGCATAAATTGGCTACATTGAGCCTGCCTTGGTTACAGATAGGAGGGGCGGGATTACACGAAAGGGGGAGTTTAGGAGTAGGGGAGCTGTCCACAGGGAGAAGAAGCATTGTCTCTAGAGTGCTTGGGGCTGCAAGCAGGATGCAATGGCATCTACATGGTCATGATAATATTTGAATTAAGATTTTAACATATATTCTCCGAGTGCCAGTGGCTCACACCTGTGATCCTAGCTACTCAGGAGGCAGCAATCAGGAAGATCAGAGTTCGAAACCAGCCAGGGCAAGTAGTTTAAGAGACTATCTTGAAAATACTCAGCACAAAAAAGGGCTGGTGGAGTGGCTCAAGAGGTAGAGTGCCTGCCTGGCAAGCAAGAAGCCCTGAGTTCAAACTCCAGTACCACTAAAAAAAAAATGTTAACATACATTCAAGATTGTGAAATAGTCTTATTATTAACTTCTCTCATCTCTCCTCCCTTCATCCTCCTAGGGACTTTTGGTGAGGATCATTTCAAGGGTCTGGGAAATTGACCATTGTGTGGGAAGAGTTAGAAACCAAGTTCATTTTTTCAGTCTGGGGAAATAGGTTGAAGAAGGAAAACCTGTGGAAGTCGGCAGAGCTCTGGTGAGGACAGCACTTGATAAGAGTCATCAAAATATATAAAGAGTCACGTGAAAGATGGCAACCACGATCGTTTCAAATCCACAGGGGAAAGGTAGAAAAACACGCTCAGCCACCCACTCAGTCCTCCGAGCCATTGTGCACCCTCCTCTCCCCACTCCTATCCTCTGCTTCAAAAGCCAGCTAGAGAGTCCTGAAGATTATGTTTCAAGACTGTGTGTAAGCTGTTCTGTGACTTTATTTCTGGAACTGTCATTTTCCAAAGCAGCTTCCATGCAACTATGGACCTCTGTTGAATAGAATATGAGATCATTTGTAAGATGTACGATTCCATATGAGTAGGTCCTTTATCTTACCACCACGGCCATAAGGTCTCCAGTGCCCTGAAAGAAGTGCTGATGGAATACTTGAACACAAGACTTCTCACTTTCTCAAGATGTCATACTATTCCTCCAAACTAGGAGTCTCCACACAGCCTGTGCAGGATGACTCAGTTGCCTTGACATGCCGGTTTTGTTTTTTGTTTCAGCCTTAGTTCATTTACTGTCTCATCTTTGGTTTCATAATTTACAAGCCTATGGGCAAATCCCATCCTGTGTTACGGATCTGCGATAAGACCACAACTCAGATCCCCGAAGAAGGCTCATCTTTTCTGGGAGAAACCCACCAGCACTAACAGCCAGAATACTAACATAAAATCAGGAAGACCTGGCCAACAAGTCAGGTTAGTGCATTACAAAAAATATCAGGATTCCAGCCAGGCATGGTGGTGCATGCCTATAGTCCCAACTACTCAGGAGGCTGAGGCAGGAAGATCACTTCCAGCCTGGAGACCAGAGCAAGACCCTGTCTGGACAACAACAAAATCAGGGTTCCATGGTCAGAGAAGCAGTGGAAATGCTGGGTTTAAGTTTATCATTCTATTCTAAGTATACAATAAGTACTGTTGATTGAATGCATGAATTAAATACAAATCTGTAGCACTACTCAGAAACTTTGATGTGCTGTGTGCATTACATATCTCAAGAAGAATTTGTTCAAAACCTGCCCGAGGAACGCTTCTCTTATTTTTCACTGAATGCCAAATACCATCTCATGGAACTCTGTTATGCCGAAGAATTTTGTTTGCAAAATACTGGCCTAGTTCCTTTTGCCTCTCCAACATCATTTACTTACTTATGTTTTAGCCACTTATATCTTTTGAGCCAAAGCTATTTAAATTTCTTAAAACCGTTTTTTTAATGAGACACATTTTTCTCCAAATTGTGAAAGAGAAATTCCCACCTAAGCTTTCCATGGAGTCCCCAAAAGATCACATCTGAAAGAACTGTTGGCTTTTACAGGCATCATACATTGAAGATCTTGATTGGTTGGTTGTGTCCCAAACAACACAGGCTGTTTGGCAATTTGTCGTGTGCTCTTCTGGCCCCCAAATAACTGATTCAAATAGCATTAGGTGCCATAGATCCTAATATCAGTACAGTTCTCATACAGCTTTACTGTAAGGAATGTCTGTCCTAGAAGCTTAAGTGCTTGATAATATTTAATGGCTGTACCTCAGTGCCCCATATATGCCCAGAGATGTCACCTCCCTTCTGCTATCTATTGATAACAATACCTGAACAACAAATGTAAAAGAACTAAAGCTTTTCATGCATCCTGGGCCCTATATGTATTCACAGTTACTCACAATAATATCATATCTACTCAGAAATGACTGATCAGAAAAAGAAAAGCAATATTGTTGAAACGACCTCAGAATGGCCAAAAGAGACACTTCATGGTCTATGTTTTGTGGTTGCTCCACCTCTGTCACACTGAGGTCTCTCTGTTGGACTAACTGAGCAATCTACTAACTGTCACAACAGTGGACAAGGAGAAGAAATAGTCCATCCGCAGCAATCATGACACTTAGGCCAAACTGGCTTCACTGGTGTTTTCTGTGTATAAACCCTGTGGCAAATGCTAAGCTGCCTCTCTGCAAATGGTGTGTGAGCAGGAGCAGTTTCACATCCAGATCCACACACAGCCATGACTCACGCACACACTCAGCCACGCAGCCACCAGCTAGCCGTAGTGCTCTCTCCTTGAGCTCACGCACTCCTCCATGCCATGTTCTCTGATCACATCTCCTTTCATCCAACAAATATGTATCCATCTCCTTCAATGAATCAAATTTGCCTAAGCTGTTTTGGTTTTTGATTTTTGGTGGGCTTTGTTATTGTTGTTTGTTTTTTTGAACAAAATCCCCTCTTGTTTCCTGTCCTCCAGAATCGATCTGTAATACAATTTCCTTAAGCAGTCTTCTTTGTCAGTGGTTGCTCATAACAATTGTCACATTAGAGTTTGCCTGCCTCTCTCACAGATGAGGAATATCTTAACAGCAAGGCCAGGTCTTACTCATACTAGCTCTGACTGCTGCCACATAGTAGACATTTAACACAGGCTGTTCAATTGAATTCTACAAGACACATCCAGTTCAGACAGTGAGAATAAAAAGATAGGTGAGAGCTGGGCACCTGTAATCCTAGCTGCTTGGGAGACTGAGATCAAGAGAGTCACCGTTCAAAGCCAACTGGGGCATAATGTTTTCGAGACCCCATCTCAACTAACAGTTAGAGGCAGTGGTGTGTGCCTGTCATCCTAGTAATGGAAGTAAGTGTAAAATAGGAGGACTGTGGCCTGAGCAGAAAGCAAGACCCTATCTCCAAAATAATCAAGGAGAAAGGACTGAAGGAGTGCTCAAGTAATAGAGCACCTGCCTAGCAAGTACAAAACTCTGAATTCAAATCCCAGGACCACAAAAAAAAAAAAAAAAAAAGAGTGGGGCAATGTTCTTGCCTTCAAGGAGCCCTCAGTCATCCACTCCCAATTACCTGGGGCTCAGGGCATAAGCACAGGTGCACTCTTTCCTCTTTCGTAGAACTCTTGTTCAGCCACCGAACGAAAGGGCTGCCATGATGCTTTCCCCCAGTCTCCAACCTCTAACTCTTCCATTGCCACTCTGGTGTTTAGTGGGGTTTTTTGGACTTGTCCTGTGTGCTCTGTTACACTTTAACCTTCATTGTTAAAAAACAAAACAAAACATTTTCTTGGGCACTGTGAGTGACTAAAGTTTAAAGTCTGGGAGTGCAGGTGTCATCAGATAGCTCATTCATTTCCCTTTCATGATGTGAGAGTTTCACTTCCATCCAGTGTGAACACAACTGCGTCTGGATAGTGTTGCTCTCCTAGGCTGAGCTGTATAACAGACCCCTTTAGCTTCAGCAATAGAAGAAGGGTCCAGGGGCAGCGCACCTGTCCTACGACTATGGCAAGACTTGATCTGAAGATAGTCTTCCTCCCTGGTGGAAGGTTTGGAGCAGGACAAAAATACATAGGAATAAACAAAGATGTCTTGGCTACCTTGTATGAGCTGGGCCTAGTCTAACTGCTCAGTCTTTTTTCTTACAGGCGTGTACCCATCCTGTGCTCCTTCCCAGTTGACACTAGTTCACTCTCTCCCAAAGGCACTCCACCCACTGTGTGGACTTTCCTACCATCCTGTTCACTCATCCGGACTCTGCCCTTAAGAAGACTCCTTCTTACAGGTGGCTCACGCCTGTAGTCTTAGCTATTCAGGAGGCAGAGATCAGGAGGATCTCAGTTCAAAGCCAGCCCCAGGCAAATAAAGAAACTCTTATCTCGAAAATACCCAATAAAAAACAGGGCTGGGGGAGTGGCTCAAGTGGTAAGCCCAGCAAGCGTGAGGCCCTGAGTTCAAACCCCAGTACCTTATAAATAAATAAATAAATAAATAAAAAGAAGAGTCCACAGGGCTGGTCTGAAAAATGTCTCAGAACACATTGCATGGTATAAAAGACCCCAAGCAATATTATTCAATGGCCCACAGGTTCTGTTGGATTGCTCTTCAATATTAACATATATAATTAAGTTTTAACTTCCAATTAAATGACCAGTTCCTTGAAGTCAGTCTTTTTTTAGTAGGGGGAAATGTTAACAATAGGTGCATAATAAATGTTTGTAAAAAATGCTCTTCAGATTTTTGGTATTCATAGCAAGATCCATCTCTCCTCAGCCTCCCCTCTTCAAATCTCAGATCATTGTTTGTACTCTTCAATCCAAATCTGGGTAATTCAAGGGTGTTCTCTCAGCATCTTTACTCAGAGGCAAGTCTGCCAGATGGAGGACATCCCCAGGTAAATTCAAATGAGGATACTCATGGAAAATTTGCACCTGGTACCTTTGCTTGCGTGTCCTCCTAAAGAGCAAGGGAGAGTTTCTCTTCCTTGTTAACATGAGGTTCTCTCCTGTCACTCAACAAATGAAGGAAGGTAGCCTGGAGGAGGAACTGAGGAGGATCTCAACAAGGAAATCTCACTACCACAAAGGTCTGCAGTTGGCAGAACTGAGTCTCCATGGACTGCTGATCCCAGCAAGATGGGCAAGGAAATGAATCTGGAGTAACGGAGGGTGATAACAACGGACCTTAGGCCACCATGGGCCTACCAGGAACCATCAAGTGAATTACAGTTGTGCAATCACTTACTTATTACAGCACTCCCACACAGGAAGGACTGTTAAGCTCCCCGAACAGGTGAGAAAAATAATGTTCAGACTGTTAAATAACATCAAAGCTTGACTTCAAAGCTTTGTTAACTCTATCATTACACCACACTGAGTGGGATTCTTCTAACAACTCCCTAAGCTCAGTCAATGTATTTATCATGACCTGAGGTTTGTTTTTTTTTTTTTTGGTGGGACTGAGGTTTGAACTCAGGGCTTCATGCTTGCAAAGCAGGAGCTCTACCGCCTGAGCCAACCTCCAGTCCATTTTTGCTCTGGTTATCTTTGGAGAAGAGGTCTCCTAAACTATTTGCCAGGGCTGGCCTCAAACCAAGATCCTCCCAATCTCAGCCTCTTAAGTCGTAAGCCACCAGCACCTGACAACCTGAGTATTCTTTAAATCATGAATTGCTACTGATGCTGATTTCCTAAAATGGCTCCAAATTCATACTAAAGATGTGTTTTTTTCTGAGTATGTTCAAGAAAGCTGGGAGCTGATGGCTGACACCTGTAATCCTAGCTACTTGGGAAGCTGAGATGAGGAGAATCATGGTTCAAGGCCAGTCTGGGAAAAAAGTCTGTAAGACTTCATCTTAACCAAAAACTGCGTGGTGGCACACACCTGTCACCTCAAGCCACATGGGACACTGAGGCTGGGAGGATCATGGTTTCAGGTCAGCCTGAGCAAAAACGTTTGCCAGATCCCAGGACAATAGGAAAATAGCTGGGCATGGAGGGGCATGCCTGTCATCTCAGCTATGCCAGGAAGTGTAAAATAAGATTGGGGTCCAGGCTGGCCTGAGCAAAAGCGAGACCCTACCTCTAAATAACCAGAGCAAAAAGAGCTGGAGGCAAGGCTCAAGCAGTAGAACACTTACCTAGCAAGCACAAAGCCCTGAGTTCAAATCCTGGTACTGCCAAAAAAAAAAAGCTCTGAGAATTTTAGAATAAAATTATTATATGAATTATATGTAATATTATAAAATAAATAAATATGTGATATAGTGTATAACTCAGCAAGACAACACTTGCTTTGGCCAACCCCACAAACCTCATCAACCATAGACAGAAAAATTAATCCACCTAATTGGAAAGAGCAGAGAGGTGCTACAGGTGAGCCAAGCTGAGCTATGTCCCAACCTTGACTTCTGGGCTCTGATTGCCTCTACTGGCAACAACATAGGCAGGGCTGAAAATATGACGTTAGCATCTGACTAGGAGTCATTCAGCTGCAGAGGGGTGACTGGTGATTGAAGAAGATTTTTGGCTCAGTATTCTATAGCTGTTTTAAAACTTTTTTAAATTATCTGTTACATCAATTTAGTGAATAGTAACCAACATGAAAGAAGGAGGAAAGAAGGAAGGAAGGAAGGAAGGAAGGAAGGAAGGAAGGAAGGAAGGAAGGAAGGAACGGAGGGAGGGAGGGAGGAAGGGAAGGAGAGAGGAAGAAAGGAAGGAAGGAAAGAAGGAAGAAGAGGAAGAGAGAAAAGAGGGAAAGAAAGAACGAAGGGAGAGAAAATAGAGTAAATCCATAAATCACAAACAGGTGAGTATAGTTTTGTAAAACAGTTTTCACCTAAGGGAATTTACTTTTTGTCCTTGCTGTTTGATCATTTTTTTGAGACAGGATTTCAAAACTAAACTAGGGCTAGCCTCAAACTCTTCATTCCCCACATCAGTCTTTTGAGTACTGGGATTACAGGTAAATACCATCACACCTGAGCTGAAGTAGTTTTTTTAATGTACATGTTTCCTAGAACCATGATGTGAACATTTTTTCCTGTGATCACAGTTCAAAAACAGTTGAGAATCACTAGCCTTGATCTTTGAAGTTTCTTTAAAATAGAGCTGATTCAATTTCCACAATTGTTGGGCTAGATGGGAAGCACTTCCAACGTTTTCCTTCCTACTAGCCTATCTTCGCTCACTGTAGAACTGAGAACCTTTCAAATTTGCTTACTGTGTCTCAAATGTTCCCTTCTGATCCTTGACCTCAGTCTGAGGAGGTAGAGAAAACACAGGGACCAATTTCTGAATGCTTTTTCTTAACCACTAAGAAGGCTACAACCTTAAGTTTCTGATCATTGGTCTCAGAGCCCAGGCAGATGAGTGGCCTTACTCTGCTCCCATCACAGCCTGACCACACAGAATGGCCATGACACTTTCATCTGCCTTTCAGCAAATTGTGAGATTCTTGTGCTTAGAACTGTGCTTCTATTCCTGCACCCCAGTGCTTTGTATCCAGTAGGCACTTCCTAAATGTTTGAGGAATACAAAATGAATAAATGTGCCACCATTAAAGATTAACTGGGTGAATTACCACACTTAGGTGTATTAAGGCCTTTCAGTAACCAAGGGGCTAGTAAGATTTGTTGCATAGTAAATGTCTGGCTTTGACTCCAATTAGAATAGCTCTTCCACCAATTACCAGGATAAAGTTCTCTGAGTGAAAAAGTGAAGGACCTAGGAGATGTGTGTCTCCATATCATAAATGACAGACTCCAGAGAAAGTTGCCCAGAGGCCAGTTATTTGCATACGAAGGCAAAGGATATGTGAGTAAGGAAAAAGGACTCTGTTTGTGATAGCAACTCTGGAACAAAGGAGTTAGGGGGCAAAGCCAAGGCCAGCTTCTCACAGAGAACCCCAGGGGGGTCAGGAGTACCCCCAGAGGCTTAAGAAGATGCTGGGGTGCTGCCCTGGTAGTCGAATCTGCATTAGAGGGGAGACATTTCTGGGGACATCTACCTGATGCCTCTTAGGAGTCCTCCAACCTTGCTCTAAGGGAATTTAGTAACAGTCTTTGATGGGGGAGGGTGGCTATGAAGAATTTCAACGCTTCGGCTTCCTGTCTGTGCTAATTCAGTTCAGGAGCTGTGACACTAAAGTGAAGGAACCCACTCCCTCCAGTCCACACAGCATGAGCTTTCCCAAAATAATGTTGCCATAAAGGCAGCCTTAGGGGAAGGAGAACTGGGTAGCAGCAGCTGTGTTCTACATCAGCAGGAGACAGACATGGAGCCACATTAGCCAAACAAACGCTCTAAAAAACACCAAGAGCTATGGAGGTTCTCAGAGAACAAAGAATGAAGAATCCTAAGAGAAAGGGGTTCTGGTCCAGACTATTGTTAGCTGCTCAAAGCTAAAGATAGCTTTGGTTCCTGTCACCACTGTAGTATTGGCCAATGCTTTGTGTGAAGTTTCCCAGCTGATGTGTCTTGGCAGAAAATAGGACTACCCAGTATTGTGGAAAATCCTGCAGCATCAATCAGCCTTTTTCCAGAGAACTCGATATCTGCCAGGCCAGCCCTGGGGAGTTCATTCATAGCCAGGAAATGTGCTAGTGAGTCAGATCCTGTGAGTATAATTTCATTATTAAATAATGTTCCCATCTTATGAGGAACTACAGAGCCAGACTCTGTCCTCTCGGCCTCTTCTAATTTTAGGATATGAGGCTCTAAGGTAACAAGCACACTTCTCTATGAAGCCACAGAAGTCCCTTCTGAAATTACAGCTGGGCAATACAATACTCTTTTGTTTCTATTTTGTTATCATATTAATTCACTTACAGCTTGTACCAAAATGTCTAGGAATTTTTAAGCTTTGTATAACCCTGGGAAGTGATTTCTACAAAGTAATACTATATGGACAAGCTTTATGCTTCTCAGACCACTTATTTCTTAACAGCAGCCATTCCACTGAAATGTCATCACATTCTACATCTGCAGCTAACATTTGTTGTATTAAAGACCTTCAAATAGTGTCTATGTTCTTGGGGATAGAAAAGGTCTTCCCTCCCAAGTGTTGAAACATTAAGGCCTCATGTTTTTAACATTTTAATTTCTATACTTCATGTCAGAATGGAAATTTACCAAAAAGAGCTATAACAAGACTTACTACGATTTGTTCTATTTTTACCATATGCCAAAAACTTCATATGCAAGATCTTATTTAATCCTCAAAATGGCCCTATGAATAAAGCTGACACTTAGCCAGGATGCAAGACAGACTTATTAAAGTATTAAAACATTTCTTTACTCATTGATTATATTCAATGAGTGATAGACCCCCCTCCCACCCAGGCACACACCGTCCTACCTTCACCCTTTCTTTTCTAAGATTGACCCATGATCTAAGACAAAGTGCTAATGGCAGTGATTATGAGGACTGGTCAGTCCTGCTGAACCCATGGTTAAGTATCTCTAATGTCACCCATGCCTACTGGGCAGATACAGTTATCCTCATATGCGGATGGGGAACCAGCAGCTTTGAGGAATACGGTAGACCCTATTTTCCAAAATTGCCTACAATAATACTCCCAGTTATACATGCCCTTCAAGAACCTTGTCACTTCCCCTTCAAGAGCTGGAGTCTATCTCCCTTCCTCTAGAAACTGGGTGGGCCTGTGTGGCTGTCTTGATTAGCAGAAGGTGGTAGAAGTGATGTTGTGTGACTTCTGGGGCTAAGCTGAAGAGGATAATGAAATTTCCAGCTGGATGTCACTCTTGGATGGACACTCCCTCTTGGAATTCAGCACCATGTAAAAGAAGCCCAAAGCACACAAAGAGGACATAGGTAAATGCTCTGGCTGACACCCTTCACGGAGGTCCTAGCCAACGGCCAACAGCAGCAGCCATCATGTGATGCCCTCAGATGACCTCAGCCTCCAGCTGTTGAGTTCTGACCCAGCCTTACAGTCTTCCAACTAGGACCCTGGACATGACACAACAAAGAGAAACTCCCCTGCTCTGTTGTGTCTAAATTAATGACCCGCAAAACTTAGGAGTATACAATATAAAGCAATTTGTTACATAGAAACATATAATCCTAACAGAAAAGCTAAACAGCTTTCCCAAGGTCAGCTAGCTAGTGGAGGAGTCAGGATTTCAACCTAAAATCACCTGACTTTGAAAGCTAGCATTCTTCACTGCCAGGTGACATTGTTCCTGTGGCTACAACACCAAGAGACAACATGGTAGAGTGCAGATACCAGCTGGATCATCTTTTAGTTAGCTATATGGGTTGAAGGATATGCCAGGGCTGATGTGGTGTTAACCCAAGATCCTTTTGTCTTGTGGTTCTTCTGTGTATGATTTCCATTCAGTATCATATCCTGATCCAAGATGGCAGCTCTAATTCTATCCACCACATCTGCATTCCAGTTATTAGAAAAATGGAAAGGAGCACAGACAGACACTCCTCCTTTCAAGAAAACTCCCTGAAAGCTACATATGCTATTTCTGCTTATGTGAAGGTAAACCTAAACAAAGGATAATTCTAGCATTTTCCCACTGTGCACAATTTAGTAATATTGTACATCTTAGCTACAAGTGATGTTGGGCGACCATGTATCCAAATGAAAACTACAGGCTTGTTTCCCTACCTTCTAGAGTCTAAAAGAAGAGGAGATCTGATTTGGGGAGAACTGGCAATCTCAGTCATAAAAAATGACTCAGTCATAGAAAATTAGTGATTTTCAATTTGGAGCCATGGTAATCCCTCACTTCCTCTACTTTTCTCAAAACCTTAAAACTTATCATCCATTATCAAATATATTTAGAGGATTTATATTGATTTACCTTCAAGGGTTTTCTGGATATTCTGAAGCAGGAATTCCCTGGCTTTGTTGCGAGGGGAGATTTACCATGAAAATAATAATATCATGACCCATTACATCCCAGAAGGCAAGAAATGCCAAGCAGACCAAAAAGCTAAAAACAAAAATGATGTCATGTTTAGGCATCATATCACAGAAAGCACCCAAGTGTACATCCAGAGATGACTGCTATGAAGATGGCTGTACCGGTGGACTGATTTCACTGATTATTCCTGAAATCTGAATACCTGCTTCCAAGAACATTCCCACCATGGAAAACATGAGAATGGGCAGGGGTGGGACTCACAAAGACCCTTGGAACACATCATTTGAACTTCTCAGCACAAGCCTATAAGTTGTCCACTCAACAGTGCTGGATGGTTTGTTCAGTCACAGAGAATTTAAGAGACCTAAAATGCAGTAACCAGTGCAAGTGAGTTTAGAGAAAGAAAAATTCTAGCAGCCCCAATATACAAATCTGTTTCTATATTATCTCAATGTTCAAGCTGAAAATTTGCCACCATGTAAATGAATGAAACAGAAAATCAAGTATGGCTTAACAATAAGAAGACAGAAATGTCTTCAACTTGTTTCTATAAGAAAAGAGGTTGAAGCCTGTATAGAGTATTCTAGCCAGGACTTCCGGAGAAGTTCAAAAAAGGGTGCTAAACAAGACCTGACACTACATATTCCTCCCTGGAATCAATACTGAAAAATAAAAACAAAACAAAACTCTGGACAGGAGCTCTGACCTTCACTTGATGATGAGAAAGATGGGACTTGGGTTCTGCCCACAGGGACTTGTGGGTGGAGAAATTTTCCCTTGATCACACACAGCCTGCTTAAGTAAAATAAAAATAGCTTAAACGTGTACAGAATTTTGTGATATACAAATAGATTTTCACAAACACAAACTTTAGCCCTCAGTAAGGTTCTTTACAGCTTGTAGGGAAGACACTGATATCTATAGTATATAGGTAAAGAAAACTAAGGTTCAGAGCAGTTTTGATTTGCTAGGGGTCACCAGCTGGTGAGGGGTGATCAAGCCAGGTCTTCTTTCCACACCATAATCTTCTCTTCATTCCTTCTACTTTCCCAGAAGTCCAGACTGCTAAGTATAATATGATAGTTTTTAAAATATGTCCACAAATTCTTTAATACACCTCCTTTAAAAACATGGAGCTAGGCTTAGTGGCTCACTTCTAACAAATATAGTAGAAATGATTAAGTCATGAACCCCTTCCTGCTTTCCCTTGATTCACTCACTTGGGAAAACCAATGGCCATACTGTGAGGGGCTCAAGCAGCCCAACAGAGAGAACTAGGCCTCCTTCCAACAGGTGGAAGGAGCTGTTGCCAACTGATTTCTAAGTGAGATATCTGAGAAGCGAATCCAGCCCTCTCATGTGTTCAGATGACTGCAGCCTTGGCTAACATCTTCACAGCAACTTCATGAGAGACTCTGAGTCAGAACCGCCAGGCTAAGCTATTCCCAAATTCCTGACACGAAGAAACTAATAACAAATATGTATTGCTTTAAAATCACTAAGTTTGGGGGTAATTTTCTACAAAGCAATAGGTAACTAATATACCAACAATAAATAACTAATACTCCGCATTCTGCTCCCTGACTCCCAAAAGTGTTTTCTTTCTACTACTCCTTTCTTTTTTTTTTTTTTTTTTTCATTTTTCTTTTATTATTCCTTTCGCTCATCTGATTTGTGTTAGCATTCAGTCCATTTCATTCTAGATACATTTTTATTTTAGCAGGGAGCACTACCTTGTGTTAAGGAAATCCTTACCACAAGGCTGAATATAAGGGAGATTTGGAGCCCTTGGAGGTCACTAGAACTTCACTCATAGTGTTCACTGGTCTTTATTATATGGCACCTTACATGCCATGCTCATCATGTGATTATCCAAGATACCCAGGGACCCAAACTTACTGGATTAGAAAAAGTCCAGTAAAAGGAGGAAATTGAAAGAGGAAAAGCAGGAGGCTGAAAAGGCTGCAATACTTTATGTTCCCAAATCTATGACACTCTGGAAAAGGCAAAAGTGTAGAGCTAATAAAAAGATCAGTGATTGTCCAGGGTTAGGTGAGACATGAATAGAAACATCACAAAGGATTTTTAGGGCAGTGAAACTGAGATAGAGCAGAGGGACCCAACTCCACCTAAAGGTATTTGGTAGAGGTTAAGCACTGTTAAGCACTGTTGAGAACGTTAATTCCATGATATGTCTTTATTGTAAACACATGTTAGTGGGTTTTTTTCTTTAAATAAGCCAAGCTGTTAGAGCAAGCCCCTTTATTGGCAACTGACAGATCCCTTCCTTGTACTCAATTTCTTTGAGAACAGAGCTGTCCACCAAGCAGCCCCTTCTTTGGCAACAGTTCAGATGTTCTGGACACTCTTTGGTCACTGGGAAGAAACTCCACTCCAGCTACAAGAGCCACTGCAAGCATGGCTTCTGCTGAAGTCAAGTCTTCTGCTTTAGGAGGCCTTGTTCCAGTCATGACTGTTCCAGGCAACTTGCACTGGCTTTGAAAGACTCCATTGCAGACAAAAGGAGCCTTAGTGAACTCTAGATGATCTAGCCTTACTCATCCCTCATCTAGTCTCACTTAGGACGGGAGAGGAGCACCTCCCCAGTGACTCGGCAAAAAGTCTGATTGGTTCAGAAGTGAAGCTTCTGATGGATGCCTATTTAAGGCTTGTGATTTGTGGAACTGGAATCCATGTAGATGCAAGGCTGTGATTTGTACAGTTACAATCTAAGCACAAGTATACCATACCCTTCTAGCTTTCTAAGCAGAATACTTCCAGTCTCATCAGATACTCCCAGAGGCTTCTCCTACACACTTTCCACTCCCACCTCTCCACCCCCATTTACAACATTTGGCCCAATAAAAGCTTCTCCCCAATGGTCTTTTACTGCCTACTTGTGATCTTAACAATAGGCACTGGTACAGCAGCCTGAGCCAATAGCGCTGAGGGCAGAGGAAATCCTGGGCCTCTAGCCCGAGGAACCTAGCAGCAGCAGCTACAAGGTGACTGGAGAGTGACTTCCAGAGGCTCTAAGCCTCTCTGTAAGCCCTTGGCTCACTCAGCAACCAGGATGTGGCTGAAGAGCTCCAGACAATGGCCAGGAGACTAGAAGGACTGCAGAAATACTAAGAAGGCAAGAGGCTATGAAGACAGAGACAGGGAGTACCAGCTGCTAGAAGCATTCCAGAGAGCTACCAAGAGTAAAGAGCCCAAGGTCCCGACACTGACAGTTTTGGGGAAGTAGCACTAGCTGCTGTTAAGAGCCAAGGCTCCTGCCATCCAAAGCTTGAGAGAACACTCACTGCTGGGTGCAGAGACACTGGTCTTGAAGGCCCAGAGTTTGCTCTTAGCTGAGCATCTACAGTAATAAGACTCTAGATTTGAAATAAGAGTAATAAGACTCTAGATTTGAAATAAGAGTAATAAGACTCTAGATTTGAAATAAGAGTAATTAGACTCTAGATTTGAAATAAGAGTAATAAGACTCTAGATTTGAAAGGTTGGAGCCACAAGTAATAAGCCTCTGAGGTTTGAAAGCCTGGCCAGTAAGCTCTGGCACTTAGGAGCTCAGGCTCCCAACACTGAGGAAAGTGCCCCTCATCTGTTTATGATTTCAATTCAAATAGAGCAAAAGGATTCCCCAGCCAGCCATTTGTGACAAAGCTACTCTTCTGTATGGTGCAGTAACGGTGGATACATGTCATTGTACGTCATACACATAGAACTCCTAACACGAAGAGAGAACCCTAATGTAAACTCTGAACTTTGGATGGCAGAGATGCGTCAGCACAAGCTCAACAATCCTAGAAGTGTACTACTCTGCTGTGGAATGTTGAAGTGTGGAAGACTGTTATATCTGGGGGCAGGGAACAAATGGGAAATTTCTGTAGTTTTCACTCTATTAACCTACACTGCACTAAAAAAAAGTCTATAAAAACCTACAACTCTCTTAATTATAAAAATCTAAAGTAAAAAAAGGTTAGTTTCCATTTATAGATGATGTTGATGGGAGACAAAAAGCAATGGGAGAAGCCACAAATTTAAGGAAAGCCTAAATCCAGCGTCACGTCTTGATGCCCACATGTAAGAGCCGCAGAAGAGTCTTGTCCAGAGCAGAGCCTGGTTCTGAGCTGTTTGTTTTCTGCTTAGCCTTGGACTAGATGCTGGGAATGTCAGCTTTACATAAGGGAGGAGTATAACACAAAGAAGGAGAAGGAGCAAGAACACCCAATGCAATGCAGGATGGTATGAAGCCCTGAAATGCGAGGAGGACTGAGTGTAATCATGAATGGGCCAGCAAAGCAGCAGTGTGAGAAGATAAGAGGCTGAACTGGAGAAAAGATACAAGATACAGAAGTCAAAATAAGGCTAGAGGCAGAGATTCAAGTGACAGTGTCTCTGAGGAGTTGAATTCTGAGTGGTATTTTGTAGGTGGTGCTGAACACAGATTTTCAAAGAAGTAACTGTATTACACATGCAATCCACCTTACTCTAAGACTCCGAAAGTGGAGAGAACCTTCAGATGATGAAAATGGGACATTCATGCCTACATATGCCTACTTATGGCCATTCTTCTGGTGCTAAGTACCTGCTTTAGCAAGAGGATCTGGCATTGCCACCCAACGGTATTCTCTACTTCCAAACCCTGACAGCCTGTGGAACCACTCATCTGATTCCAGGAAGAAGGGTTTCAGAGGCCAGCTTAGTATTGAAGGGAGGCCATGACTTCAGAGCTTGGGGCACTCAACAGATAATGGTCAGGTCAACAGCCAGTCCTACAATAGAAATGAAGAGTCAGGAAGAGGGGCAATGAAGAGGGAGGCAAATCAGGAGGCAGCAGAAGAACACGAGACCCTCAGAGATGGGAAACCCAAAAGCTAAGAAGCATTTATAAAAAACATTGCTCTCCAACAGGGAGAAGACTGCTAAGGTGCAGCTCTGAATTAAACTGTGCATCTCTTAACCAGGCACAGTGGCTGATAACTGTAATCCCAGCTACTTGGGAAGCAGAGATAGGAGGAAATCAGTTTGAAGTCACCTTTGACCTTTGGGCAAACTTTGTACCTTTGGTCAAAAAGTAAGATCATATGGCCTGTTTAGAAAATAAGCCAGGTGTGGTGGTGCAAACTGTAATCCCAGTTAGGCAAGAGATGGAGGTAGGAGGATCACAGTCCAAGGCAGGCTCAGAGCCAAAAGCTCCAAAAATAGCTAAAGCAAAGAGCATGGTTCAAGTTGTAGAGCACCTGCCTAGCAATTACAAGGCCCTGAGTGCAAAACTCTAGTAGCACAAAAAAAAAAAGCCCACAACTCCTCTGTTCATATAGTTCCTGTTTTTAAGATGGGGATGCCATCAGTTCTTGTCTCATAGTAAATGCTGAAAAAGGTCTAGCTATTGCTGCTATTGTGTTTAAACCTGAACAGAAGCAGTATCTTCAGGCAAGATGTGGCCAGAGGTGTGGACACCTCAGTGACAAATACGAGCTAAAGCAAAAGGCAACCAGCTAAGCAGAACGTTTGCTTTAGGGATGGTGCTCTCTGGCCAATCCCCCAGAACCTTGCCAGCTACAGTCCTGCCTCACCCCATGTTGTGAAAGCCATGAGTGGCTGCCCAGGATTAGGTCCTCCTGTTCTGTCACAACATGCATGTGACAGCCAAGACCCTTGCCCTCAGAAGGAGGGCAACCACAGGTCACTTTCTTCTTGCAAGGCGAGATGTGACCTGAGAAAATCAAGTTGCCATGATTTCAGGCACAGCCACCTTGAAGCCCACAATTCCCTCGGTTTGTTGGAGGACCAGTTTCTAGGCTTATCTTTAGAATTCACACCCCAAATGCTGAAGCAGGGGGAGATTTTACTGATCAACAATGAGACAAGCTGCTTTGCTCAATTCACTGCAGCCACAACAGGACGAGCATTGGCTTCTCAGGAGAACAGAGAAAATGTTTAGAACATATGGACCCTGACAACTGGAGCTCTCACTTCCTCCCCACTGAAGGAATTCTCCTTACCATAGTGCCTTGTGTAGCCAGGGCTGAAAGATTTGGAAGTCTTGGGTCTCTTTTCCCTTTTTTTAGGGAAACTGTCTTGTGACAGTATTTGTGCTCAGCTCACTTCTGGACTTGGAAGCATTAGCAATGATATAAATAGTCACTCATTCTAAAATATTTATTAAGGGGCTTCCATGTGCTACGTGCTGTGCTGGACCCTGGAGAAGATAGTTTATCTTTTCTCTAGGGTACCTGTCCACTTGGCAGGGGCACAGACATGAAAAAGAGCAATGTAAAGCTGGGCATGGTGGTGCATGCCTTTAATCTCAGCACTTGGGAAGCTAAGGCAGGGAGATCATAAGTTCAAGACCTGTCTGGGCTATAGAGTAAGATCCTGTCTCAAAAAAAAAAAAAAAAAAAGCCATGTGGTAAATTCTGCTACTGTAAGAGTTATATTAAAGGACACCATGGAGTGGACATGGGGGTCTGTAACCCATAACCACCACCTGATGAATGTCTCAGAGTTTACCTCTGTCTTGGGAGAGTTGCGCTTTATCAAAAAGCACAACTTTTTGAAAAGAAAAGGAATTGATCTCTTGATTCCAAGCTCTTTACCAACAAGAGAAATTTGGGGACCGAGTTTTTCCTTGTATTCTGCAGTCATCTGAATCGCCTCTTTGTAGAAGGCAGTCCCAAGACTCAAGTGTCTTATCCAAAGAATCACCCAACAATGACACATTTCTCCATGAGAAGGAGAAAGTTTGTCTGCTATTCAGAAAAGTGAGATATTTTACCATAGCTTTGTGTGTGGGGGGGGAGGGAATACTTGGGTTTGAACTCAGATCTTCACCCTTGCAATGCAGATGCTCTTATAGCTTGGTTCACTCCACCAGCCCTTTTTTGTGCTGGGTTTTTTCGAGATAGGGTGTTGCAGCCTATTTGCCCAGGCTGGCTTTGAACTCTGATCCTCCTGATCTCTGTCTCCTGAGTAGCTAGGATTACAGGCGTGAGCCACTGGCACTCAGCCTTTTACCATATCTTTGTACTTAGGACACCATTTCTTCCAAGGTCCAAACCCCTTTACAGGGGAAGAGGCATCAGGAGTATGTTGCCAAGATATTACCATTTATTTGGTAAAGAGATGCCAAGTTGGATTCTTAGATCAGCTATGAAGGGGGGATTTTCACAGGTCTGCCAGTAGCATCAGTTAAAATGAAGTATTATCTCAGCTGGCAGGATCTCCCTCATTTGTGGAAGGCTATTATGAGAGGGAAAGGGGTCCAGTTCTTGCCTTTTTACAACCTATTTCTGGTTAAGTGTGACTTCACTGGAGATCTCAACCACAAAGAAAAGGGAAAGAATACTAAGTATTTCGGGTATCCTGGAAAGAGACTTGAATTCTACCTAGCCCACTACTGCTAATTGTGGCCAAAACTAGACCCAGGCTTTCCTGGGGACTGACCCCTACAAGGGGTCATTTTAAAACAAAATCAAACAAAACAAAAAAACTGGAATTGGTTCTGCAGGTCCACAGAATACCCAGAGAACAAATGCTGTGTGAAAAGCAAGAACCCGGAAGAAATAAAGGACACAGATCCTCACCCTGTCCTCAAAGAGTTAACAACCTGCCTGCAAATAGAGCCCACAGCACAGAGACCATCCAACAACCACCTCTGTTAGGAGCACTGGTATACTATGTTCTGTAAAAGTGAAGAGGGACTTAAAAGGTAAAGATGGGGAGGTAAGGTCATTCCAGGCAAAAGAACAAAAGTAAAAAGGGCCTAAGGTGGATACAAGCAAATGTTTTCAATAAATGAAAATAAGTCAAGGGCTACAAAATGATGGGAAAGGGGAAGGGTGGCACTGAGTGACAGCACCATGTCATGGAAGGCCTTGGAGACTCAATTCTGTCCTGAAAGGTATCATGGAAAGTAAGATTGGAAGAAGTGGGACTTTAGTATTGTGATGGCTGATTCTGTGCATCAACTTAACTAGGCTACAGGAAGGTCAGAGAGTTGATAAAACATTTCTGGGTCTGTCTATGAGGTGGTTTGTGGAAGAAGTTAAAATTTGAATATATAGACTGAGTTAAAAAGATTCACCCTCACCAAAGTAGGTTATCATTATTCAATCCCTTGAGGCCTGAACAGAGCAAAAGACCAAGGAAAGGAAGGGTGAATTTGATTCTGTTTGACCTGGAGCATCTCTCTTTTGCCCTTGTATATCAGCAGGCCTGGTCCTCAAACTGGGGTTTGTTCCACACTGCCCACTATCTCCTATTGGTTTAGTTTTTCTGGAACCTGCTAACTGATACAGAAATGGATCTCTCTGAATTCCTCTGAGCTCTTTAGCAAGTCTCCCAAGTCAAACTGATTCTTGGCTGGAAGGAAAAAGAAGGGCTCAGCTTTCATCTCTTGCTGCATGCACAGAATATTATGCAGGGTACACAGAAATTTTAAAAGGCATATTATAATTATTAGCCAGATGCCAACTGCATTTATAAAACTTTGGTTTTTTTTAGTTAGTGGTCTCCATTTTGTAAATTAGATTAAGAAAATCATTCAAACTCTTGTTTTTGTGCCAGCGAGGCTACAGACTAGGCGACAAGCCCTGTGTGGGCTTGAGTCAAGGCTGTGTTTTTAAATGCCCATTTTATATGCATGGCTTGAGTTGAGTCTTTTATGCATAATTCATATGGTCATTTACAGGCGTTTGCATGATTCTCTATTAGGAGTTAACTAACAAAGAGGAAGGGTGTTATTAGTCATGACAACCAGAATATTATGCAAATCTTTCTACCTCTGAGCCAACAGAAAAGGTGTGGGTTGATTAGTTAAAAAGAGTAAAGGAAGAGGAAACTACAAATCTCTCTTGACGTCACTCATCATTTGTGAATGTAGTTAACTAAGAAGAATTTAAAGGGTAATTGTGTTTGCACATTACTTCTGGGTGTGAGAGCACTGCTTAACCCTGCAAACAGCCATTTGAATGAATAAAAAAGATGTGATTTCATATGTTTCATTTCCTCTCTTCCTACAGAATAGCATTGTGACAAAATGAACAAAGTCTCGGATTTGAAATCAGGTGACATCAAATTCTTGTCCCTTAATTCTCATTTGATTAACCAAATCACTTAACTTCTTGGAATCACAGAAATAAAGCCA
The DNA here is from genome assembly GCF_047511655.1 of Castor canadensis. Classification (NCBI taxonomy): domain Eukaryota; kingdom Metazoa; phylum Chordata; class Mammalia; order Rodentia; family Castoridae; genus Castor; species Castor canadensis. Next base: position 108,788,380 of record NC_133390.1, on the reverse strand, counting down.
ATACCCTATATGCAGATAATAGGAGAGATTTATACTGAACCTTGTCTCACATCATTATGGATGCCAAGAAGTCCCGTGTTAAATGTCATCTGCACCCAGGATGGCTGGGAGTGTGACTTAGTCTGAGTCCAGATTTAGGCCTGAGAACTTGAGGGTGGGATGAGAGGGTGGAGTGAGGCCCTGGCTTAAGTTCCCAAGTATGAAGGCCTGCGAGCCAGGAGCTTCTTTCATGTCTGAGGGAAGAGACAAAGGTCACAGCTGAGTAACTGAGAAAAAATTCACCCTTCCTTCACTTTTTTGCTCTATTCTGGTGGGCCTTCAATGGACTGGGTGATAGAGACCTGGACTTATTGGTGAGGGTGGACCTTCTTTGCTTGGTCTGCTGATCAAGAGCTAATCTCTTCTAAAAAAATACCCTTGCAGACACACCCAGAAATAGCATTTTACCAGTTATCTAGAGGACCTTCATCCCAGTCAGGTTGAAAAATAAAATAATCATCACATAATTTAAATAAAAATACTTGTCTCTATTTATAATCGTACAGTATGGGATGGAGGACTACATCAGGGCATGAACAGAATGAAGCAAGAATTATTAGAGGAACTAGAGGAATTATTAGAGGCCACAGTCCTTGTCACTGCTAAGCCACTATATATCAGTCCTGAACCATCTATTTAGAGTTTTGCAGGAGAAAGAAATGAACTGCTATCTTTTATATGTTACCACGCTTGAGGTCTTTTTCTTACAGTTGCTTAATCTATCTCCTAACTAAATCATTGCCACAGAAAATTAGAAAAGCCAGCTGGAATCAACTCACAAAGGATCCTGAATACTAGATTAAAATTTGAGCAAACCACTGAAGAATTTTGAATTAGGGAAATAACTGTTTTCAGTAGATTAATCCGGTGGTGGGAATCACAGTAAGGAGACTGAAGTCAAAATGACAGTTCTGGGGACCACTGCCTGAACTAAAATAGTTGCCATGAGAATTGGAAGAAGGACCAGATGTGAGAGACACTGAGGAAGAAGAACCCTCATGACTTGAGCAATGGCTGTCCTGGGGTTAGGTGTTGGGAGGATCCAGGCTACTGTTAGTTCATTTTAGTAACACACATGCCTATCTTTCTGACAAATAATGATACCCTCTACAGGAGAAACCCATAATAGGAATGCCAGGAGATGGAGGAGTGAGGAGTGAGGGAGTTTGTCTGAGACCAGCTAAACCGGTGACCCCTGCAAACCCACTGCATTAGACTGAAGTTTTGACAACAGGGCCAGCCTTTATCCCTCAAGTCTGTGCTAAGTGAAATTGCACCTCATGAGGTACCATGCTGACACTGGATCCTCTCCCCCTTGGCTCTTCCACGACATTCCCCATGGTCACCTGGCTCCTGATTTTGTCTAAAGAGGTACTCTACTTCTTTAGAGGAAAGAACTAGGTGCTTTTCATCTCTGAGTCACCACAGGAAGCCCAGCACTGAGCATAGGATGCTTCTGATAAACACAAACAAATGTCTTCAGAGTGAGTAGCACATGTTAACATGTGATGTAGTTTTGTCACCTATCATGAGCTGAGTTAGCACTGAACACTGGGGATACCAAAACAACCCTAGAACTGTCCTCAAGGAGCTTGTGTTCTCACAGGAAAGCCAGACTGGCTGAAAAAAAATCACCCTCCCACGCCTTCACCCCCAGCAAAAGGTAAATGCAGAACTACTTTCAGGGCGATGAAAGAATTTAGAGAAAGCAACAACTGGGGATCCAGTGAAATTTGGTTCAAACTTTGAAGAATGAGGAGGCAAATAACTGAAAAGTTGTTGTGAGCAGAGAAGTAAGGACACAAAAGGATATCGTGTTTGGGAGGCTTGTGCACATATGTTTATAATGTATAATGAGCAGAGCAGAGTAATTGACATATCCTTCACCTCTATAATTTCTGTGTGTTGGGAACACCAGCTATTTTGAAAAACACAATTATTATCTAGTGTAGTTACCCTGAAGTGCCAAGAACATTAGAAGGTCTTTTTCCTGTCCAACTGTGCTCCTGTAACCACTGCCTTCTTTTCTCCATCCCACCATGTTAGATTTTTTATTGCCGTGAAAGAATATCTTACCAGAACAACTCAAGGAAGGGAGGCTGTATCTTGACTCATAGTTTTAGAGGTTTCAGTCCATGATTGGTTGGCTCCAGTGTTTCTGGGCTTGGAGTGAGGTATAACATCATGGTGCATAGTGCATCTCATGATAGCTAGGAAGCAGAGAGAGAGAGAGAGAGAGAGTCATAGAAGGGGTGAGGGCCAAGATAAACCCTTCAAAGGCATGCCCTCAGCAACACACTTCCTCCAACTGGGCCCCACCTTCCACAGTCCACCACCTCCCAACAGTCTACCCAAATTTTGCTTCCATCAATGAATTCAACCACTGATCAGATCAGAGCCCTCTTGATCTAATCATCTCTGGAAACACCTCACAGACCCAGAGGTATCCATTACTAATCTCCTAAGAATCTTTCAATCCAATCAAGTTGATCAAGATTGACCATTACACCCTCTTTGACTCTTCCCCTTTCCCAGCCTCTGCTGACCACTGAGTAAAGGTTTTATAGCTGGTGCAGAAGGGACCAGTAGCAGATGTGGAGATAGGGTGGGGTTGGAAAGTAGCAAGAGATATCGGAGAATAGCAGGCTGAGGCCAAATTTTAAAAAACTGTACCATTCCAAGAAGTTTCAACTTGTTACACTGGATGCAACCAAAAACCAGTGGAGACTCTAGAGCAGCTAAAAATTATAAGGACTCAAGTTTGGTAAATTAGATGGATAACCAAGGTTTTTTTTTTTCCCTAAGCCCAGAGCTCAAAGTACATATGACTGTGAAACAGAGATTGATTTATTTTGTATGAGTTAAAAAACATCTCAGAAAAAACATCTTCATGACATGATTTATGCAATTGAGAGAACTTGAGGATAAATGTTCAGTCACCTGGGTGACCCCTTGCAAGGACAACAATCAACTGCATGATTATTCTAGGCAGGATTACAAACAGTAATTTTAGTTATTTGCTATTTAAAAAATTAACTTCTAGTCACTCAACAAAGATCCATGCAATGGTAAGAAACAGTGATGATGGACTGTATATGATCTGTGGTTGGAACAGAATGAAAATGCAAATTCTTAAGATTTTCTTTGGCTGATTTCACAGCAGGAACCAAATCAGGTCTTCTCTTTGCATACTAGCTTCTTGTTTCTAAGTTAAATCAACTGATCAAAGGTATTCATCTTTGATTCAACTTCTACTTTGTATCCCTTGTGGTCACCAGAAAAAGGCTTACAATTGACCAGATGCCTTAACCATTCATCTGCTGAAAAATAGAATAGGGAAGCAACAAAGTATTGCGGGATGAAACAGCAGAGAGCTCTTTGAGCAGACATCAGAAGCACAAATCTAGAAAAATGACTTTCCTAGAGTCATTGGAGGAAGTATAGGGTCCAGCTGGAGCAAAGATCTAGGGAAACCTTTCCACAACAAAGTTCCTAATACAACTGCTATTTCCTGTATTGCTGAAGGGAATCAAGGTGAGGCCCCTCACTTGCCAAATGAGAGTTAGAAAGTTTCATTTCCAAAAGCTGGACCAAAACCAGTGATGGGGCAGACCCATGAGTGATTAGGGCAATTAAAATATTTACCTTTTGCCTCAAAAACATATTTCCATCAAGTGGGACTAGAAGACAAGACTCAGTAGAGAAGAAGATAATCACCTGTCTGTCTGTCTGTCTCTTTCTCTTTCACACACACACACACACACACACACACACACACACACACACATTCATTGCTGATCAATACAAAGTTCTTTTCCAGGTGAATCTTCTGAAAGGAGAAAGTGAAGCCATCCAGAAAGACATACATAGGGCTAGTGGATGATTATTCCTACATAAACAAAACCACATTTCCCATAAGGATCTTGACCTTATTTCCTGCACCTGAGAACCTAAGATGCTTCCTGTTGTATTCCTAACACTTAGTCCTTAGAGTGTTCTATTTTCTAAATGAAAGTGCTCCACATTCTAATTCCACAATACAGAAGATCTGTGGATTCCTCTGATCCAGATGTGGAGTAGGCAGACCCTTGCTTCTGTTCCAAAGTAACCTCTATGATTTTTCATTATACAAATAATATATACTTATTGTATAAGTTTTTAGAGACAAATTCCCTTTCAAAATTTGATGTATTTTCTTTGGGATTTTTGATACCTCTATGAATATATCTAGAATTATAACATGAAGTATGAGCTATCTTCCCATAGAAATAGTGTTATAGTTGGGGCTCACCTCTGATGTGGATTTCAGCATATTTTTTTACCTCACTGAGGCCACAAATGACATGCCAGAAACGCTGTTACCACTGTAAACTTCCATGGCCTTTTAAAATTGCAAAATGGACACTTAGTCCTTTACAGTGAGTGATGTTCGTAACGCCTACAATGGACAGCATCCAGAGTATTGCCATGAGAACACAGAGGCATCCAGACCTCTGAATGCCATGCTAGTTTTTTCAAGAGGTGAGCACTCTTGAACTGAAGAGTTTCCTTCCCCACCTACCAGGATAGGACTCTTCAGGATTGCTAGAACAAAGTCTTTGCAGTGCTTTATTATATTCCCAGGAAAGTTGGTGCCCATAGTCCCAGTCTCCAAGTCTGACCAGTTATCAGATTGATATCTCTGGAATCTTTATCTTTGTTCTCTGGAAGCTAGAGGCTAACTACTCTCACAATTCTCATATCTTCAGAGCACCATTTAAATGCTTCACAAGTTTCTCCACATTTCTAGTGTCTCGAATATCCTTAAGTCACCTCCTTCTACCATGATCCTATTTTCTAAAACAAAAACCTTCCTACCATCCCTCTGAAGCCTCACTCTCTATGGAAAGAAACTTCCAACCCCTATTTCTGGTAACACCATAGGCTATTTGGAACAACTTCCTACTGAAAACTACTAACAAAGAGCTGAATTCACTCTCAAGTCTTTAAAGCCTCAAAAAAGAAGAGAGTTAGTTCAGCAAGGAATTAGAAAACTGCACAGAAAATGAGAACTCAGTAAGATTAAAAAAGCAAATGCCTAAAGAGGGTATTTATCCATTCTGAAAAGTATAAACTTTGTTTTTTTGTTTTGTGGGGTAATGGGAACATTTAGAAATCCTAAGTCTTGCATACGGTAGAGGACCTAACAAAAGACACATAATCATGCCCTGTAGTAAGCAAAGACATGAAAGAATGACACCTTCAGAGTGAAGCTGACCTGGCTCAATCTGGGAAAATCGATCTTTAAATTTGATATTATATGGTAATGACCACATTACAGGATAATTAGTAGACAAAGATCCCAAGCAGAAGCAAAGAAAATTCTCTCTGGAGATTTTCCCTAGACCTTGAATTATTTTTACAATTCTTTCAAATATAATGGCAAGCATACAGCCAAAGCTAACCAGAATAAACAACAACAACAAAAAAATCACATGGTAGACTCAGATCATAAAATTATCATATAAAGACTATGAAATAATTGTGTCTATGATTTTAACATTACAGAATACAACTTTAAAGATATCTTCAGGGAACAGAAAACCATAAAAATCAACATAACATTTGAGAAAGAACTTTTGTGAAAGAAAAAAGGCAACAGCAATGAAAAACTCAGTGGATGAGCATAAACGCATGTTGTGTCCAGGTGGCATTTAGCTTTCCCTTCAGCTGTTCAGACACAGCTGAAGAGAAAATTAGTAAGGTGGAATATACATCAGAAAAAGTACACAGTGTAACACGTACAAATGGAAACCCCAGAAAAGAAGGTAAGAAATGCCAGACACCATTGGCTCACACCTGTGGCTACTTGGGAGGCTGAGATCGGGAGAATTGCAGGTCCTAGTCAGCATGGGCAAAATAGTTCATAAGCCCCCACTAGATATGGTGGCATACACCTGTTATCCAGCTACAGCAGGAAATATAAAATAGGAAAATCACAATTCAGGACAGCTCAGCCAAAAATAAGACCCTATCTCCAAAATAATCTGAGCAAAAAGGACTGGTGGCATGACTCAAGTGGTAGAGCACCTGCCTAGCAAGTGTGAACTCTTAAGTTCAAACCCCAGTACTGCTTAATTTTTAAAAAGTTAAGAAATATAAGACAGATTTTGATGGTCTGCTACACATTTAATTGGCGTCAGAAGAACCTAGATATAATGGGGCAGAGATAATATTTGAAGAGATAATTGCTTAGAATATTCCAGAATTGATGGATGATAACCATATAGTCAAAAATCACTACAACAGCCAAACAACATAGCTAAAAATGTTTCACAAGGCATAGTGAGATTACAGAGAATTGGAGACAAAATTAGCACCATTAAAAGCATCCAGAGAAGAAAAAGATAGATCAGCAACAAGGGAGCATCTGTTAAACTGATCAATAATTTTCCACCTGCCATAATGGAAATCAGGAGACAATGGAATAATATCTTCAATGGTCTAAAGGATTACTGCTACCTTGAATTTTATACCAAACAAATATATCCTACAAGAAAGAAAATGAAGCTAGGCTGGATGGTGTATGCCTCATCCCAAGCTATGTGGGAGACTCATTGGGAGGATCACCATTCCAGGCCAGCCCTTGCAAAACCATTCACAAGATCCCATCTAAACAGAAAAAGGAAAAAAAAGGCTGAGTGTGGAGGCACACACACATCCTAAATTTCTCTCTTGTCCTTGAGGAGAATAACACTGGACTTCTATACTTTTTTCTATGTTATATTTCACTTTGAACAGAATAAAATAAAAAATAAACCTTCATATAATTCAATCTCCAAACAAAATACTCTACCTCCTTGTCTTGCTAAAACTCTGGCTCTCATCCACATTCCTTCCACCCTTCCAGTGCCTCCTTGCAGAACTCATAGACTGGGGGCAAGGCTCAAATGGTACAGCACCTGCCTAACAAGTAAGAGCTCAACCTCAGAACCATCTCCCAAAAAGAACATAACTCTTTCATTCTTCAATTGAGCCTGCCTCTCATCACCCCCATTTTCTGGATTTCTAGACTCTCATCCCCTGCCTATTTCTAAAGATATTTGCTACCTAATTCCCTGTTTTTTTTTTCTCTCTCTCTTTCCAGACCAATCTCACACCATCACCATGAGTGACTTCAGTCATCTACATGGCCAAGTCAGCTGACAGCCTGGAATTAAATTTTTGGCACTCCCTCCCCACCAACTTCAACGCTCTTTGGTGTGATCCAACAACCCACTCTATGATCATAGCCTGGAACCCGAAATAGTTGTTTAAACATTTCAGTTTATTTTAAAGCACAAAAGCAGTAACAAACTTATTACAGAAGAATGAAAACACTAGTAACTTTTTAAAAGAAAGAGACAAGAAAAGAAAATCAAAATCACCCAGCATCACAGCCCTACAGAAATATCTGAACATGGCTATGTATGTATGACGCCAGGAGTCTGGGAGCTTGACAGAAAGATCCGACATGCCTTTCAAGGGACTGACCCGTCCTCAAAACTGTGTGAGATGAGTGTACAGACATCAGAGTATTTTTTTTTCAAACTTTTTTTTTATTGTTTTATTATTCATATGTGCATACAAGGCTTGGGTCATTTCTCCCCTCTGCCCCCACCCCCTCCCTTACCACCCACTCCGCCCCCTCCCGCTCCCCCCCCAATACCCAGCAGAAACTATTTTGCCCTTATCTCTAATTTTGTTGAAGAGAGAGTATAAGCAATAATAGGAAGGAACAAGGGTTTTTGCTGGTTGAGATAAGGATAACCAAACAGGGAGTTGACTCACATTAATTTCCTATGCATGTGTGTTACCTTCTAGGTTAATTCTTTTTGATCTAACCTTTTCTCTAGTTCCTGGTCCCCTTTTCCTATTGGCCTCAGTTGCTTTTAAGGTATCTGTTTTAGTTTCTCTGAGTTAAGGGCAACAAATACTAGCTAATTTTTTAGGTGTCTTACCTATCCTCACCCCTCCCTTGTGTGCTCTCGATTTTATCATGTGCTCAAAGTCCAACCCCTTGTTGTGTTTGCCCTTGATCTAATGTACACATATGAGGGAGAACATACGATTTTTGGTCTTTTAGGCTAGGCTAACCTCACTCAGAATGATGTTCTCCAGTTTCATCCATTTACCAGCAAATGATAACATTTCATTCTTCTTCATGGCTGCATAAAATTCCATTGTGTATAGATACCACATTTTTTTAATCCATTCGTCAGTGGTGGGGCATCTTGGCTGTTTCCATAACTTGGCTATTGTGAATAGTGCCGCAATAAACATGGGTGTGCAGGTGCCTCTGGAGTAACCTGTGTCACAGTCTTTTGAGTATATCCCCAAGAGTGGTATTGCTGGATCAAATGGTAGATCAATGTTTAGCTTTTTAAGTAGCCTCCAAATTTTTTTCCAGAGTGGTTGTATTAGTTTACATTCCCACCAACAGTGTAAGAGGGTTCCTTTTTCCCCGCATCCTCGCCAACACCTGTTGTTCATGGTGTTGCTGATGATGGCTATTCTAACAGGGGTGAGGTGGAATCTTAGTGTGGTTTTAATTTGCATTTCCTTTATTGCTAGAGATGGAGAGCATTTTTTCATGTGTTTTTTGGCCATTTGAATTTCTTCTTTTGAGAAAGTTCTGTTTAGTTCACTTGCCCATTTCTTTTTTGGTTCATTAGTTTTGGGAGAATTTAGTTTTTTAAGTTCCCTATATATTCTGGTTATCAGTCCTTTGTCTGATGTGTAGCTGACAAATATTTTCTCCACTCTGTGGGTGTTCTTTTCAGTTTAGAGACCATTTCTTTTGGTGAACAGAAGTTTTTTAGCTTTATGAGGTCCCATTTATCTATGCTATCTCTTAGTTGCTGTGCTGCTGGGGTTTTGTTGAGAAAGTTCTTACCTGCACCTACTAACTCCAGAGTATTTCCTACTCTTTCCTGTATCAACTTTAGAGTTTGGGGTCTGATATTAAGATCCTTGATCCATTTTGAGTTAATATTGGTATAGGTTGATGTACATGGATCTAGTTTCAGTTTTTTGCAGACTGCTAACCAGTTTTCCCAGCAGTTTTTGTTGAAGAGGCTGCTATTTCTCCATCATATATTTTTAGCGCCTTTGTCAAAAACAAGTTGGTGATAGTTGTGTGGCTTCATATCTGGGTCCTCTATTCTGTTCCACTGGTCTTCATGTCTGTTTTTGTGCCAGTACAATGCTGTTTTTATCATTATTGCTTTGTAATATAGTTTGAAGTCAGGTATTGTGATACCTCCTGCATTGTTCTTTTGACTGAGTATTGCCTTGGCTATTCGTGGCCTCTTGTGTTTCCATATAAATTTCACGGTAGATTTTTCAATCTCTTTAATGAATGTCATTGAATTTTGATGGGAATTGCATTAAACATGTAGATTACTTTTGGGAGTATAGACATTTTTACTATGTTGATTCTACCAATCCATGAGCATGGGAGATCTCTCCACTTTCTATAGTCTTTCTCAATCTCTTTCTTCAGAAGTGTATAGTTTTCCTTGTAGAGGTCATTCATATCTTTTGTTAGGTTTACACCTAGGTATTTGATTTTTTTTGAGGCTATTGTAAATGGAATTGTTTTCATACATTCTTTTTCAGTTTGCTCATTGTTAGTGTATAGAAATGCTAATGATTTTTCTATGTTGATTTTGTATCCTGCTACCTTGCTGTAGCTATTACATCAGAATATTTTACTGAGAAGTTCTTATAGAGCAGAGGAACTTTAGTGGGAGCTCAGAAGGCCTGAATTCTGCTCCTGACCCTGACATTAACCATCACCTTGGCTTTAGCAACTTGCCTCCTTTCTTTCTGTGCTATTTTCCCTCCTCTGTTGAACAACAAGGTTGGACTGGATAGTCTCCAAGGTCCCTTCCATTATGGGATGTCCATTTACCTATAACCACCATAAAAGAGAAATTTAAGAAAAAAACCAACCTCAAAAGACATCTGCAGACGTGACCTCTGCAACTGAGTTGTTTGTAGCACCAGAGCAAAAGGCTCAATGTGACCAACACTTTATCATCCAGAAGACCCATTGTATAAATTCATGACCCTGGTGGTATTATGGTGCATTTTTAATCAGCTGCTATTATGATAATAGCGTTTCTCTATTTCTGTTCTCTGTGCTCCTTTGACACCTCCATTTCCATTTCCAAATGATACGGAAATAGCTGGCTTCACTTCAGATGTCAGTGTTTATTAACATGAGGGCAGGAAGGATGCACATCTGAACTGGCAGAGATTAAGTAATTGAGATGGACATAAAAGCTTTTTATATTAGTGTTCTTACATATCATTTATGGGCAATCCAATTCTGTTTAATGCTTTCCAATCCCTTTTAGGGGTTCAACAGAAACTTGCTGGGACATTATTCACAAGTCATTTTTTTCTGATTCTTTGACAAGTGAATAAAGTATCTCTGGAAAGTGGCAGGTCAGTGTGGCCATATCAGCTGAATTCAGACTCTGTCTCTCTGATTGCATGGAAGGCATTTGCTTCTCTGTACACTTGGTTCAAAGTGTTCCCAGGCCCTGTTCCTCAGTGGGGTGTAATGTCTTCCCTGTAATGTCTTCTGGTTCACTCAGTTTCCTTACTCACAGACTGTGTGAGTGACTGGCCAATCTCAGGACTGTGATGGAAGGCTGTAACAAGCCGGGAGACAGGTGCACGTGTTGGTCTCCAGACACAGGCATCAAAAGTAGACATCATGGACTGTAGGTGTGGCACAAGTGGCAGAGCACCTGCCTTGCAAGCATGAAGCCCTGAGTTCAAACCCCAGTACCACCAAAAAAGAAAACAACCAAAAACCAGAGATCATGACAAGGGGAATGTGTGAAAGACCTTCCTACAGAATACTAAAATCCCAAACATATAATTTTCTGTACATCTTTGTGTTTTCCCTGAAGTTAATACTTATTTTTCAACACTCTACTGATACAATAGCAAAGTCTCTGTGAATGATCTAAATTCTTCCCAAGATGTTGATCTTTGGGAGCACCAGGTATCTATCAAATCACCTTCCTGTAGAGTTTTCTCTTGTGGCTGCTGACCTGTTCTGATCAGGACTGGTTGCCATTTTGGAGTCTTTATCATTGCTCCAGATATTCTCTTTTCATTCCTCTTCTTTTAGCTGTTCTCTTTCTTGGTTCATTCCCTAGTTTTCTGGGCATGCACCCTTTAATAGTCTTCCCTAGAAAAACTGAATCAGAGCCAGGTACTAGTGGCTCACACCTGTAATCCTAGCTACTCAGGAGGCAGCGATCAAGAGGATCACAGTCTGAAGACAGTGCAGGCAAATAGTTTACAAGACCCTCTCTCAGAAAAAAAAAAAAAAATCACAAAAAAGGGCTGGTGGAGTGGCTCAAGGTGTAGGCCCTAAGTTCAAACACCAGTACTGGAAAAAAAAAAAGAAAAACTTAATCAGGATGAGGCTTAGTTCTGTGGTACAAGAATTATGTGCTTAGCATAATGAGGCTCTGAATTCAAAACCCAGAACAACAAGAAATGAATCACAGGTAAACTTATGAAATCTTTAAAGTGATATTTATTCTACCCTCATTTGATTGCTGATTTGGTGGCCATAAATTTGCTTCTGATATTTTTTAAAACATTTATCCATTTCCTTTTAGTTTTTAGTTTGCTATTGAATAATACAGAGTTGTTCTGACTCAAGTTCCTTTTTAAACTAAGTTGTTTTCTTTTCTTCCTAGACATGTGTAGGATCTTATCTATGCCCCATGTTGTAAGATTTCATGAGAATACACCAGGATTGTGAGTTTTCCTCTCCATTCATGGCCTCTTAATTTCCTTTAGTTCTAGGAAATTTTGTCGAATGATTTCATTGATGGTTTCTTTACTATTTTTAAAAGTTCTACATTGTGTCTTTTTCAAAAAATTGCCAATCTAGTAAGTAAAAAAGATCCATTCTTCATTTCTTTGGTCACTAGTGGTGCTGAATGTATTTTCATGCCTTTACTGTTTTATTCCCATGTTAGTTATCTTTTATATCCTTTGTGCACTGTGTTCCCTCTCTAGTAGGACTATACTTAAGTCAACATTGACAAAATACTTAGCTTACTTTTAAGCAAATAGTTCATCAACCATTTATAAAAGTGAAACAAATAAGATTCAATTAAGGAAAGAGCTTCAGTGTCCCACTAATGTAATGATAGGTATTCAGGCACAGTAGGTAATTTGGTGTTTTCTTCCACTTTTTTTTCTATGCATGTCATTTTTGATGGTGGTGTTATCTGACAAAGTTTTAATCATTCTATTTGTACAATCATGCACCCCCACAGTTCTATCTTTATTTTTAAATATCTAAAGAAGGCACATCTGAATATAAGTCACCCAATTCTTATAATTTTTTTTATTAAGGAAAATTGAAATTTTTACTATGCCTCTCAGCACTTGTTCTGAAATCAAAGCAAGGAGAGGGCTGGATCTCTGTAGACATGCTTCCTAGAAATTTTAAAAATAGTTCAGTGAGGAAAGGGAGTGAGTCCAAGATGAGTCATGCATCTCTTGCATTCCAAGCTCAAAACTCTCCACCTTGGTGACAACTTCCAGATGTCTTTCTTTCCTTGATGAACTGTCTATTTCCTTTGTCTAGGACTCAGGTTCTTGCCTCACCTTTCTTTCCTCATTGTACTTTCTAGATCTTGGTGGTACAGATATTCTCACCCCTGTCCTTCTTCCCCAAGACATAGTCACGACTCACTCCCTATCTGTAAATTTTTACTTCTCTCTCTCTCTCTTTCTCTCTCTCTCTCTCTCTCTCACACACACACACACATACACTTCATACCTATACCCTGCTCCACAGTTTCATTTGTTCCTAAGTATACAAATTCATTGTGTTTTATCACAATGAATTCTGTGTCTCCTATATTAGCCACTTCTACATAGCTATGACCAAAATACCTGACAGAACAACCTAAGGAAGGAAAGGTTTATTTTGGTTCATGGTTTAGGAGAGTCCAGTCCATGGTAGTTTGGCAACATGAGCTTGGGTAGAACATCACAATAGTTGGAGTGTGTGGCAAAGGAACTTCTTTAATCATGGTGGACAGGAAGTTGAGGGCAAGACAGGAAGGGGCCATGGGTAAGATACTCCTGAGGACATATCCCCAGTGACCTAATTCCTCTAACTAGGTCCCACATCTTAAGGTTTCCAGAACATTCCAAAATAGCACCACCAGCTGGTGACCAAGCCTCAATACATCTGCCTTTGGGGACGAACACTTCATATACAACCCACAACACCTTCCTACTATACCACCAGGTTTAGATCTTTCACTGACTAAGATTGTTCAAACAAGCACACCAGATGTCTTCATCTGGCTTTGTCCCATTTCCTGTGTCCATTTACACAATGAATTCACCCACCATGCATTTTCTCAACTCTGATGCTGCTGCTTCTACTATTTCTAGGCTGCTGGGAGTTGTTGAAAAAAAAAAAAATTGTGCACATTCACCTAGCGGATCCACCACAAAGTCATATTGCCAAACCTCATACCTACCCAGTCATGCCTTACAATCCTTGTGTTTATCTCTAGAAAATTCCATATTGTGATGTCCTAAAACATCTTTCCTTTATAGACTTCCCTAAGTCAGATTTTTTTACTCATCTATTACCAAAGTTCAGAGTCCAACAATTATTTTCAATTTTTGCAATGGGTTCTTTGCAGTTCTTATTCTATCCCTACTCTTTTCCTCATCTACTTCTAATTTACATCATCGTATTGAATTTTAAGTCAACTCACAAAATGCTTTAAGTCATTTTTTAAACAGAGGGGTTATAAATTTTTATTCTTTTAATCTTCTTATAGATTTTAAAAGCTCATTGTAAGCTTACTTTTAATGGCTACATATTATTCTATTGTACAATAATATACTTAACCTTTTGCATTTATTTCATTACAAAAACATAAAAATACAATATAGGTAGGTCTTGTCTTCCTTATTTCTGATTAGAACTTGTAATTTTAGATAAGTAACCAAAATACTCTGCTAACATATCTTTCCTCTGAGTTAGACTGTTGACCCTACCAATCCCAGGCCACAATAGGCCCTGATGACTCTCCTAAGGGCAGAGGCACAAACGGCCCCTTAATTGCCCCAGAGCAGGGGGCTAACAAGCATGGAGCAGATCCAAGAAAGAGAAGAGGGACCTTCACCAGGCACTCTGTTTCTCCTAAACTTATCACCAGGTATTTCCCTCCTCTTCTCTTAAGGAGGACCAAAGGAGGAAGTGGGAGAGAAACTGGAAGGCACTGGCATAGAAACACACACTCAGGAATACGGTTTCTGTCTGCTCCTCTTCCAATCATTGGAGCGTGCTTCCCTTTCTTCCAGTTCTGTGACATATTGCTATCATTTATCATCTTGTTCTATGGGAAGTTTCTGGCCTACCCTGTTTTGCTAAGCTATTGTAGCAGAAGAAAAAAAATTGATAAACATAGTGTTATTTTCTGTTGCATTTTACTTCCTGGGTAAGGTGATTGCTTTTGGGCCCTAGGATTTTTTCCCTCATCATGTATCAGTTACTATTGCCTGTTTGTCCTCCACATATACTTCAGAATAATTTTGTTATAGTCCAAAAATCACCCTATTGGGATTTTGATTGGAGTTATATTACAATTGTAAATAAGTTAGGTAAGATATGGCATGTTTATATCATGCAATTCTCCCATCCAAGAACATGGTATGACTCTTATTAAAGCCTTCTTTCATATTTTGTAGTAAAATCTTGTCATGCATACATATAAATCCTTCATACTTCTTACATGTGGCGCTGCGGATCAAATCAAGGGCCTGTGCATGCTGAGCAAGTGCTCTATCATTGAGTCACACCCCAGCCCTTTATCATATTTCTCGTTAAGATAGTCCTAGGCATTTCATGTCCGTTGTTGCTATTGAGGAGGGAATAATTTTTTGTTGTTGTGTTTCCTCACTGCTTATAGGTAGTATCTAAAAAGACCAGTATTTATCTTTACATATGTATGTGTGTTTTAATCCATTCTTTTCAGTCTTTTAATAATTTCTCATATAACCCTTTCTCCTCCAGGTTTTCTAGGAGCCATGGCACCCAGAGGTACCCAAAGTACAGTTAGGTTGGAGCCTGGGGACACTTTACCAGCTGTCAGTTTGGAATCTTTGTCCTGACACTAAGCAGATACTTGCCAAGTATTTTATGACTGATAGACTTTTTTAGTGACATCCAGGCTAGCTGCAAGGTGACTGCTCCAATAACACATACCCTTTCTCCATTAGCACTTCATCACTGCTTTGAAGAACATGATATGAACAAGCTTTCATGTTTAAAAAAAATCTGTTCTGAATTATCAACAAATTTCAGTATTACATTTGTATATAAGGAATGAAAGCATCATTACATCCCCCTGTCAATTATTATAAATTGTAAACATTACAAAAGTAAGTACTTTAAAGCAGTCACTTACATGAACAGAGTTTCTCATTCACATTGCATAGCAATAGATGATCATTAAAGAAGCTGACAGTGAGCTAATTTGAGCATCTAAGCTTATGTTAATGTCATAGGAGGAAGCCTAGGTTTCTAGACAACCAGCTTGAGAATATTTTACTATATAAATTTGATATTCAATACATTCCTCATATTTGTATATTATTATTATTACACAGTCCAAAAATAATGATTTTTCTAACCATGTCATCTAAAATTGTCTCCAAATCCACATAGTTTACTTCAATACCCTTTACAGAGATTATTACATTCTTCCCGTTCTACATTTCACAATGTACCTTTCACAATGAACAGAAAGCTGGCATTCAAAGAGAACAGCAATCATACGAAA
Source organism: Castor canadensis (assembly GCF_047511655.1). NCBI lineage: Eukaryota > Metazoa > Chordata > Mammalia > Rodentia > Castoridae > Castor > Castor canadensis. The sequence continues at coordinate 108,772,463 of NC_133390.1, read as the reverse complement.
ACCATGATAGTCTTACATCTCTTTGATAATAATTATACTTTTAACTTTTGCAGTAAGCCTTTGAATCAGCATGAACTTACACACACACACACACACACACCCCAAAAAAACAAACAAAAATCCTATGGGTGAGAATCTATCGCCTGCCCTCTGCAAGGCCGTGTGCCATTCATTAGCCAACCCACGTCTCTCCTGAGCCATCAGTCTCTTCCTCTCTATTGCTCCTTTCCCTCAGCTCAGGGTCAAATTCTCCATCTTAAAAAAGAGATCCCATCAGTTTTGCATTTTCAAGCAAGTCTTTCATCTCACACTTTCCTTTCACCACCAAACTTTGTCAAAAAGGTTTATGCTGGCTTCTCCTTTTCTGCTGGTCTTAAGTCACTTGTCAGTTCAACAGTCTGGCTCTGCTCTGACTATGCTACCAAACAACCTCAAAAGATCCTCAACTCCTTGCAAACCCCTTTAGAGTCCTATCCTCTTTGATATCTTTGCTTCCACTCTCTTCTCCTTTTTCAAAACTTATTCAACACTTGCTGTGAGCCAGGGATTGTACTAAGTACTTTATTTTGATTATCTCATACAATCCTCCTGAAGATCTTATTTTTAGACTCTCCTATAGATAAAGAAATGAAGACTCAGAAAGACAAAATTCTTAAAGATCACACAATAAGTAAGGAGGAGTATTGGGCGCTTACATTTCTCAAAACTTTTGCAATCCTTGGTTGTCTTCTATCATTTTTTTTTTCTCCCAGTTCCTTGTTCTTATCCTGTCTCTCTGTTGCTTATTTTCAAATTTTGGTAAAATTTCAGTCATTGTTCTTTCAAAAATTTTTTTCTAAAGTCTATTCCTTCTACTCTTTTTCTGGGACTTCTCTTTTCTGATCATGTGAATCCACTCCTTTTGTTGTCCTCCCACGGAAAGGAGAGGACTGTTCTTCTCAGTCGCCAAATCTTTTCTCTCTGTGTCATTCAGATTGGGTCATTTCTACTGATCCATTTTCAAATGCACTGATTCTTCTGTTGTCTCTATTCTGCTATTTGGTGCATCTGGAGAAGTTCATGCTTTGGTAATTGCATTTTCCAATTCCAAACTTTCTATTTGATTCTTTTGATCTGTACTTTGATTTCCTGTGAGTTTCAAGGCTGTCTTGGAGGATTCCTATAATACCTTTTTTAAAGTCATGATTCCAAAATTGGTGTCATCTCAGCATTGGCACCTGTTGCTTATCTTTTCTTTATATACTGTTTTTTGTTCACTGGCAATTTTGGATTGTGTTCTGATTTTTACATTATGAAACTTGGGGCCTTGTTTAAATGCTATGGAGAATTCTGTTGTTTTTTGCTTTAGCAGGCAAATGACCTAATTGGATTCAGGCCAAAATTTCCAGCTGACTTCTGCACTTCTTCAGCATAGTGCGGTTTTCAAAGCATTTGCAAGGCGATTGAGATCAGTCCAATCTGCATGCCAGCCAGTCCCATAGCTCAATTCTCATATGCGGAATTTAGTTCTCATATGTGTGGAATTTATCCACACATGTGCAGGCCAAGAGTGAGCCCACAGGTTCGTGAATAACTCTCTGGGTTGGACTTCCTGAGCCCTTCTCCATCATCAACATGATCTTCCTATTTCCTGTTTCCTGTTTCTGGGTGTTTAGTCACCCCACTTTTCTGTGCATTTCCCACAGCATGGAGCATGCATTGCCCACCAGGCCTGTGTATTCAGTGCACTAGGGCTGTGTCCAACCCGGGACCAACAACAACCAGCAGGGTATGCCTTGGGCTGATTGGCTTAACACCACGCAGGATGCTCCTCAGGGGTGACCATTTGACCAAATCAGGGCTCTGCAAAGCAGGGCCATGGCTGTTAGACGGACAACCAGACGCGTCTACATGCTGCTTCTTTCCTCCTTTTCTTCCCTAAGACTAAACAGCAGCAGTGTTCCACCTCATCCTCAGCTTTAATGCCTCAGAGTTTTCCTGACCTCTGTTCTCTTTGTCCCCACTTACATCCTCGTAAACATCCAGTCCAATGCTGATCCTAAGGGCGCTTTCTCATCAAGGCCTGTCTACACTTTTGGTTTTTTGTTTTTTTTTTTTTTTGAGACCGGGTCTTTTTATGTTGCCCAAGCTGGCCTTGAACTCCTGGGTTCAGTGACCCTTCTGCCTCAGTTTCCTAGTGCTGGGACTCCAGCTATGTGCCACCACGCCCAGCTTACCCATTCATTAAAGTCTGCATCTGATCCTTATCCTCACATTCTCCCCTCTCTACAGTCAGCTTCCAAAAGCAAAGAGCAACAGATCACCAAACGAGTGAAAGTCCTCCTTAGCACTATGCCCAAGGCCCCCTGGCATCTACCCTCCACCTTTCTGAAATTGTCTATGTGCATTCTCCTAAAGTCACAGGACATCCTGTCAGCTGCATTTGACTAGAAGTCAGTCCTCTCACACTACACACTTTCTGCCTTTTGTCCCATCTGTGTCCCTCTAAGGGACCCCTGTAGCTTATCACCGTTGTTCTTCAAGCCTCCATGCGTATGCTCTGTTCCCTGAAACCTTCCAGGCTAGAACTCATCCCCCCACTTAGCTTTTCTGGACGTCCCTCCTAGAGTGTTTCATCACATGTTACCTAAGCTATACTGTCTTCTTCCCTACAGCACTAGCTCCTTCAGATGCAAAACCATCTCTTTTTCTCCATTGTAGCCCCTGGTGTCTGCCTTGTACTGCATACAGGTAGATACTCAGTCACGGGTGCTTAATTAAATTCAATTAAGTGGGCTTAATCTTTAGCCTTTACTGTAACATTCTTGGGATTAACCCAATCCAGAAAAATATTTTTCTTCATGGATGCCTGTAGGTTTCTTATTCAAAAAGGAATTTGGCATGTGAAATTTTTTCCTCTCCCAAGTATAGTCAGTGCACTTACCTCTAGGCTACGATGGCTTTCTGTACTCCACATTTTATATCAATCATTTAAAAATTACTTGGTATCTGTTTCCTTACTACCACCATCCTTTTCATATCATTATTTGAAAGCATCAACTGACCTGTCTTTTCTCCACTGTATGTCTGCAATCCACCACAGTTTCAGGTTTGCAAAAAGTACTCATAAATGTTTGTTCCATTAATAAAGATCAATAATTTTAAGAGCTATGGGAAGAAAAGATGAACATAGGTGTAAGCTTGCTAGGTAGCATTGTAAATTTCAGTAATAAGAAATGAACTGTTGTTGGGTATGGTGGTGTGTACCTGTAATCCTAGCTACTCCGGAGGCTAAGGCAATCAAGTTTGAGTACAGCCTGGGTTACATGACAAGACCTTGTTTGTTTGTTTATTTGTTTATTTTTAAAGAACTCTGAAGTCTAGAGTCAGCTGAACAATAGAAAATGAGAGAATACCTTGGAATATTGCGTACCTATAGAAAGACCATCTTTTACTTTTCTTTTTCCCACTCTCTTTCTCCCCCAGCTGCCCCTCCTTTTTCAGTGGAACTGGAGTTTGAACTCAGAGCTTTGCACTTGCAAAGCAGATGCTCTACCGCTTGAGCCACACTTCCAGTCTATTTTCCTCTAGTTAGTATGGAGGTGGAGTTTCGAGTGCTATTTGCCCAAGCCAGCCTTGAACTGTGATCCTCCTGATCTCAGCCTCCCACGTAGCTAGGATTGCAGGCATGAGTCACCTGTGCCTGGCTATCATTCTCCCTTTTTCTTAACTTCCCAAATTCTTTTATTCTCTTTTCTTTTGCTTCCCCATCTGTGCAAAGGGAGGGGACTGTCAGCCATCCCTTCATTTTCATTCTCATCTTTTTATGTGCAAATAGAACTTTTTGCTTGTCATACGGCCACCAAGGCAGTTATTCCTTAGCCCCTCTTCCAGCTCATAGTCATGTGGTTAAATTTCTTTCCAGTGGGAGTAAGTGCAAGGAAGTTTGCAACCTTGTGATCATACTCCTGAGAGAAAGGTGTATGCTTTCTTCTTCCACTTTCCCCATTCTCATTGGCTGAACAGCAGAGTTGATGGGGGCAGTCATTTTGGCCCACAAAGTGGGAGCTGCATATTCGGGTGGGGCAAGAAGATGAAAGAAGCCTGAATTCCTAACCTCATGCATACACTAAATCCATCCTACCTGCTTTCAGCTACGCTTTTACAAAAGGGAGCTAGAGTGTGTCTCTCTTATTTAAGTTACTGCTACTTTTTCCTCTAAAATAACACCAATGTTTACATCTTTAATGTAAGTGACCATATCTATTAGCCATTTTTCCCAGGAGAAAAACAATCAGGATAATGGTATTTAAAAAAAAATCCTACACTCGTGTCTATTTTCCATTCTACAATGCTTCTTTCATCTGGTGCCTGTTATCTGATGAGAATGGCATGGACTATCAGTGCAAGACAGTCCATTCCCAAAGATAATATGTATGTTACCACAAGGAAATAAATGCAAACAGGACATTTTGCAAAAACATTTTATCTTCTTTAATCTTGAGAAGTGATATTTCCATTAAAAGATAAAATAAGTTGACCTTTCAGTAACTAAATGAGAAAAATTCTGATTGGATATTTACTGGGAGTCAACTCAGTTATAAATAAGAGGTTCATAGATTATTAGCATTTGGACCTTTGTGACAAAAATATTTCCATTACTGATTATTATTTTATGTTATCTTGAGTAAATAGCAAAAGAGATTTTGTGGGAAATGCCTTTCAAGTTGTATTTGTCTATCAGAGTTTTGACTCTTTCACTCATTGCTCAATAAAAACACAATTTATGGCCTTGCAAAGAAGAATTGTTGGCAAAGTGTTCTCCTAGAACATAAATATTTGTTGAATGAATAAATAAATAGGTCCTGTGGATAATACTAGAAAGCACAGGAAATATTTCTTGTCCTCAAAGAGTTTACCAGTCATACATATATAATGTGTAAATACAAAGAAACCAATTTTCCTAGGAAACAAATGATTAGAGAACAGCATAAGTACTGTAGTTCTTCTGGAAGGTAGTTCTCTAAGGCATAAGTGAAAAAGTCAAAAATGAAATGGACCTCAAAGGAGGACAGGTGAAAAGGCAGAATTCCAGAAGTTTAGACAGGCAATAGTGAGTAAGTATAGGCACAATACACTGGGCAGATGAAATGCAGGAGAAAAGAGGAGCAGCTGAGGGTGAGGTTAGAAGGAGAAGCTGAGAACTGTGTGCAGAAGACCTGAGACTGCCCCCTGCCCCAACTCCCCCCACCCCTTGCTTGGATTCTCTCTAAGGAGTCTGTTATGGTTTGCCCCATGAGAGGTGAGAGGTGGAGGAGGCAGGCAAACCAGTGAAGAGCAACGCCTGGAAAATAGAACAATGAGGTACCTGTACATGAACAAAAAGAATTGCAACAACTAGCACCATGACCCTCTCCTATGGGGCTGTGAGATAAACCTGCTGTGTCTGCTGCAGAAAGTGAGGTCAGTCAGTCAGCTGGGGGCAGCTTGGACACAGGATGAACTGGAATAATCCTAAAGTAGGAAGAAAAAAAAAACTCCCATCTTTTTCCTTAAAAAATAGTTTTTATTAACTTTGTTTAAATTTTTTTCCTGAAAAGTGCAAATTAATTTTTTTAATCCACCTCTAAAAAATGCCTCTAGGCTGTCTTTAGGAATTTTGTTTGAGCAGAGCCTTTACAGTGTGCCATAGACACAGCCCAGGGGAGGGTTGAAGCATGACAAACAAGACAAGATGACAAAGAAATCTGAAAACAAGTCAGAGTTGGGAACTAAGACTAAAAGAAATCACTAAATGTTTTAAATACTTTTTATAGGAATAGCATGTCACACAATAGCAGTGGACACCCATTAATAGTTGTCCTTGGCAAAATAATTTTTGTTCCCTTCCCTTTGCCCTGAATTTAAACTCTAAAGAGAAGTCACACCTAAATGATTCAGATGTTGACTGCTATGTAATTTTTCTTCTAGAGCATCCAAAGAAACTAAATTCTGTTAAGAAAGTACATCCATCATAACTCCATTTTTAGATGTTAAGCTTGTTACAATCCCCTTAGTTGAGTACTAGCTCCCAGAACAGAAGGTCTGCCTGGCAAATGAATTCTCTGACCATGAAGTAATGCTCAAGATCACTGAAAGCAACCGTCCACATCACTAACCCCCCACTGCCTCCACATTTGAGCAAGAAGAAAGTCACCTTAAAACCCACCCTCCTCATGTTTGGGCAATAGCCTTAAAAAAGGAGCTTAGCAAATGATTAAAAAGTTGCCAGGTGATGTGACCACTTATGTAGGAAAAGTTAGGATTCCCTATCTTAGTCTAGAAGGTGTAAATACACCCAGGATGAGTGCGCCTCAATTAGTTATTTAGTTAGTGGTACTGCGGTTTGAATTCAGGGCTACTCCTTGAGCCACTCCACCAGCCCTTTTTGTGATGGGTATTTTCAAGATAGGGTCTCATGAACTATTTGTCCAGGTTGGCTTCAAACCACTATCCTCCTGATCTCTGCCAACTGAGTAGCCGGGTTTACAGGCATGAGCCACCAGCACACATTGAGCTTCTTTGCTCCCATCTCTTGCTTGTTGAGCAGGAGGCGCTCTCTTTCCCTTTCTGTTTCTTCTTACTTTATCTTACCTTGCCAAATATATCCCTGCTAAACTTCTATCTTGTGAGTTTCCTTTTTTGTGAAACCTCTCAAAATGCTTTCTGCTGTGGATTTCGAATCCCTGTGATTGGGAAGTTGAGTCAAGGATTTATCCCTTCTCTCTTATTAGGAATCCTCCTTGTTCCTTTCCTTTTCCAGTGACAGGACAGAGATAGCACCCCAGTCAGACTCGTCATCATCTCTTCATTGAAGTCCATTTATTTTTAACATTATATAAGAGTATGCAGAAACAAGTAAAAGTTATCCCAAATCTACCAAGTCTTACTCCCACACACTGCTATTACTTTGGTAAATACCTCTCTACACATTATTATGTGCACAGATGCATATAGAATTTAATACAACCATTCCATATATACTACTCCAGAATCAATTTCCTTCACCCCCTAATATTTGGTATCAATAAATATATATCTACATATCACAATGTCTGCTTATTTACCTATATCACAGTGTTAAAATAATGGACAGTAAAATAGCTCTGTTTTTCTCTATCGCCATAAATGACCCCACAGTTAACCTTATTATGCATATCATTTCTGTAGTTACTTCCATAGAATAAATTCTAAGTGGAATTGACTTAGGTGAAAGTTACATATCATTTTACATTTTGATAAATATTCCCAATCTACCCTCCAAAACTGTGCATTCATTTATTTACTCAGTAAGTATTTCTTGAGAGCCTACTGTTAAATAAAAATTACAAGAGACCATTATTTTGGGCTAAGCTTCCCAATTAAACCCAACACCAGGGTTAAAAATCAAAATAGAATAACATGTGCTGAAGTTCCACATCACCAAGCTGAAACTAAGATGCCTGCCTGACCTTCCAAGAAATCAAGATTAGAGAAGTCACAGCCAAATTTCCCAAACAAACCAGTTTTAATTGGCATGATAATGAAGCTTCCTGTGCCTAAATACCTTCACCAAAAAGGTAAGCTGAAGTCTGTCTCCCTGTCCATGCAGTGACCAATATGCTTTGGGGAGGGGGGCAAGTTGTTTTTGCTTTGTTTTGTTTTGTTTTGAGAAGGAGTTTCCCTAAGTCACCCAGGCTGGCCTTAAACTTGGGATTCTTCTGCTTCAACCAGTGCTGGACATGCCCTTTTCTGTCTATGAAGCCAACCTGCTATGCTCCGTTCATTGCAACACTTCTTCTATTTTATAGAATAAAGTTGCTCAATTCTAGAATAAAAAATAAAGCCAATTAAGATTGTTAAACTAAATTGCTGTAATTTTATCCTGTGTCACTACTAGATTCCAAACTTTATTTTATATCCTAAGAGTATCAAGTCTTTGCCCTCATACAGTGTACAGTTTGTCCGTACAGCAGAACAGACAAAAAACTAAACCCAACTAAACAACAAGACATACTGTCAACCAATGTCCACTACACTAGTGGTGAGGGCAGAAAATCTCCATCTATCTACAACTGGTCACAGAAGTATTCTGTGTTGGGTGTGAGAGTAGAGAGGGAAAATCATAGAATCTATCCATGTTCTAAAGTCTTGCAATGGTGCTATGAACATGCTTATATAGATTCACACTCCAAATGTCTGACTAATGCCTGAAACTGGAGCCTTAGAAGTGGAATTACTTGCTGAAAATATATGCTATTTTTCCAGGCTTTTGAGAAATACTTCAAAACTGCTCTCCAAAAAAGATCCTGTTATGAAGAACCCCTCTCACCCAGCAAAGATATGTTGGGTTCCAATCCCATCTCTACTATCCAAGAAAAAGTTATTTGTACTTACTGAAGCTCAGTTTGCTGGCTATAAAAAAGTAATAACATTCAGCTTGTAGGGTTTCTGAGGACTGGGTAAAATGATAATGGAAAATTGTCCAGGACAGTCCCTGCACACAACATGTACTCAATAGATGTTAGCCACTCTTACCAGTAACAAATAATACGGCTCTTCCCAAAATCACTCTTTCGAGTGCAAAATCCCCTAAACACAGTTGGAAAAAGTACCAAGCTTCCCTGTGAACAAAACTGCTAATGACTGGTGACATTCCACTATTTTATTCACACTCAAATCCTCAGTATTCTAAAACTAGCACCTATTTGATTACTAATAGAAGACGGTCTTTGAAAGGTATTTTTTTCCTTCTATATGTTATTTTAATAATGATATTGGCTTCATTATTATTCCAAAAGAAAAAGATTTCTAAAGGGAAAATGGCTGTAATCTGGGAAACATGTTTTTCCAGAAAGAAATGAAATCAACATAAACAGCCTCACAGTTCATCTTCATAAACAGGCCTTAAGGCTTCAATCTGCTACATTTTGATCCTCAGCTCCCCAAAAGAGGTCTGTGTTAAGAGCTTTTTTGTGGAAAAAAAAAAAGTATCTGAAGCAATTTAACAAAGCCATTCCAATTAACTTGAAAGTCTTCCTGGTACTTTGGGTAGAATTTAGTGAATTTTTGGTTGAGATGATACCAAGTAAACAAAATCACTTGTAGAAAGCTGTTTGTCAGATGGATGCCCTGGAACGATTGCATAAAATTAGTTTAACTCTATTTAAATACAAAATTGATCATTTGCTATTGCATTAGAAGAATACATTTGCTTAATCTTTTTATACAGCTGTATATTTATTGGACATGGGAACATTAGTAATTCAGCTTCTAGAGAGAAACCACTCAAAACTGTTCCAATGCCTATTATCTCAAAGGATATTACTACCAGGGGACAGAGACACAGAATCTGTTCTAAACTCTTTGAAGTTCCTTGATATTGGGTAAATTTGTGTGATTATTTAGGAGGGAAACACTGGGGCATTTCATGCTGTAAAAACAACAAAGGAAATGAGATTGTAGGATATCAGAAAAGGTCTGGTCTGCTTCTTTCACCTGGAGTTTCTTCTCTGGGAATCTACTGTTCTGACACTAAAAGGAAGCATTTAGGAACAGAAAACTGCTTGACCTCTTCCCTTTCTGAAATACCAATATACCCAGTGTTTTCCTGTTCTATTTTCCTTTCTGTTTCTCTGAGACCAGTGTCTTCAGTGACCCCATGCAGTGGGTCACCAAATAAACACAGGTAAATGATAATAAATGGCTGTGTTTAGACTGTCTTCCTAGCCGGTGCTTTTGACCAGAAAAGACGGTTAACCACTCCAGTGAGATGGACTTAGGAAAAACTATTTTAGAGTTGCCTCAACCCTGAATAAGAAAGAAAAAGGGACAACTTCCTACACCCTGCAGTAAAGTTAAAGCCTGACAAGCAAACTACCTCCTTGCCTGCTCTATGCAACCTTAAATTTCATTTTCATAAATACCTATAGTAACACAAGAAAAGCAGCGATACAAGTAGTTAAATATAACTTCAGGTTCCAGTTCTCATTTGAAAATCAGAATGCCTTATTGGGAATCTTCGTGTACCTTACTCTACCTAAGACTTGCAGGATATGGAGAAGAAGAAGGAATCTGAGTTCCTTCAGGATGCTATGGCATAATGGTTCTTTTTGTGTACATTTCTCATTACTTGTTATAGGTTAGGGTGGGAGAGGAGGTTGCCATGATCTCAGCAATAAGAACTTGTTTGAAAGTCAAGATTTCTATCAAGAGGGTGACTTCAAGAGCCATACCACATGGATTCAAGTCTCAGCAATGCTACTTACCAGCTATATGGATTTCAGTAATTGACTTAGATTCTCTGTTTCTCAATTTCCTCTTTTGTAAAAATACAGATGGTAACAGTAACCCCTGGCTTAAGTTATTACCATCATTCTATGTCTGTTAAGGCTCTTCTAGTACCAAGGACAGTACACTATTTTTGAAAAAAAAAATTTTTTAAAGGACACCATTAGTTGTCATATACTTCTAAAGATGAAGCCTCAAGTTTGGAACTTTGAGCAGACCTTGTATTTAAAACTACCTCTGTGTTCGTAGACCAGTGATAGAGTGCTTGCCTAGCATGTGTAAGGCACTTGGCTAGCTTGTAATAGGAATATTCTCCCATGAGAACTAAAGGCAATTATTTAGTTCTGAATGCATTGAGAAGCTGTCTACACAGGCAGAGTTTAAAGACTCAATATCCCTGAAAGAAGGAAAACTCATGGAGGTAAGTCTGACATTCTGAAACTCTCCACTGAGTCATTTGTGGATTCATTAGCATCAAGGTATAAGTGGAATGACTGAGAAGTTGAGCAGAAAGTGGCTGTTAGAAAGCAGAAAAGATAAGCAGGTCTAAGAAAGCAACCAGGACTTCAGATGTTAAGATCTTAGAAGGAAAGAAAGTACAGTCAGGTGGTTCAAATAGAATGAGCTGCTTTTGCTTCTACATATTTTCCAACTACTGAGAATAGCAGGGCAAGAATTAGAGAGGCATAACAAAAAGTGACTGATAAATTAAACAGAACTAATAATAATACCACTGTGCTGGGTAAATAAACAGTGGGGTTCAGAGTCCAGTAGAGCAGAGAAGCATTGGTAAGTAACTGCTGCTTTCAGCAGGAACTCATGGTACAAGAACCTGGATATAAGTATAAATAAAGACTAGTTCTTATAAGCATTGAAACAAACTTCAAATCAGCTTGGTCCCTAATCAATTTAAGGTGTTCTGTTTTTATTCTGCCTACCAGAAGCTAACACCACTGACAGTCTCAATAACTTTTCATGTGGAATATGTACCATTCAATCAAAAAATACCACATATACAGAGAGACAGGGGCAAAGGGTAAATAAATAACAAGGAATAGACATGCAAATTATCCAGATTCTGGAATTATCAGATATATCAGAATCATCAGAATAATCACATGACTGATTAACATAATCAACAAAATAGATGACAAGTTGAAGAATTTCATCAAAGAACTGAAATCTATGCATTAAAAAAGCCAAGTGAAAAATTCTAAAATACAGTAACTGAACTTAAAACTTCAGTAAATGAACTTGACAATATTTAGACCCACATGAAGAAAATACTAGTGACTTCAAAGATTGGTTGTTAAAAAATATTCGGATGGGAGTACCCAGACCTCTTCCACACGTCAAGGAAGGGAAAAAAAAAAACCCATAAACTGCATGTAGAACATTTAGAAAAGACCTAGTATATGTGTCATTAGAGCCCCAGAAGGGTAAAAAAAATGAGAGTGAGTTGAATACAGCAGCTGCATCACTTGAAGAGATAATGAATCAAAGCTCATGAGTTTGAAGCCAGCCTGGGATAACTAACAAGACCTTGTCTCAAAACATCAAGAAAAACCACCGAAAAAGCTACAAACCTCACCAGAATAAATACAAGGAAAAGACATCTAGGAATTTAGCAATAAATTGCTAAGAATAAAATAAAAAGGCAAAAAGAAAATCCAAAAAAATAATCAGATGTTCCTCCCAAACAAGTTCCTAATAAGACAGCTAACTTCTTAACAGAAACAATGGAAGCCAGGAGACATTGTGATGACATCTTTAAAATGCTGAAAGAAGCTGCCGCACCAGTGGCTCACACCTGTAATCCTAGCTACTCAAGTGGTAGAGATCAGGAGGATCAAGGTTCAAAGCCAACCTGAGCAAATAGTTCGCCAGACCCTATCTCAAAAAAACCCATCACAAAAAAGGGCTGGCGGAGTGGCTCAAGGTGAAGGCCCTGAGTTCAAATCCTAGTACTGTCAAATGCTGAAAGAAAACAACTGCCAACCAAAAATATTTTTTAAAAACTAGCACAAAATAGAGATATGGTCAGAGGTAAAGGTAAGAGAATTTGTTGCCAACAGTGATGTGCTTTAAAACATAAAGAAGTCTTGTGTTCTTAAGGCAGAAAGAACATTATACATGATGGAAGAGCATGTAAACGTGGAATGAATGAGAAACATTAGAAACATAAATACAAATGAACGATTACTTGGCAAAACAATAAAAAGAAGTATTTGGACATTTAAAATATCTGATGCCAACAGCCTGCCTCTCAAATCGCATGTGAAGAAGTCTTTGTTTCTTAATAAAGAATGATCCTGACTAGGAATGTCTTGTTTCCTTTAACATTACTAATACTCACAAATAGAGCACATGATGTGCCCTTGGGGGACTGTTGAAAGCCTCACGAGTCACTAGTGAAAGATCAATGCCGCAAAAGGAAAGCAACAGCCTGTTAGGGCCCATGGTGCCTGTACTACAGGGCTATGCCCTCTGTCGTCCTGTGTATATGTTATTCCAGCAACTGCTCCTCAAAACACCAACATGTAGCCATTTTTATCCCTATTTTACAGACATTCAAAAGATTAAGTAAATTGCCCCAAGATTGCACAGTTAGAAAGTGATGAGACTTGAATTTTAACCCAGGACTGCAAAGCCCCTGGACTTTCCACTCTACAGGTCCAGAGACCAGAAAGGTTCTTGCCAGTGAAATGATGTCAGTACATATAATAGAGATAAAAGGAAATGTCTAAAAGTGCATAGCACACATGTAGAATATTTACAAAACAGAGTGAGAAGATGGACGGATAGTGGATGAATGATGGATAATGAATGGATAGATGGAAGAAGTCAGACACGAAAGCTCCTACCTTGGTAGGAGAGGGTTAATCCACTGACAGACTCATGTTTGTATAGTAAATCCTGCAAGAATGATGCAACCTGGAGGAAATTCTCTGTTCAATAGCTGTCAAAATGGTCCAGCAACCAACTTAACAGCTCAAAACATCTGTCATGAGGTGATCTTTTAAAGCGCAAATATAAACAAAGCAAAATGAAACTAAATGAAGCTGTAATACATTTTCATGTTAAGTAATTCAAGTAGTCTGGTGTGTATTCAATAAACAGCAGGTTTTCCTTCAACTTCAATGACCAGTCTTCTCCTCCAGAGACAATAGTCACTAACTTTTCCCAGGACTTCTTTCACATCGTGAAGATTTTTCCTTTCACAACCCTCAGTCTAACTCACTCTTTAAAATAGCTGTGTAGTAACCCCTTGAAAAGGTGAATCTTGTTTTAGTTCAATAGTACCCTACTAATGGCCTTTTAGAGTGCTTCAAAAGATGGTACTTTTAGAATGAATCAGTCTTTATGCATATGTGCAAACAGGATTCTAGGATTCAATCCTAGAATTGGAATTGTGAAACAAAAGTACCAGCCATTTTTCATTTTAATAGCTATTGCTAACCAATCCTCCAAGTTAATTATGCTAGATCACACTCCCTCCAACAGAACGTGGCACTGTTTTTCCACATATCCTCACACACTCTTATAAACCACAGGACTTTCCAGTTTTGTAGATTATAGGCTAAAAAACATACCTATTAACTTAGACATGCATTTCTTTATGAGTGCAGCTGAATATCTTTCAAATGTTTATAAGTAATTCACACATGCCCATGTTTGCATTGGTTACTGGCCTTTTACTTATGGGTGTTTGTTGGTGTGATTATTTTTTCTGCATTATCATTCGCTTTTTATTTTTTGTGGTACTGATGTTTGAACTCCAGGCCTCCCACTTGCTACGCAGGCACTCTACCACTGGAGCCCGTTCATCAGCAATTTTTTTGTGTTGGATATTTTCAAGATAGGGTCTTGCAAACTATTTGCCCAGGACTGGCTTTGAACCTCAATCCTCCTGATCTCTGCCTCCTGAGTAGCTAGGATTACAGATGTGAGCCACCGGCATACAGCTTATCATTTGCTGTTAAGTGTGTTTGGTTTTCTCCTTACGGATATGTTTGATTTTTATATACCCAAATAGCAACTCACTCACTTTGCCCCCACTGCTGAGATACTTCCTCACCATAGAAGAAAGAACTCCACCAAGAGGGACTCCCCAGCACGTCATGCTGGGCTTGGTATTCATGAGGAACATGAGGCTCCTCTTACCTCTGATAGACTATCTTGTAGGAATGCAGCTGTACTGGACTCCTGATTGTCTAAGGCCATGCAGACAGCAGCTGATTTATGCTCAAGTTCAATGACATCTATTGAGTAGAGCTGCAAGAAAACTGACAACAGAGTCCTTGCTGTGTTATGAAAGACCCTGAGGTCTACCGTGCTGGATCTAGAGGTGCAGATTTATAGTCTATACCAGTCACAAGCCTCTTCAGCATCTCACTTCTTCCAAGGTTGGACTTCAACCTTAAATCATGGCAACAAAGATATAGTTCAGAGTCTTCTATTCATGTGACTACTTGTTGAGAAAAACAATGATAAAGGCAGGCTTACCTGCTCATATTTGCCAGTGTTTCTCTCCTACCACTGCTGGTATTTTGTATCAGGTAACACTTGTTGGGAGGGGGCTGTCCTGTGTACCATTGGCTGTTTAGCAGAATTCCTCCACCCACTAGATGCGGGGGCACCTTCCTCTGGTTATGACAACCAAACATGTCTCCATACATTGGCAAATGTCACTGGGAGGCAAGATCATCTCCAGTCAAGAACCACTGGTAGAGATCCCTAAATTATTCTGCCAGATTCATGAAAAGATCCTTGACTCCCGGTGATACGAGATCCTCAACTGACCCATGGCTCAAACTGAATGGTTTCTAGGACTGTATCCTGTTAAACTATTTGTACATATGTATAAAGACTGATTTATACCAAAACAGAGACACTACCTGAATGTGCAAAATGACAACTGAACTTTACAAACTACTTTCATACTTCTTAGAAAATGCGTCTTCATCTATGTATCTTTTGGGCAAAGGACGTGAGATGAAGAAAACCTGAATTGATCATATTCTTCAGTCCTTGACACCCTTGGTCTCTTCCCTCACACATGTATACACATACATTTATATATTTTCTTGCTCCCCATTCCTCAATTCTCATTTCCCTCACTCCCCGAGGAGGTCTATCCTAATGTGTTTAACACACATCCTCTCGTACTTTTGTGAATGTGTACTAGTGTGAGCATGTTCTTTTCATTTAAGCAGAGCCCCACCATCACTTATCCATAATCTTTCAACCTATGAAGCTCTGACACCAAAAGTTTGTTTTTTCTTAAACTCACTTAACAGAAAAACGTGACGTGCAGGTTATGTGTAGCTCATTATCCACTCAGTGTGACTATTCCTACACTTTACTACAGAAAATATTGTGCTTGATCATGAGACACTGCCTCTATTCTGTCGGTGACCCAATTGTTTTGAATTCCAAAACAAACCTAACCCTAAGGATTTTAATTTGTCCATGTACAGAGTTATATGCAGATCTTATTCTGCTTTTGTTTTTACCTATTTACCTAGTAGTATAGTTTCACGCTGTATCCATGTTAGGGCAGGTGCCCCTAGTCCATTACTTCTAACCGAAGAACACCTCCATGAAGTGGGTCCCCCACATTTTACCTACCCACTCTCTCACTGGTGGGCAGCTAAACTGCCTGCAGCTCCCCTCTACCAAAAACACCAAGTTAATGAACGTCCTCCTACATGCTCTTCCACAGTCTTGTAGGAAAATCTCTTTGGTATGTACAACCAGAACAGAATGACCAGGTCGTAAGGTGCCACATGCTAATCTGGCCACATAAAGCCAGAAAGCCTTTCGACAATGGCCGCACTGGCTACTCTCACTGTACAAGGAATCTTGGAGCCCACAGCTCCTCAGCGCTTGCCACAGCATATTTCAGTTTTTGCCACGCTAAGAGTTGTAGTTATATCTCAGGCTTCATTTGCATCTTTCTGATTATACTGGATCACTAGCCTGTGGGACTTTCCTCTGTAAATTGCCCATTTTTGTTAAGATTTCTGTGTTTTTCTTGTTATATGAAGAAATTCCTTTTTTATTCTCCTATTGGTTTTAAAAATTGAAAAATATGTTCTCCCAAGCTGTCCATGAACTCGATCCCTGGCTAACAGGAATTTGTACAAGAGAATCCTTTATTTTTATACAATCCAATTTCTCAGGACTTGGGGATTTTGATGGTGAAATGTCCTTCCTGCTCCTAAAAATCAAAGATACATTTTCTTCTACTGCCATAATACTTTTGCTTTTCACATTAGTCATTCATCCATGTGCAAACAGATTCACCTCTGTGTGTCATTTTAGGTTAGAGTCTAGTTTTATTTTTCACTATATAGTGAGCATTTTCTTTTAGCAGTTTTAATGACAGTTGCATATGAGATTACTCAACTCTCCTCCTGCATCTCCTCAATTGTTCCTTCCTTAATTTGTCCACTTTCATTTGGGTGAAAAAATCATTTTTTTAAAATCCCAGGGTCTTATATACAGTAGGTAAGCACTTGAGCCATTCCCCCAGCCCTTTTGTTTGCATTTTGTTTTTGACATATGGCCTTACTAACTTTGTCCCTGCTTGTCTTGAACCTTCCATCCTCCCGCATCTGCCTACGTGGTAGGTGGGATTACATGTGTGTACCACCAGACCTGGCCCATTCAAGAATCTTTTTGAGGTCTGTGACCAGTTTTAGCCTGGTGACAACCACCCAATGCTGGAGTGAATGCCCACGGGGACATCTGGATCATTCCCATCTTCCCAAGACCCAATGTCTTCCAGTAAACCTGGACTACTTATCCAATTTGCTCACTTTTATTTTCTCCCTGCGCAACCTGAATTTCATCATTCCTTCAGATGAGCACGATGAACACTGCACATGCGCCTTAGCTCTTTGACAAGTAGAAGAGACATGATCTTCCTGCAAATGTGGGAAGGTGTGTTGAAATGCCTTTTACAGTTATTGCTTCAGTCAGAAATCACAAAGAGATTGAATGCCATCTTGGCCACTGCTGGTTCAATGATGGCCATGAAAGAGAAAAGCTACTGAGCATTTTGTACTAACACTCGATGCTTTCCTTGTTGACCTGGGCATCACCTCTGTCTTATACTAAATGGCCATGTAGGTGGCACTGTCTCTAATTTTTCTATTGTGTTTCAATGGCTTTTATCAATACCTCTATTTTTATTACTGTTGCTTTGAAATAAGTCTTTTTCAACCACGACCTTATCTAGTAGGGGAGTCTTCCCGTCCATTGTTCCTTTACAATTTTGGCTTAGATACTCGTAGACTTTAATCTTACATATATATTGTATAATAGGTTTATTATTTTTTTTTAGAAAACGTATTTGTAAAGCTCACACTGACCTCCTCCATCCAGACATCAGTGGAGACCCACAGAGACAAGAAAGAAGCACCCACTCTTCTTTCCTGTGTCCTCAAAGGCTTATTATTATTGTCATTATTGAGATTGGTGCTTCTGTGCAGAGGTGTATCCTGGCAACTGCAGATGTGAGGTCCTGGGACCTGAGTGCAGCCAGACCCATCTGAAGCTCCAAGTCGGTGACCACCAGGCCACACACACATATCCAGGGTGTCTAAGACTTGAGGTAGAAAATGAGTGATCTGAAAAGTCCCGCAGGAACCTCAGTATGTCCAAAACACTTCTCTCTGTGGGCTGCAAGCTCATACCTTACAGAAATCCCTGCTGCAGGAACTGGAACAATTGCCTTGGTCTCAGCACCTTCTCACCATCCACCTGGAGCATCACCAAGCTTTGGCCAGAGAATTTTTGTGCCCATCCTGAATGAAGACGTAGCCACACCCTGCTAATTGTTCCCTCTGTTCTACCGCAGCCCCTGGGATCCACCCTCCACAGGGCCGAAGGGATATTTCTGTCATGCACATCCAAGTGTATCTCCCTGCTCCTGGAGGATTCTCCTCTAAAAGGCTCCCCTTCCTACTTATCTGACCTGTGCTGCCCTCAGGCATGCCTCTTATGGCTCCCTAGGCTCACACCCTGTGGGACCCCCAGTCCTTACTTCCCTGACTGTGCTCTTGACCCCTGCTTCCCCATCAAGCCCTGCATCCCATCAGATGGAGGTTCTGCTCCTGCTGAGCAAGGTGCTCTCTCATTGGGCCTGTCCTCCCAGAACCGGGGGCATCTGTGCCATAATATCCCAACTGTTCTGTCCTGACCCTGTCACACATGGTTCTCTAAGAGAGCAGTTATTGTACAGCGATCCTGGTTCCATTCGTTTTGGTGTTTCAGAGAGGAGCCATGCACAAGACACACGGAGTGAGACTTGGTGTTCGGGTGCTCCCAAGGGGCTTGCTCTCCGCGAGTGTCCTGCGCCTGGCGCACAGTGGACCGTCTCAGGGGATGGATGACTGAATGTCTTGTCCACTCTACCCAGAAGCAGGCAGGAGGCCACCATGAGGCGCGTCCCTGATAGAGGAGGTGGCACTACTCCTGCGTCCTTCGGAAGAGGGCGCTGCTCACCCGCGGGCGAGGCCAACTTGGTGGCGGGGGCGGGGGCATGGGGACGCGGCGAGGATGGCAGTGGGGGCGGGGCGGGCTGCCGGGGGCCCCGGGCTCCCTTGGGCTCATTTCGCTTTCGCTTTGTGCAGTTTGTAGGCGGCGGGGCGGCCCCCGAGCCCCTGCGGCCGGGCACTCCGAGAGTTAATCCGAAAGCGCCGCAAGCCCCGGGCCGGACGGACCGCACGTGTCACCGAGAAGCTGATGTAGAGAGAGAGAGAGAAAGCAAGACACCATAGTCCTGGGAAAGTCCTGCCGCGCCACGAGACAATTATAAAAATGTGGCCCCCTGAGTCAGTCTCCCAACCTCACCTGCTGCGCCCACCGCCCGCGTCCAGCGCGCACTCAGCGTCCGCAGCGCCTGCCCAGCATGCGTCCAGCGCGCAGTGAGTGACATGGGCGCCAGGGCAGGGGTGGCTCCTCGGGGAGGGTGGCCAAGGCGACCTGGGGGGCAATCGCTCGGCCTCCGGGCCACCGGGGACAAGCGGGAAAGGAGGACCCCGCGCTCACCCTAGGCTTACTCTTCTCATTTTTTAACAGCGGGTGAGTGATCATGATGCCCACTTCACAGATGAGAAACTGAGGCCCGACCCGGGTTGTGGCGGTACTTGGGTTTGAGCTCTGGGCCTCGCGCCCAGCCCATTTATGTGTAGGGTCTTGCCTACTATTTACGCATCCCTTGCAGCTGGCATTATATGGGTGAACCACCTGGCCCGTCTTTGGAAGCTTTCTTGTCTAGGTTTCTTAGGCTACAACTCTAAGAAGGCAGCTCCTAGCTGCTCCAAATGGAGACATTGTCACCCTACTGTTTCCACAACACATGATTCTGAGTCTGAACCAGTCTCTTCACTACTTGGCCTCAGTTTCCCTATTCAAAAAATGGAGGCTTCCTCTCGGGGAGGGCTGAGGCCCATACCCTTTCCCTAGCTCATCCCTGGCCCTCCTTGGGAGCTGGCTTCTACTCTAGAACAAAGTGGTGCTCTCCAGTTGATCTCTCAAGTGTGGAGAGAGGTTTTCAAGTGGGTGGGGGAGTTTGGTACCAAGAAGAATGGATGGGCAAAGATGACCAGAGTGCTAGAAGGTAGAGGCAGGCCAAGCCAGGATGACAGGCCCCGCCTGACTCTCATTTCCTTCCAGGCCTCCTCCTTGTGGCCACCCTTGTCTTCCTGGGCCACATCAGTTTGGCAAGGCACCTCTCCAAGGCCACACCAGTTGCAGGAAGCTTCCAGTGCCTCAACCATTCCCAAAACCTGCTAAGAGCCGTCAGTGATGCTCTTCAGAAGGTGAGTGCTCTTCTTCCAGCTTAGAAGGGGCTTCTCTAAACCCACACTGGTACTGCAGGGAAATGCTAGTTCATCCACAGCTGACAGGACACACAAAGGGAGATTTCCAAATGGTCCGACTTTTGCTAAAGAGTCTCAATGAAATTCTGTCCCCAGATAAAACCAGGGTGGTAATAAATTATGTCAGTCACTCAGGCTGTGTTACCTATGGCTTGCCAACATGAATGGAACTGTGTCAGACCCTCAGTTTCTCTGACACCACGTTTCTTTGTTTTTAATATGCTTTACTTTGGTCAGTTCAATCCCCTCTGTTACTCTCCCTTGCCTGAATAATGGAAGGCAGCTTCCATTATCCAGCAGCTTTTAGTACCTGTCGTTATGTCCTGAACCTGTGCAGATGTGAAGTATTTCCATATTGTTGACTGTCATTCTCTTTTCCTTTCCCTCTCCCACCCCCAAGATCCATAGTGTAGTTCCACTATCACAAACATATTCTACCTATAGATTATTGTCATGTTTGTTACTGTGTGTGTGTTTATCTTCCGTGTATGAGAGAAAACATGCAGCCTTTGTGTTTCTGAGCCTGGCTTACTTCACTAACATGATGTCCTCCAATTACGTCCGTTTACCTTCAAACCCCATAGTTTTCATTCTTTATTATGTGTTACGTATATATCTATGTATATCTCTCTATAAATAGATATCACATTTTTTTGATCCATTCATCAGTAGTGGAGCATCTTGGCTGTTTCCACAGCTTGACTATTGTGAATAGTGCTGCAGTAAACATGGGTGTGCAGGTGCCTTTGTTGTAACTCAACTTACATTTCTCTGGGTACGTGCCTAGAAGTGCTATACTGGGATCATATGGCAGTTCTATTTTTAGTTTTTTGAGGAATCTCCATACTGCTTTCGATAATAGTTGTGCTAATTTATATGCCTACCAACAGTGTATAAGGGTTCCTGTTTTGCTGCATCCTCACCAACATTTGTTGGTTTCTTTCATTCTTAAAGCTAGCCATTCTAACTGGGGTGAGACGAAATCTTAGTGTACTTTTGATTTGTATTAGTTTTAAAGGGAGCTGAGCAATTCTTCATGCCTGACACCACATGTTGATCCTGGAAGGAGTTAGTATATGTGTTATCTGTTCTGTGCAGGCTGCAAAGCTGGATTAGAGTATCCCTCCTGCTGATGGCAGCAGGTGTCTAGCAAGGTGGTATGAGTGATGCCATTCCCTATCAGAGTTGCATGTCTCAGGGTGGACTGTGACAGTGAGTGTCCAGCTTTCATTTTCTAGAGGAAGACTTGTCTAATTTTATTTACAGCTTCATTCACTTTTAAAATTTTGTTGTTTTTTTTTTGTCAGTACTGAGTTTGAACCCCAAGTCTTGCACTTACTAAGCAACCCATGCTTCTAGTCCTTTTTGCTTAAGTTCATTCTTCTTTGCAAAGGGCCAGCCTCATGCCTCAATCCTCTTACTTCTACCTCCCACCTAGCTAGGATTATGGATATGAGCCACCACAGCCAACCTTTTGGTTGAGATGGAGATCTTGTTAACTTTTGCCTGACCTTGAACGACCATAATCCTCCCATCTCTGCCTCCTGCATAGCTGTAATTTTCATGTTTTAATGCAAAACAAATCTTTTAAACTGCTCCAAGTAGCTCTTGCTTTTGCTGAAAAGCTATAGGAAAGACTGAAGTGTTAAAAGGTATCCTGGGGGTAGGCATATAGCTCAGTGGTAGAGCATTTGCCTAACTATGCATGAGAGCCTGGTTCTGATCCCCAGTGCCACACATAGACCCTTTGCCTTCCTGCTCTCTAGTAAATCTTTCTTGAGAATTTTCTAGCTTGTTGCCTTTTACATGTCTTAAAATAAGCTTAATGCCACTAGGTAGTCTCGAAGAATTCTTTTCTTCCTATCTAATCTTTCATATTGCACCACTGATTGCTCCTTGCAGTTCAATCAATCTTAATTAAAAGTGAGTCCAACAAGGGAAACCTGCAGAGATAAATGCTTTGTTTCCTGAAGAAGGGATCGATCTGGTCAAGATCTAGGAGCTCCAATTTAAATAGATGCTTTGTGTGAAAACACTAACTCTTCTTCTCCCGGGTGTAGAACTGAAGGTCAAAACATCACAGAATTCAGTTTGATGGTTTTTATACCAAGCCTTTGTCAAAATTGCCACAACAAACCAAGCAGCCACTATGGAAAACAGAGGTGGTAAGCGCTTAAGACACACAGGCCATACCTAGCACGCAGATTTATAGAGTGTGCCCCATATTTTTTCATTTTATTTTCAATTTTTAAATTTGATACCATTGAAATATTGGACTTTTCATGTAAGAATCTAAACTTCCAGTTACCCTAAAAAAAAGTCTGAAGACTGCACAGGCTGCATCTCCATGTCTCTGTACAGCCAGCCCAAGCAGAGGGTGTCCAGTGCTGCCTGCTGCTTCCAGGAGTAGTATATGCACTTTCTGTTGGTGTTGTCACCAGCCATCACAAACATAGTGGCTTTAAATGACAAAAAATTATTATTGTTCAGCTCAGGATGTCAGAAGTCCAATGTGAGTCTCACTGGGCTGCTTCTGTTTCTGAAGGCCAGAGGGCAGAAGGTGCTACCCAGCCTTTTGCAGCTTCTAGAAGCTATTGCATTCCTGGGCTCCACCTCACTTCCTCTCTCAAAGCCAGGTTGAGGGTGTAGCTCAGGAGGGCTTTTGCCTAGCATGTATGAGGACCACAGTTCAATCCCCAGCATAGGAAATAAATTAATTAAATAAATAAAAAGGCCACCAATGGCTGCTGTAGTCTTCCTCATGCTGTATCACTCTGATTGACTCTTCTGCCCCCTCCTCTCTACCAGTGAGGACCCTGTCGTTACATTGCGCCCACTCAGATAATCCAAGGTAATCGCTCTCTTGCAAGGCCAGCTAATTAACAATCTGAGGGTGGTCTGTATGTCACATCCCCCTTGCCATAGCACACAACACATTTCCAGGTTCTAGGGCTGGGGAATCCTTCCAGTCCTCTTGCAGCAGGTGCTAAATCTCCAGAGCTTCCCTCTCTGGATGCTGAGGATGGCATGAAGGCCATCCTCAGCATCTCTCACCTGCTGGCACATCTCTGGTCTTTGGGACACCTGCCCGCCTCCACAGCTAACCTTGGGCATATCACAGTCCTCTGCTTTGTCATGTCCTAGTGCCTGGCACTCATCAGACTTATTGAATAGAAAAATGATCTTAGCTGTCAATCAGAAAGCTACTGACTTCTTCAGATACCTTGTGTAATTCTTCTGGTGTGCCTGTAAGGGGACATTCCTGTACGCATGCTGCATGCACATGTACTGCAAATTCAGTCTCAGCTCATCTTTAGGGTTGTTTTGCAGGTCTGTTATAGCTTCAAACTGTGACCACACCAGTTCTCCTTTAGAAGCTATACTTGCAAAAGGTATTCACAAAACACAGGTGCTTTGGTAAAAAAGAGAAGCAGTTTCACTAGAAGCAAGTGTGACATTGTGGCATAGATGTACAGCCTGTTGGGATGACATTAGTTACATCATGGAAAAAGATACCCTGAGAAACATGTCCTGAGCAAAGGGAGAGGATGGGGACAGAGAAAATGTAGGTGGCCTGTTTCCTTTTATGTTATGAAGAGGGTGAATTTCTTACAGGCCCAAGAGATGGAGGTCAAGGGCAGGCAGCTCCAGTTTTGCTGACACACTGGGATGCCACCTCACAGGGAGCCAGTGTCTTATTAGTTGCATCAACTGAGTTTCTCTTCATGCTTTTTACAGGCCAGACAAACCCTAGAATTTTACTCTTGTACTGCTGAAGAGATCGATCATGAAGATATCACGAAAGACAAAACCAGCACAGTGATGGCCTGTTTACCACTGGAACTAGCCAAGGTATAGATGACTTTCCTCCCCAAGCATGACACACAATTAAAAGTACTGAATCAAAATTCAGTTGACTCAGCCTTCTGGTACTTATCACAGGCTGTGTTCTTACTCTGACTGTCTAGAAAGAGAAGGCAAAGTAAGCCAAGCCCATATACACCTCAGCCCAGGCTCTGTGCCTGGTCTGTATTGTGAATAGGGAGATATGGGGTGGGAAGAAAAAAACTTCATTTGCCTCCTTCCAAACATTTGCATGTTTCTGGTGCCCATCAGAAGTTAAGTTTGGGGGAAAAAAGTGTCAGAGCAGTATGAATACAGTGAACTCCTCTAACGTCTACATTGAAAAGCAGCTAAGATGATGAAATTTATGTTACAGTTTTTGCCGTAACAAAAAGTTTGAGGTAAAACATCAGATTTATGTTAAGAATTAATATCGTCAATGTATATTTCTTTTGTCTAGAATGAGAGTTGCCTGGCTTCCAGGGAGACTGCTTTCATCACTGTAAGTGAAAAACTATAGGTTTTCTCCTATATGACGAATTTGGGGATTTTTTTTTTTGTGGGATTGGGGTTTAAACTCAGAGTTTCATGCTTGCAAATTAGGTGTTCTACTGCTTAAGCCATTTGCTGAGGTTGGAGATGGGATTTCTTGAACTATTTGCCCAGGCTGGCCTCAAATCATGATCCTCCTAGTCTCGATCTCCCAAGTCAAAGTTTACAGGCAGCTTGAATCCGTATTATTGATGACTGATTATTCTTTCCTCTAGAATGAGAACTGCCTGGCCCCTGGAAAGACCTCTTTTATGATGGTAAGATACCTCTCTTCCTCTCAAATGCTCTGGGTGTGTGTGGTGGGGAATGTTTGGAGCCTGTCTCAATGGTTTCCTCCCCATTTTGTCATGTCACCTAGACCTTGTGTCTTAGTAGTATCTATGAGGACTTGAAGATGTACCAAATGGAGTTCAAGGCCATGAATGCAAAGCTGCTGATGGATCCTAAGAGGCAGATCTTTCTAGATGAAAACATGCTGGCAACTATTGATGAGCTGATGCAGGTGAGGCCTCCTTTCTCTCTATGCGAGTGCCTTTTCCATGCTGATGATGGTCAGCCAGGGTCCTGGCTGAGGCTGTGGAAAGTCAGCCCTTGCTCGATTGGATGAGACCTGAAATCCCTCCTTCAAAAGCCCCTGCAGAGCCGCATCTGCAGGGAGACAACCTAGAGGGTGCCATTGGCAGGAACAGACACATGCAGAAGCACAGCCCTCCATTTTCTGACCACATGGTGTGCAAATGTTTTCATGCAATCTTAAATGTCATTCACACCAAAAAATGAGGTCTGTGCAAAGGAGGAAACTTCAAGAGAGTGAAGGCACTTGTCCAAGGTCACAAAGTCTCTAAGAGGCACAGCCAGGGTCCCCTTCAGAAGGATTCTGCTGTACTTAACCTTCTTTCACCTCTGAAGGATCCCAAATGGACATGCAAGGGGCAGCATGCATATCTGCAGATACTGCTGGCAGGGCTGTGTTGGTCATGCCCCACTTGTAATTTACTGGGCCACCATGGCTAATATAAAACATACAAATAGGCACAGAAGAAAGACAGGAGACATACCTTGGTGACTAGGGCATGGGATGAAAATATGGTGGCAGAAATCACTGAAGTAACTGGTTTTTTATTTCATTCTTTGATTTCATTTCATGTGTGTGTGCCAAGGTACTTGTTTGAAAGGCAATGAACTTCATACAGGGATCAAAGAATGTTATCATGCAGAGAACTATAAGTGATACTTCATTCATAGGACCAGGAATCAAGTGATCTGTGCAGTAGGATCGATTCTACCATTATCCAGATCACTATGCTCTCTCTGTTCACTCCTCTCTACTTCAGGTCGCTCCTCTGAGAAATGGGACCCCATGACATCCTACCTTTCTCAGGGACTTTTTGGGAGAAGCAAGTGAGATTATAGATCATCACGCAAACATAAGATCTTGTCTTAAAATCAAATCAAGGGGCAATGTTGGGAAATCCATTGCTAGATTTATCTTATACAGATAGTGTTTCTACAGTAAGCAGGTCCATTGCTCGTTGTGAGTTCTGATCAATAACCATCCATTATCTCCCTGTTCTAAAAAAGACTGGGCTTCTCTTAATGTAACCTATAAAAAATTAATTAGATACTGTGGTAGGTGTCATCTTAACAGAACTGTGCCCTTCTAAAACACAGCTACCCTGATCATTTCCTAAGCAGCTCCCTGAAGATGTGTGTGCTTAGAAAATGAATATTCCCATAATGGAGGGAGCCAGCTTGTTCAAAATACACTGTATGCACATGTAGAATTATCACAATAAATTCCCTCATATTATCAATGCATGATGATTCAAAAATTAAATTTAACTTTACAAAAGTAAGTGAATATTCCTTCTCTGAAGTTCTGCCTGGACACCTGGGAGGGAGTAGATCCAGTTTTGGTTTAGGGATAGAAAGAGGTTCTAAGTTGCAGGCTCTGAGCTGTGTATCGTCTTTCTCCATTTTTACCAAAGAATGTTTTCATGAAATGCTATATGTGTTATACGCTCAATAATTATTCTTTTAGGCCCTGAATTCCAACAGTGAGATGGTGCCACAAAAACCTTCCTTTGAAGAGCCAGATTTTTATAAAACCAAAATCAAGCTCTGCATACTTCTTCATGCTTTCAGAATTCGTGCAGTGACCATCGACAGAGTGATGAATTATCTGAATTTTTCTTAAAAAGCTGGAGTCCGTCCCAATCTTCCAACCAAAGAAGTTTTAATAAGATATGGGTTAAGAACTGGGGAGGGGGAAGCTTGGCCTGGTCGTACATAGGCTCCTGTGGGAACCCTCATACTTCTGGTACCTTGGTGTGGCTACCTTGGAAGGCATCCCACTTGCCTCTGTGTGATCCCTTTAATCAGGTCTTTCACATTTTCTATGGATAATTTGTTTTTAGGTTTTCATGAGCAGATTCCTAAGGGGAGAAAATGTTTCTCTTTCCTTTTAATAGAAGAGCAATAATTGATAAGCTATTTCTGTACCAGAGTGCTTCTAGAAACACTCGGTCACATTTATTTAACAATATTTATTGATATATTTTTATTCATGAAAGCATGTGAACTAATTTATATTTATTTATTTTATATTTATTATAATATTTCTTATAAAATGGATTTGAAGCATGCCTTATAAAATGTTGTTAGAATAATAAAGTAATAAAATGTTAACAATTCTCCTGTGTTTCTAATTGGAACATTTCAGGGTTGAAATAAACATTGCAGGAAAACTGAAAACTGATGAAATTTGAACAAAATGACCTTACAAAGATGGCTACAATATCCTTATTAATTTCCCAGATCCCCTAGTCTCATTTTTACAGGGAACCTAGCAAGGCTAGCTAGGCTTCAGTACCAAGGAGACAGTGAGTTTGGTGTGTAAAAATTCGCTGTATTATTTTAATCAACCTCTGAGCCTAAAAGCAAAACATACATAAAAATGTCCTCTCTGTTAACCACAGGTCCTTTCAAACCACTGAACACTCAACAAATACATCATAATACTCTTCAACTGGGAAAATATCACTTAGAGACTTTCTCGTTAAATTATTCTAATTTTTGTTACCCTTTGGGCTCTCCAGGGGAAGGTCTTTTTAAATTACAAACAGAAAAGCTCTCCATTTGCCTGAAATTGTACAGAATTTTCTGGAGCCACATGTATAATTGCCTTCCTTTGTCCTAAAAGATGTCTTCTTCGTGAGCTAAATATTAAATTCCATTTTAAAAATTTAAAAAGATTCTGCCACGGAATCCACATCATTTTAGTGCTTTGATGATCCTACTTCCTTTATTGGAAGAAGGCCATCACACACAAAATATTTCAAAAGACTGCCTTTCCTCAGTTGCTCCCCATCCTCAGCACCTGTACCCAAGGTGAATGTGAGCAGCCACTTTTGTGACAAACTTTCTCACTGTGCAAATTCACCCACTGCATGTTCATGGGAAGCCAGGGTCATCATACGTCTTCTTCCCATACAAGTCCGATGGGCATTGGGAGCTTCAAGGACAGGGTCCTCTCCTTTCAGGAATTGGCCAAGCACTTTGATCTGGGAAGATTCTCACTCAGGCTGTGCAGTTGCTGCCACTTCTCACTGAAAATGGCATCTGCTTATTATCTGGGCCCAGAAACAAAGGACAGTCTCATTCATGGTCTGGGCCCATGTAGAGGAACACACAGCATCTAGAAATTACCATGAGATAGGCCTCAGAAGCATGACTAGAGCAGAGCGTACATTCCTGGAAACCTAGTATGAAAGAGGATGAAGTCTGGGAATCCAGAGATGAAGGCCAGCCTGGGCTCCATAGCAACACCCTGTCTTAAAAAAGAAGCATGACTGGCCCAAGAGATGTCTTCAGGACTAATTCCATTCCTTATTGCATGCTTTGCTTTCCACTTCTTCCTTTGAGGACTGCCTCTGCAACTTACCAGTTGAGTAGCATGACCAAGAGGTTTAATGGCTCCCTCCCTGCATCCTCTTGTCAGAAGGATGTATGAGAGTAAACTGGAAAAACCCAAGCAAAGCACTAGCATAGTGCCTGCCAGACGCTCAGGGCACAATAAAAGTTAGCAAAATATGAAATTTATTATTAGTCTTTGGGCTGATCACCTAGCCAAATTGGTGAAGCCCTGCAGACTGTACAGCCCCCTTCCTGGTGTCATTGTGAGAATTAAAGGTCACAGTGCAGCACTGGAGCCCAGTGGCTACTCCAGGTCCACTTGTTAAAGCTCTGAGGTCCTTTGCTTAAAGACTTTACCACATTCCTGTCCTTCCAGAGCACCCTGCATAGTGAGCACAAGAGTCACACAGGAGGCTGCTTGGGGCAAGATATAGTGCAAAAGCAAGATCCCTACCTTGCAAGAAAAAAGGGTGGGAGAATACCTTAGTAGGTCCAAGGCCTCCTAGAAATACTCGGGCCATCACAGCTCATTAGAGAATCACTTTACTAACAATCTACTTCATCAAAAAGGAAACGAGTCTTAAAAGTGTTTCCTATACCTGAGAATGACTTCATCATGGGAAACATTTAGCTGGCAGTTGCTCCTCCCTGCCTCCCCCCCCTCCCCCCCCAACTCAGGGACCAGAGGTTTGGGAACAGAAGATAATGCTGGGGAGGTGCTTGGCTGCACATGCAAAGGTAGTATTGGAAAACTCAAGAGAGGCAAAAAGACCCTAGACTCTCTATGAACATATGAATAAAGAAAAAAAAAATTACAACCTAAAAAAAAAGACAGAAAGCTTAACTGGAGCCAGCACCAACAGCTATTAGGAGTCCCTTTGGCTGTGTCACCAGAGTCATTCTGTTGTCCTTGTTGGAGTAACATTTGTTTCTAGCTAGTAACATTTTGACTTCATGTAAGACAAAGTGCAAATAATATTTAAATTAAAATACTCCAGCTACATTTTCCAAAAACCAAATTGTAGGTACCTATATTTTACAATAAAAATTTTCGAGTCTAGATGTGGTGGTATCAGCTACTCAGGACCAGAGGCAGGAGGACCACTTGAACCCAGGAATTGGAGTCCATTCTGAGCAACATGAGACCCTGTCTGAAAACTACCTTTTTTAAAAAATTGGATTTGTACCAACTTTTTGGTTGAAATGTATTTCACAGCAATAAACACAAAAAATTCAGTTATATTTATGTATCTTCAAGTTTGACATTAAAAATTTGCATGTAGGGACCACATATGGTGTGGTACACCTGTAATCCCAGCACTTGGGATGACTGGAGTTCAAGGCCAGCCGAGCTCTCAAAAAATATATAATCAAATTAAATTGAAATTGAAATAAGATGTGGCTTAGTGGTAGAAGGCCTGCCTAGCATGCATGAGGCCCTGGGTTTGGCCTTCAGCTCCCCAAAACAAACAACAAAATGCAAATGTGAATTATAACATCAGTATAATAGCAGAGACTTTATTCGTGGAGTCTTTTCAGAAAAAATAGTTAATGATCTGTGGGCTTGCTAAATGCCAGGCCTGTTTCTAAGTGGTTACCACAGATGGATACAGTTCCCCAGGAACACTCATGATACAAAGGTGCCTGAGTGGAAGGCCATGTAAACTCATGCAGTGACTGGGTGGAAGAAGCCTAATTTGCACCCGTGAACTCAGGTGGCCTGATGTCAGCCTGGCATGCCCCGCTGCAGCCTCTTGCCTCTCATATTCAAGTCATGGTAAGTCAGGGGACACTGCCTAAAGCCATCCAGTCATCATGGTGATTGAGGTCCCTCCCCTCCGCCTCACGACACTGTGAGACCCTCAAGTATGGCAGTGTCATTTTCCATAAGGATTTGTGTCTCCAGCACCTGGCCCCCCAAAATGGGAGCGAGAAAGGAAGTTTGCATGGAGTACACGTGTTTCTCATTTCTTTTTCTAAGCAAAGTAGAAGCAACAAGGTCTTTAGCCTTTGAAGAGAAAATTATTTCCAATTATCAAAAAAAGGTTAAAAATAAAAATGCTTGATTGATTCAAAATAATTGCATATTTGTAATCAAGGAAGACCCCAAATGCTTAACCCTATTGATTAAGTTAAAATAATGTAAATATCTGTGGTTTGGGGTTCTGTGGTTACTGCCCTAAGAAACATTTTGTTAACAGAGCATACCACACCCAGAAACTGGAAAGTGGTTTCCTTCCTGTGCAGTTGCAGAGGTACCCCTGGGTTGGGGATGTAACTCAGTTGGTAGAACATTTGTCTAGCGTGCATGAGGCTCTGGATTCAATCCCTACCACTGCCAAATATATATAAATATATATATAAATATAGATAGATAGATTCCTACACAACAGCTTTAAGCAACCCAAGTGTGTGAGTCAGATTTTATTGCTGTGTCAAAATGCCTGAGACAAACAACTTAAAGGAGGAAAGATTTGTTTTGGCTTACAGTTTCAGTAATTGTCACTTGGTTTTGTGCGTCTGAGCCCATGGTGAGGCAGGGCACCATGTGGGAGTGTAGTGGAGCAAAGCAGCTCACCTCATGGCAGGGAGGAGAATAAGAGACGGGGCAGGGGTCCCAATGGACTACTGAAGGGCACCTCTGAGACCTACTTCCTCTATCTATCTAGGCCCTGTTACCAAAAAGTTTAGTGCTGGTTTACCTGGGTTCTTGCATCCAGCAAGAATCAGAATTCAGATAAGAAGTAAAAATGACAGCAAAGTTTATTAGGAATGAAATTTAGAATAACAGGGTAAAAGTAGGGAGAAATGGGAAGAAACATTTGTGCTCCCCATTCAGGAAATGGGAGTAAAGACTCAAAATAGCAGTCCTCAGCTCTGGTCTTATGCTTTCCAAGATGGGTGGATACACATGGTCATATCTAGCACCCAAATCACTAAAATAATGGATGTGGGTAGCTAAGATGGGTGTTGAAACAGGCAGATATCATTTAGGTTCAGTTTTAGGACTTCCTTTGCCAGACATGCCTTTCCCTCTACCCATTCAAAGAGCCTTGCAGCTTGTTAACAACTCAAAGAGGAAGCCGGGAGCAGACAGCTCCATGTGTCTCCCTGCTCTTGTAACTTAGCATCTAAAAGGAGGTGAGAGGGGGTGGCTAGCTGCTCTGGCTTTTCAGTTTTTACCTTTTCATTTCAATGTCTGAGTCTGGCCCTTTCAGTATTATTAAAGTAATATAATTTCCCTGTCTCCTCATCTGTCTATCTTGCCTCACCCCATCTCTCATGGCTAACTACTACCTCATAGACCCCACTTCCTGAATTTCCTGCCACCTCCCAGTAATGCTGTCACCTGACGACTAAGCCTTTACCAGATGGCTGTGGGGGACATTTCAGATCTAAATTATAGTACCAAGCAATCCTCCCATATGCTGATTTCCACACTGCCCCTGACAGGAGCAGGTCCTGACCAGCAGGGCTCCTGGTAACCCCTCAAAACCCCTTCCCCTGATGCCCCCTATCAGAGCAGCTCCAGGACTGAGTCCTTTCCCAATGCAGGTTCCACATAGGACTCATTGCAGAAATGGTGTCCAGGCTGAGGAAAAGGCAAAAACTGAACTAGATAAAGCTGTCCCTTTTTTTTTTTAGGCATACATTAATAGTATAAGGAGGTTTCATTGTGATGATTTCATAGATGTATCCAGAATACTAAGAACAAGTTCACCCCCTATATTATATTACTATGTTTTCTTCATCCATTCCCCCCCTTTCTTACAGTTTTTGGTGGGTTACATTATAATATACATATGAAGAACACACACACCCCACCCCCACCACCCTGAAATTCTTACTGTAGCTCTTTTCATAAGTAACCGTACCTTCTTTCAGATTTCTAAGTTTGCCTGAGAAGAAAATGCTGCTATAAATGCCAAGAGCAGCCTCTTCCCTGAAAATCAAGTTTGTGCCAGAAGATGGAGCAAACAGGACCAGTGGACCCCTACAGGATAGAGATGGCCTGACATAATATGAGGGGTCCTAGCTGGGGAGTCCATCAGGAATGGAATGAATTGGACTGAAATCCACCTGAGTGCCCCAGGCTGCAGCTGCAGGGCCCAGCTAACAAGCAACAGGAGCCTCAGATGTCAGCACCCCGGAATTCACCCCGGGCCTCTGGTCATGAGCAGCTAGCAGTCATCAGCAAAGCTCCTTAGTCCAGGCTGTGTGGCAGGGCAGCTTTCCCCTTGTTTCTGCAAAGCTATTTCTAGAAAGCATTCTTTTCCCCTCCCCAAAGTAATGATCCCAGGAGGAAAGTCAAGCATCTAGCTTTGGCTGAGGATATAGCTCAGTAGCACAGCCCTGGAACTGGAAAGGAAGGGAAGTGGGGGGTTGGTAAGGAGGGAAGGGGGATGTGGCCATAGGCAGTGTTTGGCCTGGTGGCTTCAAAGGATGGATGAAATTTGAAGGTCTCTGAAAAAGCCAGTGAATATCTCCAGTGAAACCAGCACCGGGAACCCTGCAGGAGCGCAAGGATGACATCTCTCGTTGCTGGAGACTTCTGCATGCAAACACTAGAGAGCAGCACACGTCGGGGTGGGGGGTGGTGTGCACGAGCCCGGCGTTTAAAGCATCAAGCTTGACTTTTTTTGGTTTTGTTGGATGATGCCGAAGATGGGACCTGGGGCACAGCACAAGCTAAGCAAGTTCTCTATCACTGAGCCGCACCCCCGGCCTGCTTTGACTTTCGGTGTAACTTGCTGGTGCATTTATACACTTGTACATTTTGTAGGGGAGGAGAAATTCTACTTAGAATTTCAAATAAAAACTTCTCTCTGACTCAGATTTTGAAAAGCAACACATTTGTTAATCATAGTGGCAATAGCTAACTAAAGGTCTGAATTGGTTAGAACTTGGGTATAACAACGTGCTAAGTCCAGCCACAAAAAAAGAAGTGCTTAGAAACAAAGGAAGGAACCCTGTGGTTTTTGGATGGAGATCAGAAACAACTCCCTTTACCCTCTCTGGGCTCTGCTTTCTCCCTTCCGCAAAGGAAGGGAAACCTGGGGTTCACTGGAGTCACCCAGTGGCCTTCCCCGGCACTGCTTCAGTGCCAGAGAAGGCCCAGAAGGCTCAAGGCTATCAGACTGACATTATCCACTCCTCCCTGAGCCTTTCTGCATGCCTGGAGCGTCACACACATCCTGCCCTTTCATTCCCATTACAGGCCCAGAACAGGGGGACTTTGCATCCATGAGGCAGATGGGAACAGAGACTTGAGCTAGGTAAGAGTTTGCTGATGGTCACCACACTACTGGCCCTTAAGCTGGACCTCTGCCACTACTGTACAAGTCATCTTTACTAAGGTGGCAGCCCTGGTGCTTACTGCTGCATTTACATCATTTCTGAACCCAAGCTTACAAATAAGCAACAACACTTTCCACAGTAGAAACTGGCTGGGCCCTAAGAAACAGTGTCATTCCCAGTAATGACTACTTAAGATAATTTCCTGCTCACCTTCTGGCACATCTTGGGCTTCAACAAAGATGAGGTTTTCCACCATGAGTTCTGGGCAGTGACATAACTCTACTCGTTACCTCTTTTTCCATGTTCTAAATATCCACATTATATCTGTCCTTTCCCCGGTGTCATCGGTGTCATCACCTTCAGCTCCAGGTTGAGGGAGGCCGTGTTTATTCACTCTCCCTAACTTCACTGCCAGGGTAATCAACTGAATATCTGTTAAGGGGTTTTAGTCTTTGCTCCACCTAAAAGCAGATGCGAGGCTGGGGGCATGGTTTAAAAAGTAGAGCACCTGCTTAGCAGTATGAGGCCCTCAATTCAAACCCCAGTACAGTCAATAAATGAATAAGTTTTCTGAAGCAAATGAGGATATTCAGTAGTTCCTCTCAATATTTTGATCACTTATAGCCACTTACAATGAAAATAACTCTTTATTTTTACTTATTTTTGGTGGCACTGGGGTTTGAACCCATGGTCTTGCACTTTTTAGGCAAGTGCCGTACCTCTTGAGTCACACCTCCAGCTCTAAACTCTCTTTATTGAAAAATGACACTATGAATTGTTATTTTAACTACTTTTTTTTTTTTTGGTACTAGAGTTTGAACTCTGAGCTTTCACCTTGAGCCACTCCACCAGCCCTATTTTTGTAATAGGTTTTTTTGAGATAGGGTCTCGCGGAACTATTTGCTCAGGCTGGCTTCAAACCATGATCCTCCTGATCTCTGCCTCCTGAATAGCTAGGATTTCAAGTGTGAGCCACCAGCACCTGGCTACTTTACCACTTTTAAAATATGTCTGCGTGTCAAACCACTTTTAAAGTATGTTTGTATCGCAACTATTTTAAAGACTAAAAAGTATTTATTCATAAGACATTAAATTGTTAGGGTATAATGTTCACAGTAGTAAGTCAGGTTGCTACTATTTTGCAAGACAAATTAAGTTGGAATGTTAAAATATCAGACGCCAAAAATAATTTATGTGGTTCAAAAAGAAAAGTATTCAGCTTTGCCTTTCCTGTCTATACCTCTTTACCTAAACGTTAGCACAACACACAGACACCACCTTCGTGGGTAGTAATGAGAACAGCAAGACATCTGGATTCTAGTCTCATTGTGTCTTTTCCTAGAATATGGGAAAGAGCACATTCCACAGAAACTGTTTCATATCTAATTTGTAATATTTGTTGATTTCAATAGAAATAACGTCATAGACTTGGAAGAGCAGATGTCTCCCGATGCAAACCGTTGCATAGAAAACATTACCCTCTCAATAAGCTAATTTTTCTACCTTCACTTTCATCAGCTGGTTGTGCTGTGATGCGGCAAGGCTCCCTGGCTGCAGAGTTCACATTAAGCAACCTCAGAGCACTGCAAATGCTGATGGTGGTATTAGAAGGGAGTGAGAATTAAGAATACTTTACACCCTTTTCCCAGGAACCCAACACTTCATTTTGTCTTCACCAATAACTGACTAACTAACAAACATCTTATATTGTACTCAGACCCTTCCCCAACTCACAGGTTTCCTCCTTCAAAACTTTCTAGATTGAAAATTGAGTGATAAGGAGTGACGACGCCACCTAGTGGTTTCTTGATGCATGACCGATTATTCTTCCTTCTCAAAACCTGCCTCCTGAAAGTTGCTCCACATTCTCAGAACCATTTCAAACCTACCGGCTCTGTTACTCTAGAGTCCTGACTATACCTTAAAAATCACCACAGTGATAGTCAGACTATGAAACTTCCAGAAAAGTGACTGGATATGTTAAAGAAAACTAAAATACTTGAACAAACAATCTGAACAGAGACTGGGAGGATAGGAAGAACAGGTGCAAAGAGATTAGACTCATCTTCCAAAAGAGAGTTAACTAGGAGGAGTAAGTTCTAGTGTAGTATAGCAAAGTAGGATGACTATAATTTACAACACCCTATTATATTTTTCATGAAGAACTAGAAAAGAAGAGTTCAAAGGCCCCTGATATAAAGAAATAAAGAGGACTGGGGCCATGGCTTAAAAGTAGGACACTCACCTAACATGCACAAGACCATGGGTTCGATGCCCAGCACTGCAAGAAGGCAGAGAAAGAGAGAGATATGAGATAGAAATGTTACTTGCCTCGATTTGGTCATTACACATTCTCTCTCTCTCTCTCTCTCTCTCTCTCTCTATATATATATATATATATATATGTGATATACATCACATTATACTTCATAAATATTAAGTGTCAGTGGAAATTAAAAATGAAAAATGTCCCCCCAAATTAATTCTTTATGAATTTGTTGATTTACATACCATATTGTCAACTCCAAAAAGCTTGAACTCCATAATACTCTGAGGCAGACATGGCTTTAGAATGTATGTCAGATGAATGTTTGTGGGGTACAATGAGGGAGTAACCACTCCAGCAGATGGATTAACAAGCATCTTATATTGTACTTGGACCTTTCCCCAAAGGAACAGAGCCAAAGTCCTCCAGTGTCTGCTGGTGCTGCTTTTCGAAAAGTTTCCATCTGGTCATCTTGATCCCAGTCACTTTCAGCAAAATAAGCATCAATTAGAAAAACTGATAAGAACTCTGAAATAGAAAAGTCAGAGTATGAGATCCAGGCATGGTGGCATACTCTGTAATCCTAGCATCTGAAAGATTTAGGCAGGAAGGATGAGAGGGAGAGAGGAAGTGAGGGAGGGAGGAAGGGAGAGAGGGAAATCTGTTTGTGTAGATGTGCTAAGCTCTAAGGTCTGAGAAATCTCTCTAGAGTGCAAGTATCAGTTTGAGGCTTTGTCATCAGATGAGGGGGTAAGGGGGTCCCCTCAGATTCCCAGGAACTTGAAAGCTACACATATGAAAAGAATTTCAAGGTGTCTGAAAATAAAAGAAAGAGAGAGAGAGAGAGAGAGAGAGTCTCAAAAAGTGGGAGTTTTAGCAGAATTTATTTTCGTATAACAGGATAAAAGTAGGAGAAATTTTTAAAGGAGGTGAAATGGCATGTCCTGCTGGAAGTGCAGGGTTGAGGAGGCAAGCTTAGAAATGGCAGCCATTTTGTGGCTTCTGTGTTGTCTGAGCTGGGAAAAATACACACCATCAAGCTTGAGTCTAGCAACCTGTGATTATTAGACAATAATTTTGGGTGGCCAAGATGGTTGTTATTATTCTAAAACATGCAGATGCGATGGAGGCCCACCCAAAGCACTGGAACAGTAGGTGAGTTTTAGGCAAGCCATGCCTTCATTCTTCTATTTCTCTACCCTTTCAAGAAGACTTGCAGCTTAACAGCTCAAAAAGGAAAGCAGATACAGATAGCTCTTTTTTTAATTTAACACTGGGTTTTGAACGTGGGACCTACACCTTGAGCCATTCCGCCAACTCTTTTTGAAACAGGGTCTCATGAACTATTAACCCAGGTGATCCTCCTGATCTCTGCTTCCTGAGTAGCTAAGATTACAGGCGTGAGTGAGGATAGCCCTTTAATGTCTCCCTAGTCTTCTAACCTTACATCTAAGGTTAGGAGGGGATGGAAGTGGGCAAACTACACTGTTTTTTGTTTTTTGTTTTTCCAGTTTTCACTTCCTATTTCTAACTTCAAGTCTAGTCCTTTTAATAATTCTTAAAATAATAAATATGATTTCCCTGTCTCCTCATCTGTCTATCCTGCCTCAGTTTGAACTTGCCTTGCATTGTGCCTCCGAAGGAAAGCGTTTCCTGAATGTAAGCCACTGTCATGATTTTCGCCACACCCATGGCCAGCTGAAATGTGATTTCCTTGACATTTCTTCAAACTTGATACTACTACCAGTGAAACAGTGGTATCACTTGCCAAGTGAGAAGGAACCCATCAAAATAAACTCTGTATTTTAAATGTGGTTTGAAAATTACATTTAAAACAATCTCCTGTAGTATTGTTCTGTATTCTGCATTTTGGAAGAAATACTTGGAGAGTTCTTTCTGAATGTTTCTGAAACCAGACCCCAGACCCAAAATCCTGGAATTCCACGTCAGTTCTGAGTACACGCTGTGTATCCAAATGAAGAGACAGTAATGGAGAAGGCAGAGAAAGATTTAATTACATGACACAGGCAGCTGTGGGAAGAGGCAGAGGACACACTCAGCCCATTTTCAGCCATCGTGGGGTACAGACATGACCTTTAGCTTTACAAAGACAAAGAATTGGGGCAAGGGACAAAAGGTATGCATAGCTAAAACAGACCCAGTCACAGTGTGTTCCAGTGTCCAGAGGTGGTGCCAGGCACCAGGTGGTCGGGCAGCTCTTTGTCTCAGGATTGGTCAGATGGGGCCTGGCTGACCATTATCTCAGTCCTTGTTCTTAAGGAAGTTATCACTGTCATCACTTGAAGGGGGCACTCTGGTTCCCGTGAGATGATTACTCCTGCTCCAGAATGCAACCTCATCAATATAGGTAATTGTCCTCATTTAGGGAGTGGTCTGAGAACAGGTCAGAGCCAAGGACAACAGGTACACAATGGAAGCAGGGATGCCAAGCTTTTCTCCTGTGTTTAGCTCATTCGTGGGCTCACTTGAGGAATCAGTGTTTTCAACAAAAGTAGTTTGACTACCTTTTACATTTGCTTGTGATTTGACACCGTTTCCTCCGTTTGAAATTTAGCCTCCCTTCCAACGCAAGGCTTCATGGGTCCCTTTAGGGAAGACAACTTAATCATGATGAATTATCTTAATTAGCCCCTGGCATAGGCCCCTTGGTGGTGGTGGTGAGGAGGAGAGCTACAACATCTTGCAACGCACAGTATAATTTAAAAATTTTCTCAAAAATTAAATCATAAGTCAGGCATGGTGGCCCACAACTGTAATCTGGCACTTGGGAAGAAGCTGAGGCAGGAGGATCCCATGTTCCAGGCAGCCTGGACCACATAGTAAGATTCTGTCTAAAAACATAAATAAATAAGTAATAAATCAGAGAATTTATAAAGAACACCTGTTATTCTGACTGCCATTGGGTAAATACGTCTAATACTCTGGCATTTTTTGTGACAAAAAGTAGCATCTTTCGAGTTCTTTTTTTTTTTTAAACAAAGCAATGAATGTGGAGGAAAACAACACAATTCCTGTTACAGAATCCCAGCTAGGACACTTGGTAATGCTAGCATGGATAAACAGGCCTGTTTCAAAGTGGCTCATACAAGCGTAGAAGATGGAGAATGGAAATTGATCCATCCACAGAAAAGGCCTGTGCTCATACAAGGCCTGAGAACCCCACATGGCTCAATTGGGCTTCATTTTTTCAGGTAAAGGCATGATGGGAAACACAGGCTCCAATGAGCAGGATATGTAGCTGGGACAGACAGACATGGATACACATGGCTCAAGGGTTACTGACTCATCTGTCCATAATCACCTAATGGATGCAAGAGAAACAAGGCAGAAACAGAGCTGTCATCACACCTGTGCAGCAAAATAAACATTGTGGAAGGCAAAAGGAGGAGAATGGATTCCACCCCTTTAATGGCAGTGCTGCTTGCAGAGTTGCTGATATTGTCATCGGCACTAGGTGATGTGTAAGAGTAGGAAAGAGTTAAAGTATCATAACCAAAATGGAAAAATTATCTCTATTCCAAACTTTGTGAGGATGGCAGGAGGGACCTTGGTGCCATTTGCAGATGAGGACAGCACAGACCCACTGTCTTTGAAAGACTGGACCAGGCTCCCACCTGGAGCCCATTAATTCCAGGGCAGAAACCAGAACCCATATGACCTCACCCCCCAACCCAACCCACAGCTTCTGCCCCTTTGGGACCAAAATCTTATTACTCACATAGTGAGTCACTACTCACGTCTGCTCTTTTGAAACCTGCTTCAAACAGAAGCTGAGATCCAGCTCAAATCTCGTGGAGGAGATGGAGCACCTGGTATTTCCCCCATTTCCTCCCCCCAGGAGTGTCCACAGGCTGCAGCCCCCTCCAACCTCTCCACAGTAGAGCAGGATGTCACAGCAGCACTTGCCACAGGGCTGTCCCCAGCACCGTATGAAACAGGGCTATGGTTCCATACTAGGGCTTTCCTGGTGAAAAGCAAGCAGACAAGTTCAGGTAAGGTAGACAGACTGGTCACCAGCCAGAGAGCAGAGCTACTCCCAGCTCATGTGAGATCTTGAAGCAAAACCCCTCACTCATATTAAAATATCTAAGACTCAAACTCTATCACATCACAACAAAACCAAACTCATTCTGCTGTTGGTTGAATCCACTTGCCTGCATGAAGCATCCCTACCCTGCTTCGCCCTCACACACACATGCCAACCTCAGGGACTTGGACTGCAAGTGTCTATGGAAGCAGAGCCCACACTTTTTCAGGAACTAGCATTTGTTTCTGTTCGTTCAACACATTGTTACAGTGAGGTTGCTGTATTTACTCTCTACCCCACCCCTAACCAGTTTTTATTCAAGACACAAAACACATTCTCCAAGTGTGGCACTCCATACAAATTCCTCAGAAGCCACTTCTACCAAAAGTAACTTAAACTCCTCTGGTTATCCATGTGGAATTCCATGATCCTATCTCAAAAAAACCCATCACACAAAAAGGGCTGGGGGAGTGGCTCAAGTGGTAGAGCACCTGCCTAGCAAGTATGAGACCCTGAGTTCAAACACCAATACCCCTGGAAAAAGAAATTCTTTTTTGGAAAGGAATTTTTTTTAATTAAAAGTTTGCATTAGTTCATAACCTGAAATGTTGATGTACAGAATAATGACAAGTTAGAGAGCTGCTGCTTGCTTGAACGGTGACTAACCTTTGCTTGCTATTCTTCTTTATCAAGACTCCAGCCTCTCAGCCCTGTTTTTCTGAAGTCTGTTTTTTTTTTTTTTCCACCTTCTCACTGTTTCAAAGCTTCATGTTCTCAAACTGGAGCAAGTACTTACCCATAGTGCTTTGCAATGTCCTCACCATCTTTTGATGGATTCATTCTCCAGTCTAGAACTGATTCAACTAGGTTAGCAGTTTGGCTGCCTTCCCCCAGTGAATACTGCCTTCCCCAGAAAATCCTTTTCTCATTATTTTATTGTCTATGGTAGTGGTTCCTAGACTTTCCTGTGCAATTGAAGCACCTGTGGATCTTTAAAAAAACAAAAATCAATCCTGGGAGCCCATCCCAGTGTGTCGAATAATCAAGGGTTCCAGAAGACTCTCTGGGTGATTTGATCTACTGCCAGTTGGGAACCACTGGTTTATCATTCTTATGAGTTGAGGGTCAGGAGACTCATACAGCTGTTGAATTGATGTAGTCTCTCATTCTGAGCACTTTTATTTAGATGCAAAGCCTGGGGTAGAATTTCAGAGGATTTTCAGATCCCAAAAAGCAATGCTTGGAGTCAGGTTCCAGGCAAAAATTCCCAGATGTATGTGTATACAACCCCAACCAAGGTGATGGGAGCTTTCTGTCCCACAGTGGTACTAAGCCTTTGTCTTACATGTTTGTGGAATAAGAAAATAACCTGAGTCTAGGTCATTTATTTATTTATTTGTTTAGATGAGTTCTCACCATCTTACCCAAACTCAGTATCCTCCTGTCTCAGCCTCCCCAGCTGCTGATATAATAGGTGCACCACCAGTCAGGCAATGAGAATGAGAATTTATTTTCTTAAAGAAAAAACCATAATACATTTTTTAGTTGCTGGAGCCTGAGAAGTCCAAGAATAAGGTGACCTACAGGTGTCCTCCCATGGCAGAAGGGCAGAAGCCCAAATCAGGCCAGGCTCCCTCTCATAGGTAAGTGTCCTTTTGTGAGGACATTAATCCGTTCTTGAGGGCTCAGCCCCAGGCCTAATCCCACGCTGAAGGCCCCATTAGGAACCCTGCTGCTCTGGGGTTAAGTTCCCCCAGTGTAGACAGGGACTCAACGTCCAAACCGTATGTCCTTCTGCTCGGAGCAGCTCCAGCGCTGGTCTGGGTCACTAAGCAGGGTTCTTGCAGCCATAGGCAAAGACAAACAACTGGTTCCAGCCAATGTGCCCAGGTGTGCCCCCAGGTATCTGGCAGGTGTGCTAGCCAGTGCGCCGGCAGCCAGCGACAGTTTCCGTTCCCATCCTCTCCCTGGACTGCCAAGGTTTGCTGTGCTAGTGTCCTCCCGCGGCAGTGTCGCCCCATCCCCAGGGGACGCAGGCAGGGCCTCACTGAGCCTCTGTCCTCAAGGCAAGCAGAGCTTGGAGCAGCCCGGCCACCCGGTGCTGAAAGTAGGGGAGCTGGGCGGGCAGAGGCCAGGCGGAGTCCGGGGTGCCTTCCCATGTCCCCCTCGTGCCGGGCAGATTGTTGTCCTCATGTACCCTCACTGGCTCAGCTCCTGCCTTGGCCCAGAAGGACGAGGGCTCCAGGCCGCCCTGGAGACCCAGCTTGGGAGGCACACCACGTCCTTCAGAGGTGGCGCCTGCCCCGTGCTCCGGACCCGGAGCCGGGGGCCCTGCAAACACACCGGGGATGCACTGGCGTCCTCTCCGAAGTCAACCAGGGTGCTGGGTGGAAGAAAAGGAGGCCTTCCAGGTCGCGATTTCTAATTCTAGCCTTCTCTCCGCCCTTTCTCAGCCTGTGCAGGTTCAGTGACTTTCCACCTCCCAGCTGTGGTCTCCCACCTGACCACCGGGTGGCAGTGCCTGGCCACCGCTCAGTGTCTGCGCAGACTTCGCCAGGATTCGGCTTCTTTCTGCTCCGGTGTCACGTCCCTGCAGCCATGACTGAAGTCCAGCAAAAGTTGCTTTTACTTATTCGCACATATCTGAACAAAACCCACGGTTTTTTTACACGCACGCAGTTAGTACCCTCATTTACCACGTGGCCGCTCTGAAGCCTCAACCTGTTCTTCCAGTCCTGTAGTTTGGAACTCAGGGATTTTCCAGTGTCCTGATGCTGGATTGTTTTTTTTCCCCTTCTACTAAGCCTGGATCCTGTAGTAAGATGGGGCCTGAAAGCTGATAAACATGAGGTGACATTTCTATTTGATGTTGAGGTTGGAACACAGCGAAGTTACATCTAGGAATAATGCGTGAGCCAAGATCAAAATGTAAGGAGCTTTGAGTGCTGTCCAGTAAACGCCTAGACCCTTCCCTTCCGAACTTCAGTCACTAAACTACACTCTAATACCTAGAATGGGTGCTACCTACATGGTTTCCATGGTAGTAGTACACATGGAAAAGGCAGAAAGGAAGAGGCTGTGGGGAGCCAGCACCCATCCATGTGGTGGTCATATACTTTTTAGGCAAAAAGCAATGTTTGTGAAGGTGTGACAGGAATAAATGGATGCCTGGGCTGGGGTGGTAAATTCTAGGAATTACTGAGCAATGCATGTGAAAAGAGGACAGAAGCCGGAGGGAGACAAGGGTTACTTCAGATGGTTTGTTCATTCCGGTTCACAGAGGGCCTGGGGATCAGCCTCTGGTCCTGGTATGTGAGGGACATGCCTCCTAAGGAATCTTGCTGCGTGTAGGGGAAGTCAAACAGCCAAATGCCCTTTCTGAAATTATTTTCTCAAGTGACTTCAGCCTGAAATAACCAGTCTACTTATCTGGCATATTTTGAGATGCCTGTCTTTAACGCCACCATAGACCTTGATCAAAAGAGCCTCAGATGACAGCTTGGAATTTAGAAAATGTGCAAGTCACAAGATTTTGTTTTTTTCTCCCTCAAAAGATGCCAGTCTAGAGGGGAAATGTGCTAAGTGCAGTGGGTTTCAGAACACTTCACACGTGTGGGCAGTCATGTCACAGGTAGGTGACTTTTGTTCAAGTCTGAGGGTGAGAAATTGGGAAGACAAGCCCTCCTGGAAGAGGGAAGGCATTCCCCAAGGGTAAGGAACCCCTTCCAGTGGGGCAAGACGTGGGGGTGGAAGACAGAGATATATTGGTCATCCCAATCTTGTGCTGGCCTAGGATAATGTTAAAACAGGAAAAAGTTCATAGATAAGGATATAATGAAAGAAAACATTTTTATACAGCTATTTAATGTTTTAAGCTGTTATTATAAAAGAGTTAACAGCTGAAAACTTTTTTAAGTTTTTAAAATAATAAATGACAGTCAGCTAGGTTATCACTTTTTTCAATAAATTTAGTGTAATAGACTTAGTGTGTAGTGTTTACAGAGTCTTTGGCCTTCAAATTCATTCACTTGCCCAAAGCTTCTTCTGGTCCTGGAAGCTCCAATCAAGTAACTGCCCTGCACAGGTGTACTATTTTTAATCTAATTTCTTATGCCATATTTTTTCTGCACCATTTCATGTTTAGACCACTAGCCATTGTGTTAGGACTGCTTCATATTCAGAGCAGTCACCTGCTGTACTGCTTTGTAGCCTAGCAAAAGGCTATGCCATGGAGTCCAAGCATCTAGCAGGCGGTGCTGCCTAGGCTTGGGGACATCCAGTCTCAGGTGTTTGCTAAATAGGAGATCCTGTGCTGTAGTCCTCAAAGCATATCTCCACAGTAAGTGACACATAACTATATGGTACTTGTCCCATCCCTGCAACAGTTAGAGACTTGACAGAAACAAAAGCCCTACTCCTGGAACACAAATGCCAGCTCTGATCCAAGTCCCTGAGGTCAGTGGGGTGTGACAGCAGGGTGGGGACACTTTATATAAGAAGGTGGACTTGGCATCAGATTAGATGAGTTTGGTTTTCTTGTAACGTGACAGAGTTTGGGTCTTCGATATTTTCATGAGTGAGGGATGTTATTGCAAGGTTTCTCCCATGACCTGCTCTTTGACTGGTGACCTGTCTCTCACCTGAATTCTCAAGCAAAGTGGATTTGTGCTGTCCTCATCCGCAAATGACACCAGGTCCTTCTTGCCATCCCCACAACTTTGGAGAGGAGGCTAT
Organism: Castor canadensis; assembly: GCF_047511655.1. Classification (NCBI taxonomy): domain Eukaryota; kingdom Metazoa; phylum Chordata; class Mammalia; order Rodentia; family Castoridae; genus Castor; species Castor canadensis. Next base: position 108,727,627 of record NC_133390.1, on the reverse strand, counting down.
TTCTGCCTCATTTACATTTTGGTTATGATACTTTAACTCTTTCCCCCTCTCACACATCACCCAGTGCTGACAACAATATCACTCTGCAAGCAGCATGGACTCCAGAGGCTCAGCTTTAGAGGAGTAGAAACCATTCCCCTCCTTTTGCCTTTCACAGTGTTTAATTTGCTGCACAGGTGTAATAACAGCTCTGTTTCTGCCTTGTTTCTCTTGCATCTATTATGTTAGTGTGGACATGAGTTGGTACAGCATGGATGCCTTGGGCCAGGTGTACCCATGTCTGTCTGTCCCAGCTACATATTCTTCTCATTTAAGCCTGTGTTTCCCATCATGTCTTCATCTGTAAAAATGAAACCCAATCGAGCCATTTGGGGTTCTCAGGCTTTGTATGAGCACAGGCCTTTTCTGTGGATGGATTGATTCTCATTCTCCATCTTCTACCCTTCTTTGAGCCACTTTGAAACAGGCCTGTTTGTCCAGGCTAGCATTACCAAGTGTCCTAGTTAGGATTTTGCTAGGGATTATATTGTTTTTCTTAGTATTCATTGCTTTGTTCAAAAAAAAATGAAACTAAAAGATGTTACTTCTTGTCACAGAAAATACCAGTTATAGAGGTATTTAACCTATGGCAATCAGAACAACAGGTTTTCTTTATAAGTCCTCTGAATTAACTTTTTTGAGACAAGGTGTCACTATATGGTTCAGACTGACTTGGAACTTGAGATTCTCCTGCCTCAGCTTCTTCCCAAGTGCTGGTTTACAGTGTGATTCACCACACTGGTTTATGATTTAATATTTGAGAAACTTTTAAAATTAGACTGTACACCACAAGACATTCAGCTCCCTCTCCCCGCACCAAGAGGTACAGAACAATACTACAGGAGATGGTCTTATATATATACACATATGTGTATATATAGGCAGTACTGGGATTTGAACTCAGGGCCTCACACTTGCTAGGCAGGCATGAGATTGTTTTAAGTGTAATTTTTGTAAGTACATTTAAGATATAATGTTCATTTTGATGGCATTCTTCCCACATGGCAAAAGATACCAGTCTTTTTTTTTTTTCAGTACTGAGGTTTGAACTCAGGGCCTACTATCACACACACACACACACACACACACGCACACACACACACACATACACACACACACACAATTTGCTAGTAGTTATGACATTATTAGCAATGGAACTGATAGTAGGATTTGAACTTAGGGCCTACTAGGCAAGTGCTCTAGCCCTTGAGCCACACTCCTTTTTGCTTTTAGTTATTTTTCAGATGGGAATTTGAGCTTTTTCCTCGGGCCAGCCTTGGAACATGATTCTCTCCCTATGCTTCCCACATAGCTAGTTCTGGTACACACCACACCTTGTTTCTTGCTTGATATGGAATCTCAATAACTTTTTGCCTGGGCTGGCCTTGAAACATGATCCTTCCACTCTCTGTTTCCTGAGTAGCTGGGATTACAGAAGTGAGTCATTGTGCTTGGCCTAAAGTTAATCCTCTCTTTTCCCATCTGCTCCGAGGATGCAAACCTCCTCTATTCTGGGCATGTAATGAGAGTGAAAGATGATTTATGTCAAGCTCAGCACGAGGGGAGGCTCAGTAAGGACTAGATAATGTCAGTCTGGTTGGTGCTGGTGACCTGACTGGAAGCAAAGAGCCTTCTGGGTTTCCCTTGGCACTGAAGCAGTGCTCAGAGAAGCCACTGGGTGGCACCATTCAGAAATTCACAGGGTTCCTTCATTTTTAATCACTTACTGGATTTTGCACATTGTTCTACCTGAGCTCAAGTCAATTCAAACCTTTGATTGCCATCTATTCCTACCACAATTAATAAATGCAGTATTGTTTCAGAATCTTCAAAAGTCAGAGAGGTTTTTAGTTGGAATCATGCTTAGAGTTGTTTTCTTCCCTCAAGAATGTAAAGGTAAGTGGGGTGTGGTGGCACATACCTGTAACTCCAGCCACAAGGGAGGCAGAGTAGGGGAATCAAAGTCAAAGGGCAATCCTGGGCAAACTCGTGAGGCCCTATCCGAAAAAGAAACTAAAAGCAAGGACTGGGAGTATGACTCCAGCAGTAGAACACCTGCCTGAATTCAATCCCCAATAAGTAAGGGTGCAAACGCCCTGGTATGTTACATCGGAAGTCAAAGCCACTCCTCAAGCTTGGGTGCTTTGCAAATGAGCTGTCCCAACTCCCCAGAGGACTCTTGAGGTCTGCTACCCTCTAGTGTTTGCACGAAGAAGCTGCAAGGATGTCGCTCTCTGGCCTCTGCAACGTTCATAGTTGCTGGTCTCCCGGGAGACATGCGACGGTCTCTTCCTAGTCCTTCAAGTTTTATCCACCATCTGCCTTTTTTTTTTTTTTTTTTGAGTGCTACTTATGAGCCAGAGCATAGGCAAGCATTCTACCACTGATTACTCCCCCGACCAAAGTTACATGCCTGACTTTCACTCTGAGATCATTCACTTTGGGGAGGGGAGAAGCAATGCTTACCAGAAATGGCTTTAACCATGTTGAAGAAAGCTTGCCCGGGAAGTAACAGGCCACATTGGCTTGGATGTTGGTAAAATGCAAGTGATATCACACTCTCCCAGCATTTTGTGGGTGGTGATTAACATTTTGGAAACGTTTTGTTCAACTTATTTGCAGAATTTATGACTTATAGATCACAGGAAGAACAACAAAGCTGCTTTTTGAAGCAATTATGTTTCTTCTTTCTTCTGTTATTTAATTACAACTTACTTTCGTTTAATTCTTATTGCTGTGCTGGGATCAAACCCAGGTCCTTGCACATGCCAGGCAGGCGATCTGCCATTGAGCCATGTCCCAGCTCTACAAGTCAGTGTTTAGAGCACCCTGTTCTGTGACTGTTGTCCCTCCCACTCTGTGGGCGACAGTGGGTTTTGAGCTCAGCTCTCCAGTGCTTGATGAGGCTGCGTGAGTCTGAACTAGGTCAGCTTGCTCACCCAGCTGTTCCCATAGGTTTGGGACAACCTGCATGTGCCTCCCCCCTTTCTCTACAGGACTGAGTAGAGTCCCCCTGCAGAGATGGGACGGTGTGTTTTCATGTAAAACCAAGCACACTCATAGCAGTTCTTCTCCAAAGCATCTTTCTTGACGGGGACCTGTTCTTCACATAGTGGGGCTTATCGAGTTAGACTGTGACACCGAGTCAGGGGGCGTTTCCTCCTCTTAGTTTTCATGTGGAAGCACATGTCACTGCGTGCTCTACAGAAGCCACTCTGTTTGCTGAGTTTCAAATGTGTCCTCACAAGAATGGTGTCCTCACGCAGGTGGCAGGGCACTACCCACATTCTAGAAGTCCTCCTTGGGGTGGACAAACAGCCTGGTGCTTTCTGAAGAGCTTGACCCAAGTTGTAGAACAGATTTGCTGCTGGGATGGGTTTTCAGGTGACAGCAGTTCCTGCCACCCTGCCACACAGCCTGGCCTGAGGAGCTCTGCTAATGACTGCCAAGCAGCTCATGCTACCAATAGGCCCGGGGTGAATTCTGGGTGCTGACATCCAAGGTTCCACTGCTTGTCAGCTGGGCCCTGCAGCTGCAGCCTGGGATGCTCAGGTGGATTTTAGTCCAATTTGTTCCCTTCCTGATGGACTCCCCCAGCTAGGAGTCCTGTCATGTCAGGCCATCTCCATCTTGCAGGGGTCCACTGGTCCTGTTTGCTCCAACGTCTGGCACAGACTTGATTTCCAGAGAAGAGACTGCTCCTGGAATTTATGGCAGCATTTTTCTCCTCAGGCAGGCTTGGAAATCTGAAAGAAGGTTCTATTACTTCTAAAAACAGCTATAGGGCTGGCTTAATCTACGTCAGTAAGGTTTTGACTTCTTTAACTTGAAAACAATTTGTGCAAATAAATCTTACATGGAATCTGCTTTGAGAAAGTACTCAAACGTGCAGCTGCGCTTGTGGTGGCTCACTACAGCCTCTTCCTTTCTGCCTTTTCCACTTGGACTGTACCCATGGAAACCTTGCAGAGGAAGCACCCATTCCCAGTATTAGAGTGTAGTTTAGTGACTGAAGTTCAGAAGGGAAGGGTCTGGGCGTTTACTGGACAGCACTCAAAGCTCCTTACATTTTGATCTTGGCTCACGCATTATTCCTAGATGTAACTTCGCTGTGTTCCAACCTCAACATCAAATAGAAATGTCACCTCATGTTTATCAGCTTTCAGGCCCCATCTTACTACAGGATCCAGGCTTAGCAGAAGGGGAAAAAAAACAATCCAGCATCAGGACACTGGAAAATCCCTGAGTTCCAAACTACAGGACTGGAAGAACAGGTTGAGGCTTCAGAGCGGCCACGTGGTAAATGAGGGTACTAACTGCGTGCGTGTAAAAAAACCGTGGGTTTTGTTCAGATATGTGCGAATAAGTAAAAGCAACTTTTGCTGGACTTCAGTCATGGCTGCAGGGACGTGACACCGGAGCAGAAAGAAGCCGAATCCTGGCGAAGTCTGCGCAGACACTGAGCGACAGGATCCTGGCAAGGGGGGCGGACCACGCCATGCCCTGTGTGCAGGGCTGCAAAGCTACCGGAGCCTCTCCAACCCTGAGTCACCAGCTCCCCGATGACAGTCAGCCAGAAGCCTCGACAGGCACTGCCACCCCCTGGTCAGGTGGGAGACCACAGCTGGGAGGTGGAAAGTCACTGAACCTGCACAGACTGAGAAAGGATAGAAAGGAGCTAGAATTCGAAATCGCGACCTTAATGGTGGCCCTTTCTCCCACCCAGCACCCTGGCGGACTGTGCAGCCTGGAGAGGACGCCCGTCCATCCCAGATGCGGATGCAGGGCCCCCAGCTCCGGGTTAGGGATGTATCTTTTCAGGTGCTCCCAGTCGGGGTAAGGCAGGCGCAACCAAGGCTGTTTGTGCCGCCAGATCCAGGACGTCCTAGATCCGCGGAGCAATAGCAGAGCCCGGGTTGGGGATTACTGAATAGGTCACAACCTATCCTGCAGGCACCCAGAGTCTACGGACCCCGCTGCTCCACACTCTGACTCTGTCCTTTCTCCTCGCAGCTCCCCAGCTCCCAAGGGGGCTTCTCACTAGGTGGCTAGGAGGCTGTGTGCTCTGAGGAGGGACAACCAAGGTAGCCATCGCTGCCAGAAGAGACAGGAAGGAGTCCGGCGAATCTAGGGGATTCGCGGGTCCCTGAATGGAAACGCTGACTGAGCCAAGGCCCTGCGCGTGCGCATCAGCGAGCTCATCGGGCTACACGTGTCTGCACCCTGACCTGCGCAAGTCGGGGGGCTGCAGCTGCTAGTCTGCACCGCTGTACAGGCTTGGTGACCCTCAAGTGGAGGGTGCTGTGGTTTGAATGTTTGTGCCCTTGTAAAACTCATGGGGAAACTTCATCCCCAATGCAACAGTATCAGAGGTGGCCTGTGGGGAGAAGGTGTGATAAGCACTGAGAGCTGGCCTTCTCAAACAGATTAGTGTTCTTGTAAAAGGGCTTGTGTCCACCAGATTAGGACACATAGATTCTTCGATTGTGGACTTTCCAGCCTTCCTAAATGGCGAGAAACATATTTCTGTGCTTTATAAATTACCCAGGCTCAAGGATTTTCTTACTGACTCACAAATGGACAAAGACAGGTTCAGTACCATTCTGGAGGGACAGAGAGCACCTATCACCCTGACTGGGGTTGTATACTTCGGCATCTGGGAATTTTTCACCTGGGAGATCTCTGGGGGAGGGAGCAGAGATTTGCTTCGTGGGATCTGCAAACTCCCTGAAATTCTATGCTAGATTTTGTATCTAAATACAAATGCCTGGAATGAGGGCCAATTAGCAGATGTATGACACCCTCACCCCACCCTATAAGAATAATAGATTGATTCCCAAACTTGGCTACAAATATAATCTCCCAGGGAGGTTTGTAATTTACAAACCCTAAGTGATACCCAGGCCAGTGAATTTACGGGTCAGGCATTAATATTTTAAAAGTTCTCTGGGTAATGCCAGTAGACAGGGAATGTGGTAGCAACTCGCTTAGGCTGTGGGTGACCTTTGCTACACACTGGTTGCTCGTGCTCATTTTCAGTCTGATTGTTTGCTTGTCTGCCTTGTCCATGAGGAGATGGATGTCATAGCATCCGACCCCAATCTGGCGCACACTGAACATTTGTCTACTGCACAAAGGCAGCAAAGGCACAGTCCAGAGTGGGTCCTTTCACTTCCAAGCCCCCCTTTCTGTTTCTGTATGCTCTATGTATTGCCTCAAGGAAATGTAATGCCAAAGCTGAGGGAAAAACAGATCTTCTAATTGTGTCCTGGAGGGACTCCTGCTCCAGAATACAGCTACCTGTGTCACTATGGCTCAAAGGACCTGTGCTGCCAGTGTAGGTGAGCACCACGAGAGTCATACATTACCAACAAAAAATCTAATTAAGTCTTCTAGCTTCACTTGTTCTTAGTTGACTCAAAAATCACTAATTTGGGGTGGGGCCTAGTGGTACATGTCTACAATCCCAAAACTTGGAAGTCTTAGGCAGGAGGATGAGGAGTTCAAGGCCAGCCTGGGCTATATCGTATGACCCTCTCTCAAAACAAAAATCGCTAATTTTGTAGGTCCCACAGCTAGACAATATGCTATTAGTGTCTGGTTTTGTGGTAGATAGCACCTCTGCCATGCAGGGTATGAGGCTAACAGTTGCCTAGGTCACTTTTCAGGGACTTAAACACTGCTTTTACTGAAAGCACCGACTCTTTACTTGGCCCTGCAGATGTCCAATAGGGCACCTGGAACAAAATGAAAAAGCTTGATGTTTCTGTGTTCGTACTGTTTCTGACTCTTTGCAGCCTTAACCTCTGAACTAAATACACCCATCAGCCACCATGACTAGAAACACCAGGCCATAAAAGGAGTGAAAAGAAGTGACACTCAAGTTCCTGGAAGATCTCTGCCTATTTCTAGAAGACTGGAATGTTCCTCCATTCCATTAGCCCTTCTTTCTCCCTCATTATTCTGACCCTATATCTGGAACTCCTTAACTCCCTGGAGTTCAGAGGCTAATTTGTGAACAGAAGCATCCACTTCTCCATTCCTTGAAGAAAGCTCTTTCTTCTCTCTCTTGAATCACTGGTCTTATCAAACGGTAAGCAAAATCGAACCTCTTCTCAGTTACAATAACCCCTGTGGATTGAACGCACAGTTACTCCTGGTCTCAAGCAAGCCTCCTGCCTCAGCCTCCTGAATAGCTGAGACTACAAGTGATTTCTACATGGTGATGCCCAACTTGAACAAGTCTTCTAACATTTCTCAACTTTCTTACCTAAAATAATAAGTGGGAATAATATTTCTTTTTTTTTTTTTTTTGTCTTTTCTTTTTTGGTGCTGGGATCGAACCCAGGGCCTCACGCATGCTAGGCAAGTGCTGTACCACCAAGCTACATCCCAGCCCTGGGAATAATATTTCAATCTTAATCATCTCAGTGTTGGAAACCTAAGAGAACCCACAAAGCCTGTTGAGTACAAACTGCACTTATACACCTTCTGCTGTAGAGATATAAATTGTGAAGCTGGAGAAGACAGTTATAGAACCACCCACCTCTGCCATAACCCATTGTGCAGAACCTCGCTCCCCCTGAGTCTTGCTATTTGAATTTTGTTATTGGGGTGGTTCATTTTAGGTGTTTACTTGACTGAATTAAGGGACACCCAGATAACTGGTCAAGCATTCTGTCCTGGTATGTCTGTAAGAGTGTTTAGGGAAGAGATTGGCATTTTAATCAGTGGACTGATTAAAGAAGACATGCTGTCACTCATGAGCTGGCACATGAAGAAGATCTGAGAACCTGAAAATAACAAGGCAAAGAAAGACAAATTCACTCTCTCTCATGGATCTGATCCATCCTTCTCCTACCCTCAGACATCAGAACTGCAGGTTCTTTAGTTGAGACTCTGGGATTTGGACCAGCAATCTCCCAACTCTTGAATTCTCAGACCCTCATCCTCAGGCTGAGAGTTGTTGGCTCTGGTTATTCTGAGACTTTTAGAATCAAACCAGTGTATGTCACTGGTTTCCCCAGGTCTCCAGCTTATAGATGGAATATTGTCAGACTCCTCAACCTCCATTACTACAAAAGCCAACTCCCATAAGAAATTCTGTATCATAGATCTCTATCTGTATACCCTAAGGGTTCTATTTCTGACTAATACAGCTGTCTTATTGTGTTTCCCTGCTCACCACATGTAGCAAAGGGGAAGAAGATAGGGCCCTGAATTATTGAAGCCAAGAAGGCAACAGAAAACTGATGGCCTTAAGTGAGAACTAGAAACCTACAAAAGTAAGTTCAAATTATGCCCTGTCAATAGTGTACTGTGCTATTAACACAGACCAACATGTTTATGTCTTTCCACAATGTCAGAATTTATTGAATATCAGTAGATACCCAATCAATTTCATTGGCTTTTACTTCACTGAGTACTCCTGGTTTCACTTGAAGTTATCCATGTCAATTGCAAGTTCATTATTCCATTCCAATCTTAATTATTAATATCTATAACACTCAAATCACCCATCACACTCTCACAATTATATATGTTATAGAAAAAATGAAAAAGGGGAAAGAGGCCAAAGATTAAAAAGCCAATTCAAAGAGTCACTGCAGGTGGTCAAGTATTGGATTGATGAACAGATCACAGAGATGTCAAGGTGAAAGGTATAGATGGTGGCATTGAAGTAGGCAACATCAACAGCAGGGAGAACTGCACTGAGCTGAGGCCAAGTTCATCACCTGGCAATCTTTTGGGCAGAGATCATCATGAGTACACCAGAGTAGCCTATGACAAAGTGATGGGTCAGTGTGCCATGCTGCAGTCTGAGGTGTCTCTCCTTTTCTGCATCAATCATTTGTGTGAATCTGATAAGCTTATAGGTGATAACTTTTTATTAGCATGAATAAGTCACTTCTCAGTCTGTGCCTTATGGTTCAGTTGGGCGAATGGTGGCTGTTTACTTGAAAAAGATGCCAAGTCATTCTACCTTAGCATTTGTACCCAAAATGGAGTAACACAGGGCAAGCTGCTGCCCTATACATGATAGAATAACTCAGGACAAGGCACTGTCAGAAAGCTGCTGTTCTATATGTACACCAACCTATATACTTCAACATTCAAAAGCTGATGTTTATGTTAAATTATGTTTCTTTCTTTCTGGTTAAATCAATAAGGGTTTCAATCAAAACGGTTAATTTTTTCAAGGTCTCTGCATTTGCATGAGAAGTTTTAGATATCCAAAAAAATCAGTTACATTCCCTTCCTACCCTCCCTTGTCTTTGGAACACATGGGTAGGTGGGACCTGTCTGCAATGTGGTGAGCAGCCCCATGCAGAGGCCTGTGTGGTGTAGCAAGCCACTGAGACCAGAGAAGAACAGCCCAACAGTCTATGGGGCTAACCAGGTGAGTGGGCTTGGAAAATTGCAACCCCTCAGGTTCTGTGAATCTTTAGGTAGTGAGAGCCCTGGGGACAGGTTGACTATAACTGTCTTAGTAACCTTGAGCCACAACCACCTAAGTCACTTCCAGGTTCCTGACCCACAGAACCTGCGTAAAGATAATATATGTCTGTTGATTTCAGCTGCCAAGTTTTGGGATAATTTGTTTTACAGCAGTAGACAACTAACACAGACAGGAAACAAAGTCCTATAGCTAATGCAGTGTAATCATGTTTTTTGAACTTAGGGAAATATAAAAGAGGGAAAGAGAATAATTCAGAGTATTGCGATTCTGCCTGTTGATCCGTGAGCCCAGATGGTGAGATGAAAGATGTAGATCTCGTTACTTACTCAGTCTCAGTCCCAGTCTTGGAGTCACTCATAGAGGAGTGAGTCTTGATGCTATCTGTGCTTCTCAGATATACTAATATCCATGTTTTGTACAAAGTGGAAAGAATGAAACTAACATTGGTTTTTTGCTGATGTTATGGTTTAGATATGATATGTCTTCCAAAAAGTCTCATGGATGTAAGACTTGGTCCCCAATGTAAGCAATGTCCAGATGTGGGGTTTGGGGGGAAGTGATTAGATCTGAGGGCTCTGCCTTCATCAATGGGTTATCCCACTGATGAATTCAAAATTTAAATAGATACCTAGAGGTAACGGAATTGTGGAGGTAAAGGGGTGCTGTTTGGAAGAAGTAGGTTACTGGGACAGGTCCCTTCCTGCCTGTCCCTCTCTCTGTTTCCTGGCTGCCATGAGGTGAGCAGTATCTGCCATAGGCTTCTGCCAACATAGTATTCTGCTTAACTTCAGACCCAAAGTAATAGAGCTGGCCAACCATGTACTGAAACCTCTGAAACAGTGAGCCAAAGATACCTTTTAAAATTGATTCTCTCGTGTATTTGCCACAGCAGCAAAAGACTGACTAACACAACTGACCTGTAATGTAAACAAAACAACCCTTGAAATTCTTTAAATCACCAGGATCTGAGCCCCACACTCCTCCAGGCCAAGGCCAATTCTGACTTCAGACCAAAGTAAAAGAGTCCCCATCCCAGGGACTCTCACTTAAGAAGGCTCCACTGTGTCCCTTCCAACCACATCTACCATGGAGGAAGAGTCAGTGAGGCTCAAGAGGTGTGCTCATTTGGAGACTGTGTAAGTCCCCACTTCTAGATCAGTTTTAGGGATGAGGGATACCCAATTCCCTGTACCAATGACATAAGCCCAATTCCAGGGCCTGCTAAGATCCCTACTCAGAGTCATATTTCTAAGGGTAGACTGCACCAAGAGGTGACCACTAGGTAGCTATTTAAAGAGGTGTGGGACTGGCATAGTGGCTCAAGAGGTAAGATCACCTGCCTAAGAAGTGTGAGGCCCTGAATTCAAATCCCAGTACCAAAATAAATAAATAAATAAAATAAAGAGGTGTAAATGGAACTTGGATATGCAAGTTCAGTGATGCATACTTTACTCCAAAACCCTGACCATGAGCCCAGAACCATCAATGGAACTGAGGAGGGTAGGCTATGGACCTTGAGACTGCTGTACTGAGACTGCTCACAGAAGTGTAGGTCTCTGTGAAGTCTGAGGCCAATGATTTTGACCTGACTTATTGTACCATATATTGAAAGGAATAGGAGGTCTCAGCGGGCCCCAACCCCCTTGTTGGAGAAACCAGTACCAAACATCCCATGTAGATAAGATAAGCAATGCGGCAGGGCTCAGTTAGGGCATATAGAATGTGGGGAATGTGAGCGGGGGGTACATGCAAGATGTGAAGTACGTGCAAGATGTGAGGTACACGCAAGATGTGCTCTGCCTGCTTGCCCAATGTTGATAACGAAAATATGCATGCCACCGCGGTCTATATAAGATTTCCCCTAAAGAGGCTCAGGGTCGTGTTTTCCTAACCGGTCCTGCGTGTCCGTGTGGGAGCTCGACCCTGGCTAGCCAGCCCAATAAACTCTGCTTTGTTGATTGCATTCACGCCTGGCTCTCTGTCTCTCGGGGGAATAGGATTCCGGGTCCTAACATTTGGAGGTTCCACCGAGATTTCATTTTCTCGAGAGACAGAACCTGCCTGCGAGAAAGCAGGGGCGATCCCAAGTCCTAGGCGTTGGGAGGGGATCCCAGACCCTCATTTGGAGGAACTTGAGTGTTCCATTTGGGCCGCGGCGGGGATTCGGCCAATCCCCAGGGGGATTCATTCTGGGAATCTCGCAAAGAGGACCACAGGGTCCTATTGGGAGAGGCTTTCCTCTCATTTGGGCTCGAGCATTTTAGGAACCCTGGCGCCAGGTGAAGAACTAATTGAGCTAGTCGACTGACACCCGTCAAGTGGACGCCTTTCGGCCTGATATCCCAGTTGAACGGTGAGGAGGTTGAATGGGGTGCGCACCAGTGTGAGAGAAGGACCGGTCCGAGCGAGTGCTGGAGAGTGTTGTGTGTGTGTGGAATTATTGTTGCCTTTACCCTTTTTGTTCTATCTCTCTTGGTGTTTGAGTCTCCTTCCACAATGGGACAGGGACAAACAACCCCAAAGTCTCTGATCCTTTCTCACTTTCCAGAAGTTAAAGAAAGGGCCTTAAATGCGGGTCTGGTCATCAAGAAAGGTAAGTTCGACACCTTTTGTTCTGCAGAGTGGCCCACCTTTGGAGTCGGGTGGCCCATTCAAGGTTCCCTCTCCCTAGACCTGATCGCTAAGGTTAAAGCAGTCATTTTTCAGCCAGACAATCGAGGCCATCCAGACCAAGTTCCTTACATTTTGGTTTGGGAGGATCTGGTGAGGAACCCTCCCCCTTGGTTAACAGTTTTTCTGACCCACCCCTCCAGTTCGGCCCCCGGGGCTAAAACCCCAGTCACGCCCGCCTTGGTCATAAAGGAGGAGAAAAAACTTCCTCTTCCCACCTTGACCGGTCCTCAAATTAGGGCATCTCCTTCACCATCTCCGGTCTTACCAGAGAGTTCCCCCCTTTACCCATCCCTCGCAGGGGCAGAGGAAGATCGGCCGCCTCCATACGTGACTCCCCCTGGCCAAGCCAGTGCCCCGGAGGAGGAAATTTCCTCATCCTCCTCAACAGGACTGGCAGCAGGAGGAGGAATGGGTCGAAGACTTCGCCCCCGAGGGATCCGGGAAAGGGAGGGGGAAGACGGGCCCCCCTCATCAACACAGGGGGAGGAAACTGTCCCTACACTTCCAGTCCGGATGGTGGGCCAAGGGGGACCGGGAGGAGGGCAACAGTTTCAGTACTGGCCCTTCTCCTCCAGTGATCTATATAACTGGAGGACGCAGAACCCGCCCTTTTCTGAAGACCCCCAAGTGTCTCATAGATCTCCTGGAGTCCATCATGCATACACACCGTCCCACTTGGGATGACTGTCATCAGCTGCTCAATACTCTTTTTACGACGGAGGAACGAGAGCGCATCCTCAACGAAGCGAGGAAAAACGTCTTGGGGGATAATGGGAGACCCACAACTCTCCAACCGGCCATAGACGAGGCTTTTCCCCTACGCCGCCCTAATTGGGATTTCGGGACCGCAGAAGGTAGGGAGCGTCTTCGGATCTACCGCCAGACTCTTATGGCCGGTCTCCGAGCGGCCGCCAGAAGGCCCACCAATTTTGCAAAAGTGAAAGCAGTCGTTCAAAGGGAAAACGAAAGCCCAGCCGGTTTCTTAGAGCGCCTCTATGAGGCATACCGTCAGTACACCCCTATTGACCCTGAGGTGGTCTGCTGTGGTACTCTCATTCATTAATCAGGCAGCTCCAGACATTAGGAGAAAACTCAATAAACAGGAAAACTTAGGGGAGATGACTATAAGGGAAATGCTGCAGGTAGCGGAAAAGGTCTTTACCGCTAGGGAAACTCCAAAAGAAAGGGAGGAAAGACAGAGAAAGGAAGACAGGGAGGCCCAGGAGAAATTGAGAAAGGAGGACCTGGAGTTCCAGGCTAAGGAAAACCGAAAGCAACAGAGAGAAATGGCTCGTATTTTCCTAGCGGGTGTCCGGGACCAACCCAGGGGAGGGGGCCACGCCAGGACCCCGGATAAGGAACACTGTTTTTACTGTAAGGAAACGGGGCATTGGAAGAGAGAATGTCCTAAGTTAAAGGGAAGAAGAGGGTTTGGAAGGAGACCGGGGGAAAACAGGGAAAGGGAACGAGCAGTAGAGCAGGCCAGAGTCCTCCTAGCCGGAGAAGAGGACTGAAGGAGACGGGGCTCAGACCCCCTCCCCGAGTCCTGGGTAACAATGCATGTGGAGGGGAAGCCGATGGGGTTCATGGTGGATACCGGCGCCCAATATTCGGTTTTAAACAAGGCACATGGACCTTTGAACAAGGCACGAACAAGTGTTGTTCAGGGGGCCACCGGTACGCAGTTATGTACATGGACTACCAAAAGAAAGGTGAACTTAGGAAAACACCAGGTCACACACTCCTTCTTGGTCGTCCCTGAGAGCCCCGCTCCCCTGCTCGGACGGGACCTACTCACCAAAATAGGGGCCCATATCCATTTTGAACCAGATGAAATAATTGTGACTGATCGAGAAGGGAGCCCGATTCATGTCTTGTCCCTACCATTGGCTGACAAGCATCGTCTGTTTGAGAGTCAACAGGAACCAGGAGGGGACATGACTCATTGGGTAAAAAGATTTCCCACGGCCTGGGCAGAGACTGCGGGAACCGGCCTCGCCAAACACCTCCCGCCCGTAGTTATACAATTGAAGGCTTCTGCTCTCCCCATTCGGGTGAAACAGTATCCTATGCCTGAGGAGGCCCGAAGAGGCATAGCCCCTCATATCCACAGGCTAATAAAGGAAGGAGTACTGCGGCCTTGTCAGTCTGCCTGGAATACTCCTCTGCTCCCCGTCCGAAAGCCGGGAAGTGGGGACTATAGGCCTGTGCAAGACCTACGAAAGGTAAACGAGCGGACGGAGGACATTCATCCCACCGTTCCGAATCCCTATACCTTGCTCAGCCACCTACCCCCCTCGCAAGTATGGTATACAACCCTTGATTTGAAAGATGCTTTCTTCAGCATTCCATTGTCAGAAATTAGTCAGCCGCTATTTGCTTTCGAATGGCAAGAAGATGGGGGCCAATCCGGACAGCTCACTTGGACCAGACTGCCGCAAGGATTTAAAAACTCTCCCACCCTGTTTAATGAGGCCCTGAGCCAGGACCTGGAACCTTTTCGTCGGAGCCACCCACGAGTCACTCTATTACAGTATGTTGATGACTTACTGTTAGCGGCAGAAACCCGAGAGGAGTGCATCAAGGCTACTGAACACCTGCTAACGGAATTAGGTGAGCTGGGGTATCGGGCAAGTGCCAAGAAAACTCACATCTGTAAAAGGTCAGTGACATATTTGGGTTATCGGATTGCAGATGGGGCAAGATGGCTGACTGATGCCATGAAACAGACTATTCTGGCTATCCCATCCCCGACATCCACTAGGGGGGTGAGAGAATTCCTGGGCTCCGCGGGGTTCTGTAGACTCTGGATTCCAGGATTTGCGGAAATAGCCAGACCCCTATATGAGGCCACCAAAGAAGCTCCAGATTGGAGTTGGGGAGAGAGAGAACAACAGGCCTTTGATCAGCTAAAAGACGCTCTTTTGCAGGCCCCTGCCTTAGCCTTGCCAGATCCTACAAGACCATTCACTCTGTTTGTAGATGAGAAAAAGGGGGTAGCCAAAGGAGTCTTGACCCAACAGCTAGGTCCCTGGAAGAGACCAGTGGCATACTTTTCCAAGAAATTAGACGCAGTAGCGGCAGGATGGCCCCCCTGCCTCCGCATCATAGCAGCCATTGCCATGCTGGTGAGAGAAGCCGATAAACTAACCTTTGGACAGGCCCTCTGGGTAACGGCCCCTCACCCGGTGGAGGGAATCCTTAAACAACCCCCTGGGAAATGGATGACGAATGCCAGGCTCACCCACTACCAGGGGCTCTTGTTGGATTCCCCTCGGATCACATTCACAGATCCCGTAATCCTGAACCCTGCCACCTTGTTGCCTAACCCGGAACTGCAGACACCTGTCCATAACTGCAAAGAATTCCTCTCCGAAGTTACACAGGTACGGGCTGACCTAAAGGATACCCCCCTGTCCGGCTGCAAATTAAACTGGTACACGGATGGAAGCAGTTTTTTCCAAGATGGAGCCCGAAGGGCAGGGGCAGCTGTAGTCGACCAAAAAGGAAATACGGTATGGAGCAGCGCCCTCCCACCCGGAACATCAGCCCAAAAAGCGGAATTAATTGCCTTGGCAGAGGCCCTGGAGAGGGCAAAAGGAAAGCGAGTCAATATCTACACCGATAGCCGCTATGCTTTCGGTACCATCCATGTCCACGGGGCCATCTATCGCGAAAGAGGATTCCGCACAGCAAAAGGAAAACATCTAAAGAACCTAGCCGAAGTCCAGCGTCTATTAATGGCAGTGGAAAAACCGAAGGCAGTGGCAGTGATGTATGTCCCAGGCCACCAGTCTGCCAAGACGCCAGAAGCTGTCGGTAACAACAGAGCAGATCAAGAAGCAAAGAGAGTAGCAATGGTGAGTCCTCCCATGGAGACAGGGCAACCTTCCACGGTTGCGGCGATAGACGTGCCGGTCCCAGAGCTCCCTCCGCTACCCCCCCGACCAGAATACTCCACAGAGGATTTCACTTGGATGAGAGCCCACTCCCCCTTTAGAGAAGGGGAAGACGGATGGAAAAGCGACTTGGAAGGCAAGTTAATTCTGCCTAAAAAACTCAGACGATTCCTGTTGGCTAACTTACATAAGTCCACCCATTTGGGGTGGAGAAAATTACTAGACTTGTTGACATCTGCGCAGCTCCGATTTCCGAACCAGACCATAGCAGTCCGCCAAATTGTGGAAGATTGTGCCAGCTGCACAATCATGAAACCAGGACGAAGGGAGGGGCACCATACAGGTACTCGGGAACGGGGGAGGGCTCCGGGAAGAAGTTGAAAAGTGGATTTTACTGAGGTAAAACCGGGAAAGTTTGGGTACAAATATTTGCTGGTATTCATAGATACCTTTTCAGGCTGGGTGGAGGCTTTTCCTACAAAGAAGGAGACGAGTCAGGTAGTGGCAAAGGCTTTGCTAGAGGAAATCATACCCAGATATGGGGTGCCCGAGGCAATTGGGTCAGATAACGGTCTGGCTTTTGTTAGTAAAGTCCTGCAGGGACTAGCCCAGACTATGGGGGCCAATTGGAAGCTACATTGTGAATATAACCCCCAGAGCTCAGGGCAAGTAGAAAGGATGAATAGGACAAAGGAGACTTTAGCCAAATTGGCCCTGGAGACTGGCGGTGATTGGGTGACGCTCCTTCCCTTGGCCATCTTCCGAGTCCGGAACTCCCCCTATGTCCATGGGCTAACTCCCTTTGAGATCCTGTATGGGGCTCCACCCCCCATCATTCAGAGGACCTTAAGCCCAGAACTAGGTAATATGGCCCCAAATTACCTGACCATGTTGCAGGCTTTAGCTAAAGTGCAACAACGGATTTGGCCCTTAATTCAAGCATACCACGCTGTTAAGAGGGACCCGGCTCCGGAACATGGCATAGTCCCGGGTGACATGGTATGGGTTAAAAGGCATCAGTCCAAAACCCTAGAGCCTAGATGGAAAGGACCTTATGTTGTACTGTTTACTACCCCTACCGCCCTCAAGGTCGACGGGATTGCAGCATGGGTACACCATTCCCATGTAAGACGGGCTCACCCTCCGGAGAAAAAACAGGAAAATTGGTCCGCACGGAAGCATCCAACAAACCCACTCAAGCTCCGGCTGATACGGGATGCTACGAAAAACGAGAACACTCCAGATGCTCCGCAGCCCTCCTAGAATGGGATTATCACCTGGGTCCACTACACCCACATCAGACCGGCAGATCCGGTAGCTATGAAGAAAGGCTTCCTGCCAACAAGAAGGGTGTCCCACCACAAGGAAAATTTTTTCAAACTCAAACTTCATACTGGACCTCGGTAACTTTATTCCTTTTTCTAACCCTGTCCACCACTTGCTGGGGGCATACAAATCCACATCAACCTTTTAACCTGACCTGGATGATTGTAGATGTGTCCACAGGAGACATTCTTAACCAGACCTCCAAGGTGACCCCTCCCAGCACCTGGTTCCCAGAATTATACTTTGACTTAAGGGCCTTATTCACTGGCAGGGGACAATGGGATTTGCGCCAAAGTTACTTCTATGTCTGCCCCGCTCCCCAACCCAACCACAGAAAAAAATGTGGAGGAATCGCAGACTATTATTGTAAGTCATGGGGTTGTGAGAGCTCAGGGGATATATGGTGGCCACCCCCCAAACAGGGGGACCTTATTCAATTAAGTAGAGTCTCTCAATCTGGCATTACATACCACCAACCTAGACCTATAAATAAGGGATGCCCAACTCCCCCCAATTGTAATCCCATTATGATAAATTTCACTGATTTAGGAAAAAAGGCAACGAATTGGGAATTGGGTAAATCCTGGGGAGTCAGACTCTACAAAACAAATCATCCAGGAGCCCTTTTTACTTTGCGGCGTGTGCAACAACCAGTCTCTACTCTAACAATAGGCCCTAATAAGGTACTTAGGCCACCCTATGTAAAGCCACCTCCCCGACCTTCCACAGCTCATCACCTTCCCTCAACCATAGCCCGGGCTAATGTTACAACTCCAAGACCATCAGAAACCAGCCCTCCCCTGGTGAGGCCCAGTCTCATGACCGGATCTAAAGACCCCCTCTGGGAGCTAGTGGGTGCTGCCTTCCTGACGTTAAACCACACCAACCCTAACATGACTAACTCCTGTTGGTTATGTTATGATGTGAGGCCCCCATTCTATGAGGCAATAGGGCTAAACACCACTCACGATACCTCATCTGAGGAAAACCCTACTCAATGTTCCTGGGGAGACCGTAAGAGAGGTCTGACCATACAGCAGGTAAGTGGCCAAGAAACCTGCTTAGAAAAAGTGCCAAAGAACAGACGGGACTTATGTACTGTTATTAACGCCAGTTCTACCTGGGAAAATGCTATTAAATGGGTAATTCCAAAGAACAATGGGTGGTGGCTATGCTCGCGGTCTGGACTCACCCCGTGCCTATCAACTAAGGTGTTTAACAGCTCTAAAGAATTCTGTGTTATAGTGACTGTGCTGCCCCGCATCCTCTATCATTCGAAAGAGAGTCTATATTCATACTGGAATACAAAAATGGTTAAAAAAAGGAAAAAGAGAAAACCTATTTCCACAGTAACTATTGCTACCCTACTCAGCCTAGGGTTAGCGGGAGCAGGAACCGGCATAGCTTCTTTGGCCACCCAGCAGAAAGGGATGTCTTTGCTGCGTGCAGCCATAGACAAAGATATAGAGAGAATAAAAACCTCCATTAGCCACCTAGAAAAATCCCTCACTTCCCTGTCTGAGGTAGTACTTCAAAACCGACGAGGTCTGGACTTGTTGTTCCTCCAAAAGGGGGGACTATGTGTTGCTCTAGGGGAAGAATGTTGTTTTTACGCTGACCATACCGGAGTTGTTCGTGACTCCATGTCTAAACTTCGAAAGAGCCTAAAACAAAGAAAACGAGAAAGAGAGGCTGGGGAAAGCTGGTTCGAGTCTTGGTTTAACCAGTCCCCATGGTTGGCTACCCTTTTATCTGCATTGGCAGGGCCAATAATAATCATCCTATTACTTGTTACCATAGGACCCTGGATTCTAAACCGACTTATGACTTTTGTCAAAAGTCGAATTAATACTATCCAACTTCTGGTCCTCCGCCAACAATATCAGGCTCTTCATCCCCTTAAAAATGATTCCTCAATTTAGGCCGTAAGAAAAGGGGGGAATGAAAGGAATAGGAGGTCTCAGCGGGCCCCAACCCCCTTGTTGGAGAAACCAGTACCAAACATCCCATGTAGATAAGATAAGCAATGCGGCAGGGCTCAGTTAGGGCATATAGAATGTGGGGAATGTGAGCAGGGGGTACATGCAAGATGTGAAGTACGTGCAAGATGTGAGGTACACGCAAGATGTGCTCTGCCTGCTTGCCCAATGTTGATAACGAAAATATGCATGCCACCGCGGTCTATATAAGATTTCCCCTAAAGAGGCTCAGGGTCGTGTTTTCCTAACCGGTCCTGCGTGTCCGTGTGGGAGCTCGACCCTGGCTAGCCAGCCCAATAAACTCTGCTTTGTTGATTGCATTCACGCCTGGCTCTCTGTCTCTCGGGGGAATAGGATTCCGGGTCCTAACAATATAAGAGTATTTGTCAAAACAGGAGGAGAGCCTAAGTTGATTTATAACTTTTGAATGAAGACAATCCTCAATTTAAGAAGGATCAGTGGCCCTTCCAATTTTTTGACTTTCTGGTACCAAAGTGATACTCATTCAATAGAAACTGTACTTCACATTTCGAATTTTGACCTCTTCCCAGGTCAGTAATCTGAGGTATATGTTTTGATTGTGAACAATGGCAGTGAGCCACAATTTCAATCAGCCATGTGATCAGAAGGGTAAACAGCCTAGTATACTGTGTACCCTGTTGCTAAGCTGGTATTCAGTAGACTAAGTGTGTTAAATGTGTTACTGTTTTGGGGGTTTTTTTGAGATAGGGTCTTGTTATGTAGCTCAGCTAGCCTCAAACTTGCCATCCTTCTACCTCAGCCTCCTGAGTGCTGTGTCACCATGCCCAGGTAAATGATTTTTTTTCTCCCCCACTTTTTGTTTTTGGTTTGTTTTGTTTTTGAGACAGGGTCTTGCTAAGCATCCCAGGACCATCTCAAACTCACTACATAGCCAAGGCTGCCCTCAGTCTAACAATTTTCTTGCTTCAGCCTCTTGAATGCAGAGATTATAGGCGTGCACACCACCATGCCTGGCTTTGTGAATTCTTGGAATTTTCAACTTCTGATGCGTTTATCAGGGTGAAACCTCATAGTAAGTTAAGGAGCATCCAAATTAGACATACTACATATGGACGCCCATTTGTTCTCTAGCCTAGTGTCCCACACATGATCAGAAGGCCCTGGTCAGAAACTAATCTTGTTTTTTGGTGCTGAAGATTAAAACTTGGCTTCTCTTGTGTGAGGGAGTGGAAGCTAATGTGTCATTTGAATGGGAATGAAGGACAATGGGATAGTGATTATTTTTCCATCCCCATTTCCTTTGTTAACCAAAACCCTTGAGATTGATAGATTTCTGAAATAAAGAGTTTACTAAACTGTTACAGGTGCTAGCCAGAAAAAGGACCAGGACCTGGAACAAAGTCCCCCAGCTACCAGCAGTCAGCTGAGATGGCTAACAGGGAGGGGTCATTCTTCCAAATCACACATTAAATCAGAAACAATAGGGTGATTTAGAACTTCCCTTTCCTAGACATGATTACTTCTCCACCCATTCAAGGATCCCCGCAGCTCCTTAACATCTCAAAGAGGAAAGCAGAGCAGGTAGCTCCTCATAGTCTCCCTGTTTCTGTAACTTAGCATTTAAAAGATGGGAGGGAGCTAGCTATTCTGGCTATCCTTGTTCCAATGTCAGAGTCTGGTCCTTTAAATATTGATTAAAATATAATTTTCCTGTCTTCTCATCTATCTGTCCTACCTCAGGAGTGTGCCTCATGCAGGCCCCACCTCCTGAAGTTTCCACCACCTCCTAAAATAGCACCACCATAGCTGGGGACCAAATGTTCAACACATGAACCTGTGGGGGACATTTCATATTTAAGCCACAAAAGCAGGTACAGTATAGAAGTCAATATGAAGTTCCTTGGATATTGAAATTGTGAGAGAAATGATCTTTTCTATCAAAGTATTTGTTACCCTTTTAGATTGCTTAAAAATTCCTCAGGTCACCATCTTAGGTGGCTTGCATGTTTAAAGGGTCCTTGCTGCTTCTTCCAGATTCCTGTACAACTCCATTGCCCACCAAACTGCATGCCCTTACCCATCCCCCAAGCCTTTTAGCCAATCTAGGAGATCGTGAACCTCTGACCTGGACAAATCCCAGGTGAGGGGCAGGTACGACTGTGTCAGGGATATAAGGAGAAGCCACTGTCAGTCATTTTGTGCTTGTGTGTTGCTTAGTGGGAGTGAGCACATGCTTACACCCTCTTGATCAAGAGAAAATTGCCTTGTCAAGATTTTCTGTCTCTTGTGTGTCTGTTTTCGGCACACAAATTGTTGGAGGCTTATTACTTCCAACAATCTGGGGGCTCATCTGGGATATTACATTCCATCCGGAAAGAGGGGACCCTGTCCTTCCCTGGGGAGATGCTTCTTGCTGCCTGATTATGGCAGCCCCGAGGTTTGGTGGAGGGTGACAACTTTCCGGATCTGCGAATGAACTTGGACTGCAGAATTTTTTGGCAACATGGATAAAAGTGCTCTGAAGACAGGAACTGCTGCAACCATGTGAGTTTTGTCCACAAACCAAGACAAGAAACATCACAGGTGTGACCAAGTAATGTCTTAGTGGTCAGGATATTGGGGCTGTATAATGTGTGAATAAGACACGTCAGGTGACGTGCAGGAGACATGTCAGGTGACATGCAGGGAAAGTGAAGTCCTGATCCATAGTTCTGAGGTGACCTCATACTATTTAAGGCAGATTATATTTTTAAATCTAAACCAGGTCAGGTAGCCTTCAGGCTACCAAAAGGTGCCTCAAGCTCCCACGAAGGATGGAGGTGGAGACAGACAAAGCAAAAAAGAATCAGAGTGCAAGAAACCTCCAATACAAAGGGGAGTGTTGGCTGCTGACAGAGCACAGTTGACCAGAAGGGAGAAATGGAAATAAAGGCAGCAAAGAGGGGGGCCAGAAAACAAAGGCCCAGGATAAGATACCCTCTGAAAGCCCCCTAGGGAAGATGTTAAAATATTAGGATGATAACCTTTGTACTAAAGGGAAAAAGAGACAAAGAATGGTTAAATACTGTTGTTTTATCTGGACTCAAGAACCGATTTTAAAGCCTTTGAGTTTTTGGCCAAAATTTGGGTCTGAAGAGGACTGGGTCTGTCAACTATTAATTGAGCATGTTAACTACAAGAGCTCAGTCACTCAAGAGGAGATGGAATATGCCCTCTGTTGGAGACAGAGTCCTGTAGTCCTCTTTCCACTTGAAGAAAAGAAAAAAAGAAAAAAAAAAAAAAGCCAAATCCCTTCTAACTGGGATTTACTCTTCTCCCTCTGCCCTCTTTTAACACTCCTGTTCCTCCTGTTCAGGTGCCAGAACTGGCCCCTATGCCCCCACTCCAGGCTTCTGCCTCTCCCCCTCCCCCTCCCAACCCTTCCACCTCCACCCCCTTCCAACTCCCTGCTCCCCCACTCCTTACCAGAAATCCGCCCCTACCCCAACACCAAAAGGAGCTGGACAATGTTGTCAGGACATTGAGAATCTACCTTTTCCTGAGTCCCAAGGGGAGAGATCATGCTTCCTCTTTCCTCTCAGGAAGGTCTCACTCAGAGGGGTGAAATTGGGTTTGTAAATGCCCCTCTTACCAGCTCTAAGGTCCAAAACTTTAAAAAGGAGTTGCGACCACTTCAAGGAGCCCTTCGGGTTTCAGAACAGGTCAATCAATTTTTGGGACCACAGATATATACATGGGATGCGTTAATGTCTATTTTGGGAATTCTCTTCTTGGGGGAGGAAAGAGCCATGAGCCATAGAGTGGCAATGGCTACCTGGGAATGTGAACATCCCCCAGGACAGAACATCCCAGTGGCTGATGTTAAGTTTCCTAACCAAGATCCCCTGGTAAAACAACACCCCAGGACACCAAGAAAATATGAAGGACTTCAGAGATTTAATAATGACGGGAATCCGAGAATCAGGGCCAAGGTCACAAAACCTCTCCAAAGCCTTTAATGTCCAACAAGGGAAGGATGAGGGACCAACTGAGTTCATGAGCCACTGCAAGGATCAGACAAGAAAGTATGCTGAACTAGACTTAGAATTTCCTTTGGAACAGGGAATGTTAAAATTTCACTTTGTTACAAACAGCTGGCCAGATACAGCAAGAAAATTACAAAAACTAGAAAATTGGAAAAATTGATCCATAGAAGAATTATTGGGAGAGGCACAAAAAAAAAAGTGTGTGTAAGGAGAGAGGAAGAAAACAAAAAGCAAAGATTATGTTACCCACGATTGAGCAGGTTAATAGGGAAAGGCCAAACCACTATCCTATTGGACCTCAACCAGCCCGGCCTCCCTCATGGGGTATAAGAGACCAGAAAGTCAGAAGGTGAAACAAAAAAGAGGGGAAAATAAGTGCTTTAAATGTGGGGAGACTGGACACTTTAAGAGAGAATGTCCAGAATGGGAAAGAAAATGTAGAAAACTGTTCCCTTAATGACCTTTGATGAAGAATAGGGGGTCAGGGCCTCTTTTACTTTGAAGGGTCCCACTCAGAGCCCTTGATAAATTTAGAAAAGGGACCACAACTTGAAGTTGTCACCTTCCTGATTGACTCAGGTGCTTCCAGATCCTCCCTCTGTCTTCTGCCCAGGGCTTAATCTATTCCCTGGAGGGGGTATTAATTTCTGGGGTAAAGGAGAACACTTTTCAGTTAAAATATTACAAGAAACAGATGTTTATTTCCAAGACAGGACCACTAAGATACAATTCCTCCTAGTCCCTGAGGCAGGTACCAACCTATATGGAAGAGATCTAATGATCCAAATTGGAATCGGGTTACATGTAAAAAGGGATAAAATACAAACATCCCTAAATCTGCTTACTCCATGGGCCAAGAAACAAATTAAGTCAATAGTCTGGCCTCCAGGTTACACCTATTAAATTTCAATTAAAGAAGAGTGGGGAGGTTGTTAGAAGAAAACAATACCCTATTCCTATGGAGGGGAGGATAGGTTTGAGGCCCAGTTATTGAGGGACTGATATGAGATGAGCTCCTTGAACCTTATACATCTCCCTTCAATACCCAAATCCTCCCAGTCCAAAAGATGGATGGTTCCTACCAGTTAGTCCAAGACCTTAGAGCCATCAATCAAATAGTCCAAGCTAAACACCCAGTAATCCCAAACCCCCACACTCCTCTCAGCAAAATCCCATATAACCGTAAGAGGTAATATGTAATAGACTTAAAAGATGCATTTTGGGACTGCTCATTAGATGTGAGCAGTTGGAACATATTTCCCATTGAATGAGAAGACCCCCTACTCAGGACACAAGCAAAAGTACAGGTGAACTGTCCTTCCCCAGGGATTTACTGACTCCCCTCACCTCTTGGCCAGATTTTAGAACAAGTCTTAGAAAAGTTCATATTAGATCCCCACATGTGCTTCCTCCAATATGTGGATGATTTACTTTATCAGGGGATAATCAGGAAGAAATGATCAACACCACCATTAGCGTTATAAATTTCCTGGGAAGCCAGGGACTTCGTATTTCAAAGAATAAGTTACAGTTTGCTGAGGCTGAAGTATAATATATAGGACAATTGATCAGTAATGGCCAATGAAGGACTGGTCCAGAAAGAATAGGAGGAATCAGTGGTCTCCCTCTCCCAGGAACAAAACAAGAATTGAGAAATTTCCTTGGCTTAGTGGGATATTGTTGTTTATGGATAGACTATTATGCCCTTAAAACTAAATCTTTATATCTCAAACTGACCCAAGAGGGGCCAGACCTCCTCTTTTGGACCTCAGAGGAGATAGAACAAGTAGATTACCTAAAACAAGCCCTTATCACAGCTCTGGTGCTAGCCTTGCCCTCTCTTGAACAGCCTTTTCACCTCTTTGTAATTGTAAACAAGAGAGTTGCCCTTGGGATGTTAACCCAAAAACATAAGGGCCAATGTCAACCTGTGGCCTTCTTATCTAGGTTCCTGGATTCTGTCATCTGAGGTTGGCCTGAGTGCATTCAAGCAGTAGCAGCTATAGCCCTTCTAACAGAAGAAAGTAGGAAAATCACCTTTGGGAGAAACCTAATTATTATCACTCTCCATCAAGTTAGGACAATATTAAACCAGAAGGTGGGTAGATGACTGACGGATTCCAGGATCCTAAAGTATGAGGACCTAATTTTAACTACTGATGAGGCCCTAAATCCAGCCACTTTCTTGGAAGTGGCTTCCTTTCAGGAAGGCAGGAAGGCAGGAAGGCAGGAAGGCAGGAGGGAGGAACCCCTGAACATAAATGTTTGATATTATTGAATATCAAACAAAGGTGAGGACAGACCTTGGGGAAACTCTTTTTCAGACTGGGTTCCATTTCTTTGTGGATGGATCCTCTTGGGTAATTCAGGGAAAAAGGCATAATGGATATTCTATAGTAGACGGGGAGGCCATGACTATAATAGAATCAGGCCAACCCCCTACAATTGGTCAGCACAAACTTGTGAATTGTTTGCCCTAAATCAGGCCTTAAAACACTTAAAAGACAAAGAAGGGACCACATACACGGTTCAAAATATGCATTTGGTGTGGTCCACACCTCTGGAAAAATCTGGATGAAATGGGGCTTAATCAATAGCAAGGGCCAAGACTTAGAACATGGGGCATTAACTCAACAAATATTAGAGAGCCTAAAATTACCTGAAGAAATAGCCATAGTCCATGTGCCAGGTCACCAAATGGGGGTAAACTTTGAGGCTCAGGGAAATTTTTTTGCAGATGAAACAGCAAAACAGGCTGCTCTCACCTCTGAGACCCCAGTCATTTGTCTCATTCCGCACTTCCCTGCTCCTCACATCACCCCTATCTTTACCCCTTCTGAGGAAGAACAACTAAAAAAATCTTGGGGCAGTCAGAACTGAACAGGGAAAATGGGTTCTCCCAGATGGGAGGGAAACGATCTCAAAGCCCCTAATGAGAGCACTCCTGACCTATCTCCATCAAGGGAGCCGCTGGGACCCCAAGCCATGTGTGATGCAGTTTTGTTAGTCTATGGGTGTACAGGGATCTATGCACTAGCCAAACAAGTGTCAGAAGGCTGTCTTACTTGTTGGAAGATTAACAAGCAAGCTCTGAGACAGAGACCAGCTGGGGGTAGAAATCCTGGGTTGCGACCCTTCCAAAGCATTCAGGTAGATTACACTAAGATACCCAAAATAGGTCATCTTAAATACCTCTTGGTTATTGTAGACCATCTCACTCACTGGGTAGAGGCCATCCCTCTCCCAGGGGACACTGCTACAAATGCAATTAGGGTATTACTAGAAAACATAATCCCAAGGTTTGGGGTTATAGAAAATATAGACTCAGACAATGGGAGTCATTTTACTGCCGACATCCTTAAGGGACTTATGAAGGCTCTAGAGATCAAATGGGAATATCACACTCCCTGGCATCTACCTTCCTCAGGGAGAGTTAAAAGAATGAATCAGACTGTTAAAAACCAACTCACTAAATTAGTCTTAGAGACCAGATTACCTTGGACTAAATGCCTTCCCATAGTGCTAGTCAGAATTAGGACGGCCCCTCAGAAGGACATTGGCCTTTCACCCATGAAATGCTTTATGGGCTTCCTTACCTTATCTCTGTTACTGATGTACCTTCCTTTGAAACCAAAAACTATTTCCTCAGAAATTATATCTTGGATTGTCCTCTAACTTACTTTATCTTAGAAAAAAAGGATTGTTAGCACAGGTTCCTCCACTTGACTCCTGTTCACCTGCACCAGCCAGGTGATCATGTACTAGTCAAGACCTGGAAAGAAAATAAGCTTGAGCCAGCTTGGGACGGACCCTTCCTGGTCCTGCTGACCATGGAGACAGCTGTCTGGACCACAGGGCCACGATGGACTCATCACACACGGGTAAAAAGCCACCCCCATCTGACCAGAAGGAACAATGGGCTGTGCTCTCACATACAGGCAACACCAAAGTGACTTTAAAAAGACTGTAATGAAAATATTCTCTTTCATTTGGGAAATGGTATGCTTATTATTAATGTAACTCAGAGTACTTTTCCCTTAATTGTTAAATTCAATGGACGTCAGGTCCTTTCTTGCGGAGATCTTATATCCCAACTTCAACTCCAATTATACTCCTTTTGTTTGTATCCCATCCCAGGACTGACAAGGAAGCCTGGTATCTGTCCAGAGTGGATGAATGGTGGGGTGTAACACTGGATATAAAGGATGCACCTCCCCTTTTTATGTAAATCCTAAGGTCTGGACTAGATCCCAGAGCACTGGAAAGACTCTGATTTCCACCATACAACAAAGTCTTTTAACAGACTACAGTCAAAATTACAGCTGTTTCAGACATACCCCTCTCCTACTTGTAAAGATAAACAATGTAACCCACCTTAGAGTATAACAGGAGAACCATCAATACTTTGTACACACGGGTTGGAGCAGATGTCTCAGGGACAAACTGTTTAGATGCCTTTGAGCTCCATCTAACTCCCAACCCCCCCAGGTGACACCCAGTTCTACCTCCACTCCCATGTTACCTCCATGTTTCCATGACAGTCAAACTCAGGTGACCATAGTAGAAGTCAAGAACCTAAGACAAGCTGTAGCTATTAAAATTGGGTTCAGGGATATGGAATGCTTGGATGAAATGGATAAAATATTCTGTCTGCACTTTAAATAACAGCAATTGCTATGCTAGTACTACTGGGAGACCAGAGTCTCAGGTGGTCCCCTTTCCATTATGATGGTC
The DNA here is from genome assembly GCF_047511655.1 of Castor canadensis. Lineage (NCBI taxonomy): Eukaryota > Metazoa > Chordata > Mammalia > Rodentia > Castoridae > Castor > Castor canadensis. The sequence goes on along the minus strand of NC_133390.1, from coordinate 108,699,510 downwards.
CTCAGATCCAGATGGAAGGTATTGCCTGTTGGCTCTGTTTCAGGACGCCAAAGCTTGGGGCAACGAACCCTGCTGGACTCTATCACTACTGTTCCCGGAGGTCAGAGGTCCTATGGGACAGCCCCCAAGGATTATTAGGCCACCTACCCTAGACATCAATTATACCCCGCGTCTCACCAGACAGGGGGCATGACTGACAAATGTGGGAAGCCTGACGGGATGCAGTAAAAGCCAGTCCTTCAACAGCCTCACAAACCAGTCTACACTCTTGGTGGGCAGAGCCGATGTCTGGTAGTACTGTAGAGGACTTTTACTTGAGACTCTCCCAGGTAACTGGAAAGGCACCTGTGCTCGGGTGCAGTTGGCAATCTTTTTACCCTAGCATTTGAATCCCCGGCCTGTGCCACAACGTCTAGGAAAAGGAGAGACATAGATATGATGTTGACCAAAAAGAGAGGAGTTTGCATAATGATTGGAGCCTCATGTTGCACTCATAGACTGACTAACACAGCACCTGATGAATCTGTTGCTAAAACCCTACAGGGATTAACTACGCTGTCTAATATGCTAGCTGAAAACTCAAGTATAAATGATCCCTTCACTGACTTAATGGAAATTGGGTTGGGAGATGGAAGGGCTAGATGACCTCAATCTTACCCTCCTTGATCATAGTGGCTAGAGTTTTAATTTTAGAAGGATGCTGCATAATTCCTTGTGTCCGAGGACTAATACAGTGGTTAATTGAAATAGTCCTCACCAAACGATCACCCCTGCCCTACCAAAGTAACTTGTTTCTATTAGAAAGGCAGGAACATGAGAACCAATAGCTCCTAAATGAGTTTGAAGAAAAAAATTTAAATTAAGAGGGGGGAAATTGTGAGAAAAATGATCTTTTCAATCCAAGTATTTGTTACCCTCTTAGATTACTTAAAAATTCCTCAGGTCACCATCTTAGGTGACTTGCATGTTTAAAGGGTTCTTGCTGCTGCTTCTTCTTCTGGATTCCTCTACAACTCCAATGCCTGCCCAACTGCATGCCCTTACCCATCCCCCAAGCCTTTTAGCCAATCTGGAAAGACTGTGAACCTTTGACCTGGACAAATCCCAGGTGAGGGGCAGGTACAACTGCGTCAGGGATATAAGGAGGAGCCACTGTCAGTCATTTTGTGCTTGTGTGATGCTTAGCAGGAGTGAGCACATGCTTGCACTCTCTTGATCAAGAGAAATTGACTTGTCAAGATTTTCTGTCTCTTGTGTGTCTGTTTTCGGCACCGGAGGGTTATCACTTCCAACAATATTAACTAGTAGGAATCTTTAGCTAAGTATTCAAGCAAGTCTTAGTTTCTTCCAGGTCTATTTGATGCATTTCTATGGCTCTGAGCTACCTTGGTGCTTGCAGTGTGTGTTTCCTAAAGAGTGGTCCATAGCCAGGTGTGGCAGTGTGCCTGTAGTTCCAGCTAGTCCAGAGGCTGGGGCAGGATGCCAGCCTGGGCAACATAGAGAGACCCCATCTCTTAAAAAAATTAAAATAAATAGAAAAGAGAAAAATCACATTTTATAACTTAAGAGACTTTTTGTAGCATCTCAGGGCCTGCTGTTCATCTCTGTCACTAGCTGATGTGAATCCTCCGGGTTCCACAGAGACAGGACTGTGTTGCCCACTACTCTGCTATCTGTCAGCACCCACCACAGTACACAGCATATGGAAAAACATTCCGCTTGTGCCCACAGGAACTTCTACCCAGGACCAACAGTCTCCTAACATTGAAGCTGAATTCTTTATATTGAAGAATCTTTAAGTAGTTGTTACAAGCTGGGTGATGTCCATATATTGAAGCCCTAATCCCCACTCTGATGGTGATGTGAGGTTATGAGGATGGAGTCCCCATTAACGACGTGAGTGCAGTCATAAATAGTAGAAAAAAGACCAAAGCTATCTTTCCCACAAGTCCCCAAAAGAAGAACACATATGGAGATGGTGGTCAGTCAGCTGTAGGCCAAGAAGTGTGCCTTATCAAGAGTCAAATCTGAGGCTGGGGACATGACTCAAGTGGTAGGGCACCTGCCTAGCAAGTAAGGCCTTGGATTCAAACCTTAGTTATATGCCCCCCACCCCCTACAAAAAAGAGTCAAACTTCCTGCCCATTGACCTTGGACTTCCCAGTCTCCACAACTTCGGGAAATAAACTTCTGTTGTTAAGCCACCCAGCCTATGGTGTTTTGTTATGGCAGCCACTGTTGTTGACGTGTTACCAAATTTATGGGGAAGGGGTTGGGAATAGGACTGCTCTACCTTTGCTTTTCATCTAGCCAGACTCTTTGTATCTCTTTGCTCTCTTTGTATCAGGTATGACAATGTGAGGAGGGGATTCCAGAAAAGTCAGTTTAGTCAGTGAGTCATCATCCCTGCCTCCTACCCCCTCTTACCCTCTACTAATCAGGCACCTGAAGATGAGACTCTCAGAGAGCAACTTCCAAGTCTCCTTTTATGATATGTCACTGTGTCTCCAGTTAGCTCTAAGGTTGTTACAAAACAATAAAATACCATTCAGCACAATTTTACTGTAGATTGTATTTTAAAATTAGGTATCATCTGAGTTTTCCTCAGAAGACCTATGGCATTGTAATTCTAGGAAAAAATGGAAAATTTCCTTTTACTGTGTGGGTAGTGTTTTTTACATCAATGCTGCCTTTCTACTCTTTGTTGGTCCTGGACTGACAGAATCTACAGATAGCGGACAGTCAGCTTAAGCTGGCAGATTTGGTCAAACCCTGCTGTGAAGGTGGGCCCACATGTCAGCAGCATCAGCATCACCTTCAAGGTTGTTAAAAATGCAGACTCTCAAGGGCCGGGGTAGAGCATCTGCCTAGCAATCAGTCAAGAGACTCTGAGTTCAAACGCTAGTACCACAAAAACAAAACCAAAAACCCACCAAAATCTCATGCCCACACAGACCTACTGAATTCAAGTAGACATTCTACCCAATCTCTCTGTGATTTCTATCATTGTCCTTTGAGAAGCATTGATTTCAAAGTGAGTGGGTGGTCCATAGTCTCTCCCAAAGGGTCAGAGACTTAGATTAGGGTTGTTGCTATCAGAAACAACACTCAAATCACTTCATAGAGTGTGCAAGTCCAATGCCTTGGTCACTGGACCCAAATGGCAGCCTGCAGTGCTAACACTGGACAGAGGACTCCACCAATAGAGCCACCAACATCTTCCCCTCTACCTGGGGCCCATGTGGTACCATCCCCTCATTTCTCTACCTCTTGCGTCCCTCAAGAGTTTGTTCTAGAAACCTAACTGGGGGTGACAGGAGATGCAGAAAAGACAACAGACAGAAAACAAAACATGCTAAAGCTGGGGCCAGGTAGACTGGATGCTCGGATAGAGACACACCAACCCCCCTACCTCCAGTGAGTTTATTATATACAGTAGCAACACAAGGTGGAGGGGCATTTTTTGGAAGAGGGGGCGTGACATTGTTATCCTCGGGAATAGGAGGAACCTGTGACAATTTCTCTCTGAGCGTAAACATTAAAGGAAAAAACAGCTGTACTGCATCTTGTCCACTTTTGCAGCTGAGGTTCTGTGCCAATTCAAGCATGCAATTTATTGGGCATAACTATGCTTGCTCCTTTCTGCAGTTTGGGGCTGTGCCAAACTCAAATACACAGCTTATTCAATACACCTAACGGCCCTCACATCTACCTTCTATGCAAAGGAAGATGGAGGTCACGGCCTACTCCTCTGCTCAGGGAAACCAGGAGAGAAAATGGTATTTTCAGTGTGAGTAATAAGAATTTAGGAAGTGAAGGAAGGGGTGTACCTCAGAAGGGAAGGGAGTCTTCAAAACATAGGAAGAGAATCCAGCTGCTGTGTGGTCCAAAGGATGTAATGCAATGAATTACATTCACTAGTTCTGGTACATGAATGCCTTTTGGGAGGGCAACCATTCTACCCAAGACAACCAGCCAATTAAATCAGCTCTCTACACTGCAACCTGGGCATTAGTAATTTTGAAAGGTCCCCAGGTAAGTCTAACATACAGCCCGGTTTGAGAATCACTGATCTCTTTGAACTGCCATCTCCTGCCCAGCAGAGGTCAGGGTGTTACAGACAAGAAGCCCAAAGAACCCAGAGGATGTTCCTGGCCTGCAGTGCACAGCTGAGGCTGAACAATATCTAGTGGACTGTTCAATCCCAACAGGAGAACAAGAGTGCTATGGTTGGAAGATGTGAATCCCTATGAATAACCTAAGAAATGCCCAATGGATAAGAGAAGTTTTAGTGTTTAAGGTTTAGAATGTGTTCACAGGAGGCAAAATTGCAAAAGATTAAGGATACAGCCTAGAAGTCAGGAGCTGATTTCAAATACTGGCTCTGTCATTTTGTCCTGTGTGACCTCAGGCAAGCTATGTAAACTCTGTGTAGTTTCAGTAGCTTCATCACAGGGATGAGATAACAACTATATTGCCATCTGTTAATGAAGATGAAGATACCAACGGAGCCTACAAATGAAAGACCCAGTCGCCAAGGAGTTGGTTCACTGGACAAAACTAAATACAAATCAATGAGTAATGAGCCAAATTAGAATCCCTTCGTTATTTTTATCTGTGATAGTTAAATAAAAGTAGAGTAGAGAATTGAGACAGATCCTGGTGACAAGCTAGGATTTTAGCTGGTCAAAACTCTGGTCATTATCCTAGGGCCACTACCAAGGGAAGAATTAAGCTGGAACAGTAATGACACCCTTCAACCTCTGGACACCAAGAAACTAGTCCAACGGTGCAGGGTATGCAAAACCAAGCAACTGCCCAAACCAGAGGATATAGTATGAAGGAGCAGTCTCATTTGGTACAGATTTCCTCAAGGAAATCTGACTTAGTTGCTGACTTAGTTGCTATCTTGCTTTTGAAGAGCACAGAGTAGAAGAGCATGTTTGGGTTGATTCAAGGACCATAGCTTCCTATAGAATCATCAGAGATGGCTGGACATGATCCACACACATAGTGCTGATTGTTCCTGAGAGGACAGCAGGCTACAGGACTAGAGAAAAGCTGCTGTAACTTTGTCCTGAGAAGGTAAATTGGCCTCCCCCTCCTTTAAGTGCTAAGTGGAAGTCAAGATGATGCAGCTGATATGCTGTGCATGCAACTCAGGTTGAATTGGCTCCATGTTTATCAGGGTGTCCATCTACTCCACACACCCCTTACCCAAGTCGTGGTAAATGCTGGGGTCTAGTGAGCTCCCTTAGGACAGGTATGCCATGCAAATTTACTGCTGGGGAATCAAGCAACAATTCAAAAACTATGCAATTTATTATCTCAGCTTCCCCTGTGAGTCTTACAGGTATGAAGAACACTGAGTCACAAAAACATGGAGAAAGACAAATGGAATAATCGAGGGACTTGTCCCAGCAGAGTGGAAATCTTTGAATGTTAATAGAATGGATAAGGTGGACGTTGATTTATTGGTGGGTAGGTAAGCTGGGAGGAGTCCATACTGGTACCCTAACATTGACTGGTGCTAAACAAGTCTATTCTGTTGCCCTTACTTTCTAGAAATCTTAAAGTCCTGAAAGCAAAAATGATAGTGAAGCACTTAATCTTGAATCTCTGGGGGGAGGACTGTTAAACCAGGATGAAGACTAATGATAAGTTCAGGGTCCCTTGGCCTGAACCTCAAGCTGGAGACCCAAGGCAGTGGCATGTGTGTAGTAAAATGGCCACAGAGTGGAGAAAAACTCTTCAAGGTGTTCTTGAACATAGGAAGCCAATGTATGGTAATTTCAGAATGTGTTGGTGAGGTCCTCACAGGCCTAGGGTTAGCTTAGGAGCACAGGGGGCAGATGCAATAGTTGATAGGATGAAGGTCAAAGTTTGGATGAAAATTAGAACATTTGGACCCACTTAAGTGAAGTGTTTGTGTCTCTTCTACCTAAGTGTATGATTGAGATGGATGTTATATTTGACCAGGGAATGATTCCATGTCTAGTGTTGCAAAACCAATGACACATAAGTTTTCTATTTGGCCTAATTAATTAGGCATAATACATGGGAACCTATAGAATTTTTTGAGACCACATAGATTGTTAGTTTAAAGCAATACTAGATAAATACCTACTGGGCAAAATGAGATTACAACAATACTGGTACCAAAAAAAAAATCTCTGTAATGAAATCCCCGTGTGGCTCATGAAAAAGGCAGGTGGCTCCTGGAGACTAAGAGTAGATCTTGGAATCTTAAATAAAGGAGTGCCACCTACAACATGAGTACTGCCTATATGGTTGCCCTCAACGCAGAGAAACTAAAGCAGATACCTTAAAAGCAACTGAGGCCAATAGGAGAAGGGGACCAGGAACTAGAGAAAAGTTTAGATCAAAAAGAATTAACCTAGAAAGTAACACACATGCACAGGAAATTAATGTGAGTCGACTCCCTGTATAGCTATCCTTATTTCAACTAGCAAAAACCCTTGGTCCTTCCTATTATTGCTTATACTCTCTCTTCAACAAAATTAGAGATAAGGGCAAAATAGTTTCTGCCAGGTATGGGGGGGTGGTAATGGAGGGGGTGGGAGCAGGGGGGAGGCATGACCCAAGCATTGTATACACATATGAATAATAAAACAATAAAAAAATGGCAATTAGCCAAAGGAGTCTGGTACTAAGTGGTTGACCTTGTAAATGTTTTCTCCTTGATCATGATCTCAGAAAAAAGCTAACCACAGTTTCTCTTAATGTTGGGGTTTGAACTCAGGGTCTCATGCTAAAGCAGACACCCTATTGCTTGAGCCCCTCCATCAGCTTCTCTTCGTGTTGGAAGGATCCCAATATACATTTGTTATATTGCCACATGGTTATTTGAATTCACCAGCTTACTGCATTGATGACGCCATGATAACATTGGAAACTAAAGAATGAGTCAGGACTGGCTTAAATGCAGTAGTAACATAGGACTAACAGAGGATGATTCATAGATTCCACAAATATCCTGGGGTCCATCCAAACAGTGGGACAGAAGGTGATGGTGACTAAAAATAGACTCCCGTCATTACTCCTGGAACTAAGTGTGAAGTGTAGTGTCTGATTGGGTTGTTTAGATTTAAAGCACACATATTCTACATCTGGCAATATTGCTATCTTCTATCCATTAAGTCCATTTAAAGGAAAGTTGCCTTTGATAGGAGAACATCATAGTAGGCTATGTCTGGGTTAAAAAAAGCAATGGCTGGATCAATTTGGGACCCTTATGATATGATTTTGGAAGTGTCTGCAACTTGTATTTCCATACTCTAGAACTTACAACCAATGTTCATGAGTGCTGTCCAATGATGAAAATTTGGGATCAGAAAATTGAAGGTCCAAATATTGTAGTATGATACATATCATTTGAGAGACAATTAGTGGCTTGTATTTTAGGGAAGCACTTGCTACTGCTATTGCTGAACAATGTAAAGTAGTCTTGAAATCTGAAATACCCACCATGCCTTCAGTGATGGCAGAGGAACACCTTCATGAGGAAGTCATTGCCCAGAAGAGCTAACTCTGTTATCCCAGAATATGCCCCTAGAGAAAACCAAGGAAGTTCTCATTATGTTTTCTAGGACCAACTTAATAACTATCTGAGGAGCTACCTAATCTTATCACCCCCTGATGTTGATGCCTTATAAATAGTTCTCAACTGATAAGCAAAGACCCACCTGGTTTGTGAACAATAGTTCTAAAGTGGATGGACAGCAACTTGTGTGTAAGACTGAATATTCTGACCAACTGATGGAAACCTATAATTGAAGTTCAGAATAAATCAGCTCAGTAGGCTGGTTTCCTTGTAGTGATGGAAGAATTAAACCACGGCTACAGCCCAAAAGTCTGAGTGCCTTCCAACTCTTGGGCAGTGGACAATGACCTCAAGAATAGGCAGACTGGCAATGAAAAACTGGATTGTGAAAGGCATATCTTCATTGGGCATAGCCCTATGGGAACTTAATGAATGCTTTAGATTGGAAAGCCATTGGAACCCCAGGTGTGTATCTTGGTGCATTCATTTGAGATGGTCAGTGGGGTCCATGAAATAAGTATACATGGGGGATCAGTAACAAGGCAGAGATGGTCTGATTTCTTAAACATATTTCTTGTACATTCTCAGAGGCACATCTGCAAACAAGAAAGATAGAACTGCAAACAGTCATGGGACAGATTTCCTGAAGTAAGCAGGGAAAACCCCTCCAGCTGAGAGGCAGGCTATTCTGGGCCACTCAGTGACAGTCATCTTGGGATGCTATAAATGGGCCCTGGATGGAATAGACACTCTGACTACACTTTGTCTACTCAGTGATAGATGCAAATGCTCAAAATATATACAAAGAAATGGAGGCTTAGCATGATGGCTCAAGCCTATAATCCTAACTACTGGAGAGGCAGAGATCAGGAAGATCATAGTTCAAGATCAGCCTAGGATAAAGTTCACAAGACTCCATCTCAACCAATGGCTGAGTACCTTGGTACAAGCCTGTCATCCTAGCTACTGGGGAAACACAAATAGGGGGACAATGGTCTAGGCTGACTGGGCATAAAGCAAGACCCTATCTCAAAATAACCAACACAAAAAGGACTGGCAGAGAGGCTTAAGTGATAGTACACCTTCTTGGCAAGCTGAGTTCAATCCCCTATACTGGAATGGAGCACTTTGGCTCACTGAGCAACATTTCTTCAGACCAAGTGACACATATGACAGCCCATAGGGTCCAATAGTAGGCAAAGAGATATGACACCAAATGGACACATCATGATGCATATTGTCCTCAGAATAGGGGTTTGATAGAGAACTGACAGGGGCAATGGGATCATTTGGTGTCTAAACATGAGGCGACAAAGACATGAAGAACTGCTCTACACACTTTGTGACCATGTCCTTACACTCAACATGATTGGGACCACAGGAAGACCCCCACTCACTAGATTCCTCTGCTTTTCTGGGGGATTGAAGGGAGAGGGCGTGAAGATTCTACCATGATTAAACAATCATTCTCACATCACCTCACCTTTCTTTTTTCTTAACTGATACAATGGTCCTGGGACCAGGGCTGCAATTTTGAGCACTAGAAGCAAGGATAAAACAGGGATGCTCTCTAAGCCATACCTTTAAATCTCTATACTACAATTCCTAATGGGTTGATGGTGTCTTTTTCAGTAACATTGGTATTGATAGTGATGGACCTGTATTGCCTACAGGTTGAGGATAGCCCACTAGTCCACACCTTTGCAACCCTACTCTATGTGAATGGGAGTGGAGTTGAGGGAGAGCTGTCTACAGTAGAGTTGCTGCCTATAAAGGGGATGAGCACAGTGGTTGAACCTAACCTCTCTTCCACAACTGGGGCAATGTGGGTAAAAATCAGTGACAAATGGAGAGAAGTAGAAATAGTAACTGAGGGTAAAAGAATTTTTTTTAAATGGGTTATACAACAGGGGAAATCCAGTATCACACAATGTCTCTAGAGAGGCTTGGAGTAACAAAACGGTATTGCCTCTTTTCACAATTATACCAGACGCATGAAACGGTAACACCCTGTGTTTGCCATGCCTACCCCTCCTGTTGGAACCTGACAAGGTCCAATGGAAATCTGCAAACCTGAGTGGGGTTGCTCTGGGAGCCCTTTCAGCCATCTTGCATCATGACCAAGTGAACCAACTGTTAGTGACTGGGGGTGGCTATAGTAATGCAGCTTTTGACTTCTTTTTCAGGTTACATCTCCCACAAAAGCTATCATAAAAGCAAGACCCTATCTCAAGAATAACCAACACAAAACAGGCTAGAGGAGTGGCTTAAGTGATAGGGGTCATGCCACAAAAGTGATGCCAGCAATGCGACATGGTAAATGCCTGCTTTTGCTCTAGGAGAGGCCGGAGTGTATACTATCTAAAGCCAGTCTTGCAAATGTTCTGTGACTGACACCCAGTAGAAACCCCAAACACCAAGGTCTGCATGTGCTTGTCTGGTTGACAACACTGCCCGTGTGTTGTCACACATTGTTGCTGGGAGAATTATGCACACCCTTGCGCAACTCACTGTAAGGAAGTACCGGGGGAGGCTTTTGCCTACTGTCTCTTGGACTTTTCCCTGTGTGCCTCTTGCCTTTGCAGATTTTAATCTGTATCTTTCTAACATGTTCAGTAAACCACAACCATGAGTAAAAAAAGATTTTTTGAGGCTTGTGAGTTCTTTTAGTAAGTCATTTAATGTGAAGGTGGTCTTGGAAACCCCAACAAGCCACATAACTAAAAAGAGTTCTGATGCCTGAATGGAAAGACCTCCCTCCCTTTCTCCCACAGGCTCAGGAAGTCCCTTGACCATGCTCAGGGTCTTCCTCCCTACACAACACCTTCCTGGGACTAGATGAGGCTCCTTGGGGACCAGGACGTCTCTTATTTACATTTCTAGAGTGTTGGGTGGTGCTTGGCACACAGTAGATATTCGAAAACTGGTGACAGTACAAATGCTTCACAAAATACTCTTTGCTCTTAAAGTATCGCAACCTTATATTTTAAAATGAGTGTCAGTGACAAAGATATGAATTAAAATGAATTTTCAGACAAGTATACAAACCAAGGTACATCTTATCTTACTAGCTTTTTATTAATCAAGGAGACAGACATGTAACTTTATATGATAATATTATTTTTCCTAAAGAATGCTACCTATCATAATCTGGAATGGAATAAATGTAGGCAGGCACATGATGACTGAAGAGTTTTATTACTACCATGAGGGTAGTGATATAAAGGCCTACTTTGTATGCACAGTGGCAAGAGCCAGCTGAATCACTAATAATTAAATACATTTATATTGAGCCTGAGAGCAACTTCGAAAAAAAATCTCACTTTTTATTGGGTATGTAACCAAGGAAATCTACCCTACAAATTCATAAATTACTACCCAGTCAAACTCACTTATTGTGCTTAAGATCTGGGTCCAGAACATTTGCATAAATTCTTGGTCATATTTATGCACAATTTGATTTTCTTTTTCTTTCTTTTGTTTATTTTATTTTTTTATTTTGGAGGGAGTGGGGTTTAAACTGAGGGCTTTGTGCTTGCAAAGCAGGCATTCTACTGCTTGAGCCACATTTCCAATCCATTTTGTTCTGGTTATTTTTGGCGATAGGGTCTCGTGAACTATTTGCCCAGGCTGGACTCGAACCACAATCCTCCCAATCTCAGCCTCCCAAGTAAATAGGCTTGCAGATGTGAGCCACTAGCACCTGGCCACAGTTTGATTTTCTGAAGGTCATGGTTTTGTATGAGAAACGAAGTCCCACATAAGCCAGGGAAGATTTCTTTTATAAGATGCACTGTCTCCTGTATTTCAGCTCCAACTCCCAAGGCACTCTCCTGGGCCAAGAGTGAAAAATGCTCATCTTCAATTAGTTCAGTGTTAGGACTCTGTTCCTGTCCCTCCATTTCCAAGACCCCAACGTAAGTCACCCCCTCATCCCCTGAGCTGCTGCTTAAGCTACAGGAAGAGCACCATGAGGTAAATGGTAAACTATGAAACATTGACGGTGCCACAAAGAACCTGAGGAATCACAGAGCGCCACATCACACTGTGGGTTTTCAAAGTCACTTAGTCATATGTCTGAAGGCAATAAAACAATAAACTTCAAAATCTTCAGTCATGAGGGATACTGAGTCTTTTCAACAATAAAACTTAAAGTCTTAGTTTTAAATTATTTATTGTCACTTTCATCTGTTAGGACCTGTAGTCATATAAATTGAAAAAATATTTAAATTTGGAAATAAGTGACCATACTGCTTGGTTCCCGGTGACATCCTATTTTTCACATCCTGTCACTTGGTTTAATTTTTAAGTGTCTTTCACCACTAGCTTTCAAATAAATTATTTATCCCTGTGAAGATGCTTTAAACATGAATCCAGCCAAAGTTGACACAAGTAAATCCTGAGGAATTTACAACTCAAAAAAGAGAAGTATTTTATCTTAAAGAGGGCTATAGAAAATCAAGGAAAAAATTGATGAAAGAATAATCCCAATTTTCACTTTTTCAATTTGTCTAACTGGAGGCAATAATTAGCAGGTCTATTGAACAGGCAAGTTGCTAATTTAGGAACCTTAATTTTTACATAGAAGAACATAAGGGGTGCTTTGTCAAAAAGGAAATATTGCAACAGCTATAGGAAATGTTAGTGTAGTTGAGATAACAAGTAGGATTTAGTTAAAGGGCATTAGAAGCTAAAGTTTTGAAGGCAAACATTTCTCAAGTAAGTTTTTTGGTTTTTATTTGTTTCTTGCAATGCTAGGATCAAACCCAGGGCTTTGTACATGCTAGGCAAGTGCTATATCTCAGAGCTATATACAATCCCACAAAGAAGTTTTATTTTGTGCAAATGACCACAGACCGAAGCAAACAAACTGGGATTTTCCCAGGTTCTCAAAGCAAGACTAGAAATTATGCACTTTTTAAAATCCTTAAGTAAGAGTAGAAATGGAGGCAGCACTGACCAAAACAGGGTTGACCTGGGGGAAACTACCTGGATTTCCAAGATGCTGCCAGAGAATAAATTATAGGTCTGGCGAGTCTGCCTCCTGCAGTTGAAGACAAAGGAGCAGAAAGACAGAAGAAAATGGCAGAGACAAGAAGACAAGGAAGAACTGTGTAGACACCAGGGTGAAAGCAATGAGCCAGATTCTAATCTCACAGGCAATGTTTATGTCTTCATTAAATCAGAGACTCCCACCAAAGACCGGCCTCCAGAGACAAGGACTCGGAATGTCTGCCAATGCTTTGGCTTGTGATGGATACTGTTGGTACCGGAAGACAGCCAGCCTTATCTTCTCAACTCTGGACCCCAACATCACTAATTTTACAGTAAAAAGGGAACTTAGGGGCTGGGGATGTGGCAAGCACAAGGCCCTGAGTTCAAACCCCAGTACTGCCAAAAGAAAAAAGACCAAGACAAAATAAGGAAAGGATTCACAGCTTCTACACCTCATTTTACCAGTGAGAAAACTGAAGCCCAGGAAGTTTTTTCTTTGAGCTCCCTCCCCACCTCAATGCCTCAGTCTGGTCACCAGATAGATACCCTCTTCTTGCTATAGCTTGGACACGTACTAGAGCCTTCTCTCTCTCTCAATCTCTCTCTCTCTGTCTTTCTCAGACACACACAGACGCACACACACACACACACAAAACAAGAACAAGGCAGACATGGTGGTGTACAGCTGTAATCCCAGCACTCTGGAGACTGAGACAAGAAGATAGTGAGTTCAAGGCCAGGATGGGCTATATGGACAGACTCTGTCTCAAAATGAAAAGAAGGAGAGAGGGAGGGAAAAAGAGAGGAGGGGAGGGAGGGAGAGAGAGAGGGAAGAAGCGAGGAAAGAAGGAAGAAGACAGTAAGAACAAATGCCTAATCCCTCACCTCCATAGCAGAATGACACCCAGTTACGACATGGTACACTGAAGCAATGAGAGGATACAATGGAATTTGGTGGTGCTGTTGTCTAGAAATGTGAGAAGGAAATAAGACCAAGGGGGAAAGGCAGACGAAATATTCTGCCATTGACAGTGGAGAAACGCGCACACCCAATTTCAGCCAGATGATCAAGGTCAACAGCAATAGCAACAGCTCATACTGACAGCATGTACCTTCAATGGACTGTGTGGAAAATGGCACTCCACTCTGTGGTCTTCTCCCAAAATGTACACTCTCTGCTTTATTATAAGAAAAAGAGCAGAAAATGCTAATTGAGGGGTATTCTACAAAACACCTGAACAGTGTTCCTCGAAACTGCCACAGCCATCAAAACCTAGGAAAGTCTGAGAAAATGTTATGCAAACAGGAACAAAAAGGAAACATGACAACTATTTATAATGTGCCATCTAGGATGGCATCATTAACAGAAAAACTGTGAAAATCTGAATAAAGTACGGCATTTAGTTATCAATAATATGTTAATATTGGTTATTGGTAACAAATACACCATAGTTAAATGTCAGGAAAATTTGGGTGCAGAGTATATAGGAATGCTGTACTGTTTTTCTCTAAATCAAAAAGTGTTCTGAAATATGATGTTTATTTTTAAAAATTCTATTCACAAAGTGCACATACTAGTTGTTCTGAAGTCATAGATAGCAGCTTATCATTTAGTTTCTGCTTTTCAACCTTATAACCCTGGGCAACTCTTAGTTTCACTTTCCTCATCTCTAAAATGGGTGTGCTAGTCAGATTTCCATCGTTGAGACAAATGCCTGAGAGAAACAACTTAAAGGATGAAAGATTTATTCTGCTCATGATTTCAGAGGTTTCAACAATGGTCACTTGGCTTTATTTGTTTATAAGCAGTGATAAGGCAGAACACGATGGCCAAAAGACAGGGAGGAGAAAAGTTGCACACCTCATGGCAGCCAGAAAACAGAGACACAGAGAGACCTGGGACAAGATATAGCCACCAAGGACACACCCTATTGATCTACTTCCTCCAACCAGGCCCACTCTGAAAGTTTCCACCACCTCCCAATAAAGCATCAAATTATGAGTTTGCAATGGATTAATCCATTAATTAGGTCAGTCACCTCTCAATGACTGGATTCACCAGCTGGGGACCAAATCTTCAACCCATGAGCCTTTTGGAAGATACTTTCTATGAAGATGATAACATTCCACCCCTGAACCCAGTCTCATGTCCATCTCATAGTACAAAATGAATTTACTCCGTCTCTAAGAGTTCCCAGTGTCCCAACAGTTCCAACATTGCTCAAAAGTCCAATTTCAAAGTCTCAGTTGAGACTCAAGATGTTCTCTTAGCTGTGAGCGCCTGTAAAAATCAGAAAACAATTTAGATACTCTCAAAATTCAATGGCACAGAGTAAACATTCCCACAAAAGGGAGACATGAGGGTGTAGAAAGGTAGACTGGGACCAAAGCAAGAACAAAATCCAGCAGGTCAGACATTAAGTCCTGTAAGTCCATGACCTACAGGATCCAGGGGACATGGTGGTGCGATGTGAACTCCAAAGAGATTGGGCAGCCCTGCCCTATGGTCTTGTCATTTGCAGCCCAGGTGGCCTCTCACCTGGGCTAGCTCTGCTCACTGCCCACAGCTTTCTTCAGCAGATGTTCCATGATCCTAGCATCTCCAACTTCCTGGAGGGGTTTCATTGCATCTTGACTTCACCCTCACAGCTTCATGCATTACCCCTTCAGGGTTGCCTGTAGGGATTCCAACCCTGCCACGTATTGTCTAGCTATTAAATCTTCCTTTGAAATCTTGGTGGAAGCCTCCATGGCCCTGTAACTCTTGCATTCTGTGTGCTTGTAAAACCAGCATCGAATAGGTGATGCCAAGGTCTGTTCTCAGCTCAAACAGTAGCTGGGCTCCCTTGGACCATGGCTGCAGTGGTTTTGAGTGTCTGAACCTAGGAAAACACTTTCATAGATGGCCTTGTATGAGCAGGGGGTCCTGGTGTTCTCTTCTCAAAGCAGTATTTCAAATGATCTTACTCATTTATACCCCCAGAGCCTCTGATGTGTGGGGCCTGACCAATTCCTGAGATTTCCTCAAAACGTCTTTCCTATTGTACTGATGCAAAGTATGTGACTTTTTTCAGTGGGGCTAATCTTTTCCACAACCACAACTTCTTTGGCCCCACCTTTGGATGCACTTATTTTCTGGCAAAACTGTAAATCTTTTCAAACCTTTCTGCTCTGCTTTTCGCTCCCAATTCTCACTATAAACCTGGCCAATAGCAGCCAGCAGTAAGCATGCCATAGTCTGGAAGCTGTTCTGCCTTGACATTTCCTCCATCAGATTGATTGGTCCATCACCATTAAACTCATTCTCCTACAAAGTTTCAGGGCACAGACAAAATGATAGCAAGTCTTTTGCTACACTATAACAGAATGACCTCTAGCGAAGCCAGCAGAGTCTTCATTTCCATCTAAAACCTCATGAGCATTCTCATCAGAGTTCGCACGGAACCACCATTAAGCACTATTTACATTACATGCCAGAGCTTCTCTAGTTCTGAACTTTCCCAAATTCTTCCCACAAACCAGTTCCAAAGACTTCTGGACTTCTAACAGTACCAATTTTCTGTGTTAGTCAGACTTTTTAATTGCTATAACAAATACCTGAAAGAAACAGTTTAAAGGAGTTTCCTCACAGGTTCCTCAAAGGTTTAATCCATGCCGTTGGTTCCATTGTCTCCGGGTTGTGGTAAAACAGAAGATTATGGCAAAAGGACATGGAAGAGAAAAGTTGCATGCCTCGTGGCAGCCAGAAAGCAGAAGACAGAGAGAGTCCCCAAAGAAAAGCTTCCTGTGACCTACTTCCTCCAGCTAGTGCCCATCTCTGTAAATTTTCACCCCTCCTAATAATCCCATCCAGTTATGAATCCATCAGTCCTCGATGGATTGATCCATTGATTAGATCAGGGCTTCATGATCCAATTACCTCTGAATCCATCGGCTAGGGACCTACCTTTCAACAAGGGGACAGTCCATATCTAAACCAGAATGACGGGGCTCATCAGACCTGTCTCAAAGTATTGTAGAAATACACAATATTTCACCCCAAAATATGCCACTTTGACATAGAGAGGATTGTTTTTAACTCAAGGCAATTGAGAAATGGCAGACACAAGAAGAGTTCTCAGTCCTCCCTCTTTTGTCCAAGAGCAGGGCATGAATTTGCATTTGTAGAGGCGCCCCCATGCTCCACACCAGGAACGGGAAAATGACTCTGCACCAGGATCAGTGTATATAACAAACCTTACTAAATAACCCTCATCTACCACACTCACTGTTCCTCTGCCCTTAGGACATTTAACCCCCAGTGCCTTCGTCAAGTCACTTCTCCAAAATTTATCATTCCTTGTTAAAATGATATATAAACTCCAAGTCTAATTGCTTTCTTTGGTTTTTTACTTCTTTTCTGTGAACTTATTGTGTGGTAAAAATATCAATAAAATTAATGACTTTTCTCCTGTTAATCTTTCTTTTGTCAGTTTGATTTACAGGCCCCAGGTAAAGGTACTAAGTGTGTAGAGGGAAAGTTTCTGAGACCCTAAAAAGTCAACTGAGATCATACAGACTATATGTGGTATTGCAGCTAAGAGCATAGGAAGCTCTATTTGTTTTCAATTTGTTTTTGTTTTCTTTTGTTTCTGGCAGTACTCAGTTTGAACTCAGGGCCTCACTCTTCCAAGGCAGGTGCTTGACTCCTTAGCCATGCCCCCAGTCCTTTTTAGCTGTAGTTATTTTTCCAAGGACCATGATCCTCCTACTTATGCCGCCCACATAGCTGGGATTACAGATACACAAGAGCATGCTCAACTTATTGGTTGAGATGAGTTCTCACTAACTTTCTGCCTAGGCTGGCTTTAAACAGTGGTCTTCCTTATCTCCAATCCTGAATGGCTGGTCCCGTTTTCCATTTGTAATCTACCATAGCACTAACTTTCTTTAGAATTCAGTTTCCTCATCTGTATTCTAGAGGTGATAATAACACTTGGAGTTGATGATGCTGATGCAGAAAGCATGCTACTGTCTGGATCTTGAATGGCCTCCAATGGCCCTTATGCTGAAGCTTGGTCCCAGCCCATGGTGCTATTGGGAGGTGGTGGAGCCATTAGGAGGTGGGGCCTAGTGGGAGGTTTTGGGTCGTTGTAAGGTGTGTCCTTGAAGGGAGATGTGGTCTCTCTTTTCTTCTCCTTTTGTTTCCTCACTACCACGAGGTAAATAGCTACCACTGCCACATGTTCCCACCATGAACTGAAACTTCTGAAACCATGAGCAGAAATAAGCCTTTCTTTCAGGTATTTTTACTACAGCAAAAGAAAGCCAACTGACGTTCCCAATATAACAGAGGCTGAAAAGCTGCTCTTGCTGAGGAGCACTGACTCCTTATTTGAGCCCAGGAACTAACAGCAGGAAACAGATGATTGCAGCCCCTCTTTCCATAGAGATAAAGGAATAAATTGACAGGGTGGAAAATGTAACCAAGACCACAAAAGGAAAAAATGTAGCTAGCTTGCACCCTGGCCAGTTTACTCTGCTTGTTAATTAAACTGACATTTTTTCCCTGTTTGTCTACATGCTGGAAAATCCAAAGTTAACTCCTTTTACTCTTCAATTAGACCCCTTATCTTTCTCTGACCACCAGAGAAGTAAATCTGTCAGCCAAGACATAGAACTTCAGAGATGTGGCCCTGGACACCTGAAGAATCAAGGCCAGCAGCCATGGTGAACACGCATCTGGCCACGCAGTCAAGTTGAGCCCTAAATTCCCCTTTGAAAGGTGGACATTTTCTCTCAGAAGTCCAACAACAGTGCTTTGAGAGATTGACTCTTCCTGTCCTCCTTTTCATCTGATGAATAATAAACTTTATTTCCTTTTTCTCAAAACCTGGCTCTAGTAATTTGTAAGTTGTCAAGACAGAAGGGCCCTTGGAAACCTCCATTACGACCTCCCTTTCCACCTCAAAGGGTGAGAAGAAGGAAAAGCAGGTCAGACCAGACTAGGACAGTGTGAAGAATAGAGCTTGACCATTCAGAACACTGCAGGCACAGCCAACCAAAATGCTGTTTTTGCATACGTAATTAGCATCGAGATTGAATAATGCCATGGAGAAAATGGATAAAAACCTCAGACCATGTTGTCGCTTCTCTGGCAACCCACTGGGACCCCTCCCTTCCCGTGGGAGCTTTCATTCTTTCCCTTAATAAACCTTCCTATCTCTATGCTCGCCCTTGTCTGTGAAGTTCATTCCTCGGCTTTGTGAGACAAGAACCCAGAACACCAACCCTCCGTCTGACTAAACCCCTAAGTCAGCAAGGTTGAGTGGAGACTGTTGGTCCTGCACAAATCTTGTGTATCATTGTGAATTGACATTGAGGGGACCAGTTTTCCGGTGACATCAACACAGTTCAGGACATGTGCACCATGGACTGTGACCCTCAGGAACTTTCCATTTGGTTCCCACTTGGTTTCTTCAGTAAAGGTACTGAAGAAGAGTACTGGACACTGACTGGCCTGATTCCATTCTGCCCCTCTACCCCCTTAATGCTTCTTTTTAGTCTGTCTCCCCCACAGTCACCTTGGGACTCCAGGAAAGACAGAATCAATGAGTAAGCATCTTATGACAAAACTGAAAGTGCTACTGAGACAAATAATGCTTTGTTCTTATCGTGAATGGATGCCCCTTAAACATCCTTGGTTAATGACATCCAAACATCCTGGGATAATGATCAACTGGTGCACATCTTTGGCTAGAACCACTTAACTACACAAACCTCTGGTCCTTGCCCCCAACTCTTCCTCTACTTCAACCTAAAATTTATGTCAGTACCTCAAAGCTGATCTTGGGGTTACAGAATCCCTTTGTCTTCTTGACATGGTTGTGTTTAATTAAACTGCCTTTCTCTGCCCCTCACCAGTGTTGGTCTCCTTAACTGACATATGGGGAAGGGTGTCTGAGCCTAGTCCAGTCAGGACTCCTAGAGCCAGGGTTTTTTATCCTGAAACTCTAATTTTAGTACCATAGGGACAATATCAGCTTTGTTAATTAAAAACTATATTTTATCCACCCAGTTAGATGAAATCAGGGCCAGGGAACTGGGTCATCTTGGACTAATTTTCAAGAGATCAGCACATAATGCTAAAGCATTAGTGAGGGTGAGGGGAAAATCGATCAGTTAAAGGGACTGTATCTATGAGGCCCAATCTTCCAGGCTGGAACATCCTCTTGGGAAACCATCTTAGGTTCAGAACGGAGTGCAAAGAATGTTATGGTCCTCGTGGAGTGTGTGGCCAGTTCTTCTTGGTCATTTGTGTCTTAAATCCACTTTTATGAACTTTGGCTCACCCCAAAATTCATATGGCACCTCAAAATGTGATCATATTTGGAGACTGAGTTTTTTAAGTAGTAATTATATATAAATGAGGTCATTAGGATGGGCCCTAATCTAATGTGACTGATGTCCTCATAAGAAATGGAAATTTGGACACAAATTTGTACAAAGAGAGGAAAGACCCATAAAGACAGCTAACATGCAAGTTTAAGGGACTGACCTCAGAAGAAAGCAACCCTGCCAAGTGTCATGATCCTGGCCTTCCAGACTCCAGAACTGTGAGAAAACACATTTATTTTGTTTAAGCCACCTAGTACGTGGCACTCTGTGTTATCACAGCTGGACTGTATCTACAGAGAAAGTACCACTGTACACTCTAGCAGCACCTCCTCCCTGAGCCCTCTGAGGAGGTCAGCCTGTGGCCATCACACACTGGTCACCCATAAATGGAAGCCTACGTTAAAGTCACTGATGATTCTGATCAGAAGATTCTGGTCCTTGCTCTCTGATGAGGAAGAATCCAAGCAGAACACTCAGATGTAGTAAGGGAAAAGATGGAGGAGCCCCATGCAGGAAAAGACAGAGAATTTTATTTTAGGTTATTTTTATATCATCCTTAACTTGGAATTGGGGAGAAAACCCACGTCACTCTCATCTCCAGTGACCTTTGGGCCAGGGGGAAGGTCAGGGCAGACACATGCATACACCTCTGCTAATTATCAGATACTCTAAGTCCATGTAAGAGGAAATTTCTACTCTCTCTAACTTAACAAAGGATTTGTGATTGAAATGGAGCTTTTTGGGCTCAGAGGGGAAGGGTCAGAGAGGGGCCAGTGAGATACTCTAAATCAGGGCTGTATGGTTTTTTTAAAGTCCCAAACTTTCCTTAATGACTTGCTTGCCTCACCTGGATATTTGTGACATAAGTACCAAGCTGGAAAAATGAGGTAAGGGAAGCCTTCAAACTGGATATTTGTGAGAAGAATGCCTCAAATTTATTATTAGTGGTTGTCTTTCTGTTTATTTTGTCTAAAATACTTTGAACTAATAATGACATCTTGTGGTCATTTGATGTAATTACGATTTGGAACTTCTCTACTCACAGATATTTAATGGACATCAGCACTTGGCCTTGGTCAACTGAGAGCAATTCTTCTAAATTATGGGAAGCCACATGCCATGGTGGCACATGCCTGTAATCACAGCATTCGGGAGGTGGAAGCAGGAGGACTGAGAATTCAAAGATAGCCTGGGCTACCTTATGAGTTGAAGGCCAGCCTGGGCTACCGAAGGAGATCCCATCTCAAAAAATAAACAAACAAAACTAAAACAACAATAACAAACCCTAAGTTATGGGAAACCAAAATTCAAAAATTTCCTCTGGTCTTACTTTTGGGAATGTCAGCTGGTGCTGTTTAAGAAACGCAGGGCTGAATGGTGCCCATTTTTGTCAACATGGATTAACCTTATGGAAGTTTTATAACAGTGGCCACTCCTTTTGCAAGTTTATGTCCCCTTCCTTTAACCAGCATTCCAAATTTAAAGAGAAGCTGGCACCTAAATGATTAAGATGTTAACTGCTAAATAATCTTTCTTTAGATTTACAGAGCCCAGAACATCTGGTGATCTTCAGATAACATCAGAATATGTAGTGCTCCTCCTTATTCTTTAATTCTGTGCATCATCTAATGCAATGTGAAAATTGATGTGATATTTAATTTGTAGAAAAGCAACATGTTTACAACTAGCCCCAGGAGGTCAGGATAAATTACAGTGTTCCACCAGAAAAAACACAAGGGAGAGAGAAAAGGAAGCACCTGCCCCAGGGTAACAACCACCCCACCCAGCATGTAGCCCTTGTCCCCTGCTTCTCCCTTCCCTCCTTATGTGTCCCTGAGTTCCCTAAGATAGAGCATGGAGGGTGAGAGTCCCTGCCACCTTCCAGGATGCCAGTCCTTTAATAAAATTTATTTCCTACCAATTCTCATTGCACAAGTACTGGCTTTTGAGAGGTGAGCAGATGGACCGAGGTCCTGTAACAGGTTGATGTATCTTAGCAATCTGGCAAAATTGGTCCTTTTGTAATCTAAATATGCTAAAGCTACTAGGTGGTTGGCAGACACTAAAATTGCTTCCCTTTCTAAAATGACTGAAACCTGCAATAAGTTAAGATGACAAAAGAAAGCTTTAGAATGCTCCAAAGAAATGTTCCCAAATGCAAATCCTCTCCTCTCCTTTCCAACTCTCCCTTCTGCTCTAAACTCAAATAGCAAAAGAAAGTTACATAAAGTATTTCATTACAAAGGTCAAACTCTCAGGTCAGCAGACACAGAAATGCTTTCTCTACCCTATTCAGTAAATGGTTGTGCCCTAAAGTTAATAATCTAGCTTAGAAACTGGCTAAATTACTCTTTTTCTTTTCCTTTTGTTATAGGGTCTTGCTATGCTGTCCAGCTGTCCTTGAACTCCTAGGGTCAGCCTCCTGAGTAGCTGAGACCACAGTCATATGCCACCATGGCTGGGCAACAAGCTAAGTGAAGAAGATAGTCTATCAACTAAATCAGTTTCCAAAGTACATTTTCCTGGCATTTTAGCTGGCTACAATGAAACTTATTTTTAAAAATTCATATTTATAAAGAAAATTTCCAAGGGGACCAAGATGGAGGATAGTTGACAGCCCCTAGGACCTTGACCTGCACAATTTTTGAAAACTACTCCAGATTTTCATGGTAACAAGGATCAGGTAACCCTGTTTCTTCTGCCAACAAAGATACCACCAATACATAGGTGGTACATAATATTCAACAACTGACTCTAACAGCCGGCGCTGGGCCAAGCAGCCGCCAAACTGCTGGTCTGCCAGCTAGGAAGCCATTTTTTATCTCTTTTTTTCTTTTTCTTTTTCTCTATTTTTCTTTGCCATCTTAGTTAGGAAAGCAAAAACACAATGCAGAGAACTGCAGAAAGAGATCTGCAAACATCTGGGATGACCTGGACCCACCATAACACCATAGATACAGAACCTCTGACAGCCATCTGCCTGTGGTGCCCTGGAGCTGACCTGTTTCCACCCAAATGAGTCTGCAACCCTGCCAGGTGAGCACAACACATCATCTGCTTTGGAGGGAGCCATATAGTCTAGCATGTGTAGGGGCCCAATTACAGCCCCCTGGACAAAACTGGTGGCCAAATACATGAAGAGAACTTTTCCCGTCCACCTGGTTGGGGAGGGACAGAATGCTGAGCTGAATTGTTCTGTGTGAGGATGGGGCCAGCCAGCAGCACTCTGGTGAAAACTACACATTGCATTGTCTTGTTAAAACTGGGAGTGAGCTAAAATTGACAGACTTCAAGACAAAAGCTCAAGTCTAGCTCCCAATCCTGCCTTGTAGGTGGAAAGGGCTGGCTACTGCTCACATACCAGCTCCTTGTGGGAGCACTTCTGAGAACCCGTCTGCACCAGAGAGCCCATCCCATCAAGGAAAACCTGGCCTCAAATACCCTGAGCCCATCCCCGCAAAGCAACATCCATGGTGACAGTCCAGCACACAAACCTTAAGAAGGGACAATGACATGGTCAAAGCCTCTGTAAAAAGTGTCAGCACCTGGATTGGAAATCAGAGGAAAGGGTCCAGAACATTCACTGAACTGATTATTTATTTATATAATTATATTAATTTTTTATCTTTTTTTTTCATTTTTTCTTCCATTTTATTGTTACCTATCTACCTCTTTCATTCTGTCCAAACACCAACTCACTTAGCTCTCTGTTGCTCCACTTCCCTTTCTCTCCCCCAATTCTTTTCTCTTCTCTTTTCTTCTTGCCTTTCTTCCTTCTCTGTACCTTCCTTTCCACCCCCTCCTTTTCCCCACATTGCCCCAACCTCCTAACCCTCACCACTCACCAAATAGTGTATTATACCAACTTTACACATTACTCCCATCTTTCTTATCCCTCTGCAATCCATGACAATAGCACCTTCCCCCACAATGACTGAACTGCACCTTAACACACATTAGGGCATAATTACCCTATATCCCCCACACCTCACACCACTTCCCCCCCTCACCACATCCTCCCTTTCTGCCCCCTCCTGTAGCACCATCTTTATAATTACCTAAGTATCTTTCTCTATCGAAACAACTGTTATCCCCCCCATACTGTTTATAGATAGTATCACCAAGGGGTTTTCTATATATTATGTAAATAACTGGTCTGGCATTGAATTTGTGAGTTTATTATTGCTAAATTATACCTCCAGGTCAGAAAACAGAAATAGTTCAACAACCTAGCTAACAACTAAGCCAGTCACAACATAGAAATTAAGTCAAGGGAAAGATAACAGGTGATTAAATCCCCAACTAGATAATCAGCAACACAGGAACAAAACACAAAATAGAAACATGGGGAGAAGAAAGCAGGAGAATACAACTCCTCAAAAGACTAACAATATGCAATAGAGGATTTTTTTGAAAGTGAAGGAAATGAATCCCCACTTGCTGGCCACAGTAGAATGATGATAAGATAGTCAATGAGCCTAAAGAGGAGTTTAAAGAGAACATGCAAAAAGAACTCAAAGAGAATCAAGAGAACACAGATTTTTAAAAAACTCTAGAAGACACAGAGACAACTAAATGAACTGAGAGGGAATTTCAACAAGCTCTAAAATGAAACTAAGCAAATTACCAAAAAAAGAGCTATATGAAATAAAGAAGATTATATAAGATATGAAAGAGGAGCTTAACAAAGATAGGGAAAGTCTCAGAAAAAAAGTCAAACAGAAATCCTGGTAATAAAAAGCTCCTTAAATCAAATAAAAAATGCAGTTGAAAGCCACTCAAGTAGTAGAAAGAATTTCAGGGTTCAAAGACAAAATGGATATTAAAGAAAGAACAGAAAATTCTTATACAAAAGGTCAAGAGTTGCAAAAGGAATAGGCAACAACTCTGCAATCCCATCAAAAGACTAAACCTGAGAATCATGGGCATTGAAGAAGAGGTGCAATCCAAAGATATGTGTAATATATTCAACAAAATAATAGCAGAAAATTTCCCAAATCTTGAGAAAGAGATGTCCATTCAGGTACAGGAAGCCTCCAGGACACCAAATAGACATGACCAAAGTAGAACCTCTCCATGTTATATTGTAAGTTAAAACAACTAGCACAGAGAACAAGGAAAGAATATTGAAGGCTGTAAGAGAAAAAAATCAAATAATATATGAAGGTAAAACATCAAAATAACAGCAGATTTCTCAACAGAAGCCTCAAAAGCAAGAAGGGCATAGAATGAGGCATTTCAAGCACTGAAAAAAAAACAATTTCAATCTTAGGATACTCTACCCAGCAAAGCTATAATTCAAAATTGATAGAGAAAAAAAAGTCTTCCATGATAAACAGAAACTAAAACAATATATGATCACTAAACCACCACTACAGAAGATTCTGAAAGGAATCCTACATGTACAAGATGAAAACAAACATGTCTATGAAAGGATGAGAAATATTACTATTAATTAACTAATATTAATTAATATTATGTTCTTCTCAAGGAAGAACAGACAAGTTCATCTCAATAGATGCAGAAAAAAGCCTTCAAAAAAAATCCAACATCCATCATGATAAAAGCTCTGATGAAACTAGGAATAGAAGGAATGTATCTCAACATAATAAAGGCTATATATAACCATCCTATAGCCAACATCATACTTAATGAAAAACTGAAACCATTTTCTCTAAAGACAGGAAAAAGACAAGGATGTAGACTCTCTCCACTCTTATTCAACATAATCTTGGAGGTCCTAGCCAGAATAATAAGACAGGAAGAAGAAATAAAAGGAATACAATTTGGAACAGAAGTAGTCAAACTATCCTTATTTGTAGATGACATGATCTTGAACCTTAAAGACCTGAAAAACTTCACCAAAAAACTCCTTGACACCATAAATAACTTCAGAAAGTAGTAGCTTTTCTATACACCAACAATGAACAGACTGAGAAAGAATATAAGAAAACAATTCCATTTACAATAGCCTCAAAAAAATTAAATACCTATGAGTAAACTTAACAAAGTATGTGAATGACCTCTACAAGGAAAACTATGAACTATTTATGAAGGAAATCAAAGAAGATTACAGAGGATGGAAAGATCTCCCATGCTCATGGATTGGCAAAATCAACATAGTAACAATGGCTATACTGCCAAAAGCAATCTACATGTTCAATGCAATTGCCATCAAAGTCCCAATGACATTCATCACAGAGATTGAAAAATCAACCTTAAAGTTCATTTGGAAGCCCAAAAGACTGCAAATAGCCAAGGTAATACTGAGCAAAAAGAGCAATGCTGGAGGTATCACAATACCTGACTTCAAACTATATTACAAAGCAACAACAATAAAAATAGCATAGTACTGGCACAAAAATGACATGAAGACCAGTGGAACAGAATAGAAGACCCAAATATGAGTCCACACAGCTATGCTCACCTTATTTTTGACGAAGGTGCCAAAAACATAAGATAGAAAAAAAGACAGCCTGTTCAACAAATGTTCAGAAAACTGAAACTTGACCCATCTTTCACCCTGTACAAGTATCAATTCAAAGTGGATTAGAGACCTCAATATAAGACCTGAAACTTTGAAGGTAGTGCAGGAAAGAGCAGGGAATACACTGGAAGCAATAGGCACAGGAAAGGATGTCCTCAATAGAACTCAAGGGGCTCAGCAACTAAGAGAAAAGATTAACAAATGGGATGACATGAAATTAAAAATCTTCTGCACAAAAGAAATGGTTTCTAAATTGAAGAGGCCTCCCACAGAATGGAAGGAATCTTTGCCAGCTACACATCTGACAAGAGATTGATACCCATAGTATACAGGGAGCTCAAAAAATTAAAGTCCCCCCAAAATCAATGACCCAATGAAGAAATGGGCAAATGAACTGAACAGAGCCTTTTCAGAGGAAGAAATGCAAATAGCTAAAAAAACATGAAAAAATGCTCACTATACCTGACCACAAAGGAAATGGAAATCAAAACCATGTGAAGATTCCACCTCACTCCTGTTAGAATGGCCATCAGCAAGACCACAAACAACAAATGTTGGCGAGGATGTGGGGAAAAAGGAACCCTCATACACTGCTGGTGGGAACGTAAACTAGTACAACCACTATGGAAAACAGTATGCAGGCTTCTCAAAAACCTAAAATAGAACTGCCATATGAGCCGGCAATTCCACTCCCAGAGATATACCTGGAGGAATGTGAGTCAGGTTACAACAAAATCATCTGCACACCATGTTTGTTGCAGCACTATTCACAATAGCCAAGCTATGGAAACAACCATATATAGTATATATTTGTGTGAATGTTTATGTCTATATAAGTGTTTGAATATTGTGTACATGGTGCCAAACTGACTTGGAAGTAAATGAATGATGATAAATTAAATAAAAGGAATACAAATGCTGTTTAAAGTTTACATGACTTTGCAAAATCTTAAGTAAACAAAACTAGTTTAGTGCTGTTGGTTTAATGGAAAAGCTGCTGTCTTCTGATAGGCAAGGTACTCACGTGTTTACTGTCAGAGCTCTTGCTTAGGTTGTAACTGCCCAATGTCTAGCTTTTACACCTGGACTGGCCTGGACAGTGATCATCCTATTTATACTTCCCAAGTGGCTGGGCTGATGCAGGTGTGCCTGTGTTGTAGTCCCCGATGATTCTAATCAGAAGACTTGGTCCTTGTGTTCTGATGAGGAAGAATCCAAGCAGAACACATGGATATAGTGAGAGAAATAACAGAGTTTTATTATAAGAAAGGGGACTACAGGTAGGGTCTCTTCCAGGTGAAATAGAGGCACCACATACAGGACAAAAGGGAAGTTTTTATTTTACGTTGTTTTCATATCATCTTTAACTTGGAGGTAGGGAGAAGACCCATGTCACTTCTGTCTTCAGTGACCTTCAGGCCTGGGGAAAGATCTGATGGGACTCATGCATATACCTATGCTGATTCTCAGGTACCATAAGTCCATGTGGGAGAAAATTTCTACTCTAATTTAACAAAGGATTTGCAATTGAAATGGAGCAGTCTGAGCTCAGAGGGGATGGGTCAGGAAGGGGGAGAGAGGTGCTGTAAATAGGCTGTATGGTTTCTTAAAAGTCCCAAACTTTCCCTAACATATAGTCTACCTCACCACCACACCCAGATCTTTTTTTGTTTGTTTTTGTTTGGATGGAGTCTTGCTAACTTTTGCCCAGGATGGTCTTGAACCACCACCACCCCACCCCCATCTCTGCTGCCTGAGTAGTTAAGATTATAGTGTGAGCCACTGCACCTGGCCTGGGATAAACTTTTACATATGAAATCATAGTTTCAAAAATCTGTTTCAGTAACTTGAGATTATAAGATCATGTTATATTAAATTTAGTCATAGATATTCAGTAGTTCTGAGCCATTTGTAAATAAGTAAAATACAGAAACATCAATTATTAAGCAAAAGTTTGAGGTACCTTGACATGAAGGGACATATTTCTACAAAATATAAAATGGTGTTAGTCTACAGAATGCTGGTTCACAATTGCTACAGGTTAATATATGGTAACTAAAATTTAGAGCAAAAAGGGTAACAAATGTCTGTGAGGAAAGAGAGATACATTTTGTGAGTTATGGAATATAAGGATGTGTTTTTATCAGGAAAAAAAAAAGTAATTTTTTGTCCTAAAATAAAATGCTTGGCTGTTCCAAACTAAGGACAAGAGGTACCAAGACAATTCCCCCATAAACAGGCAGGGGTAGCAATACTTACCTCAGATAAGGTAGACTTCAAACTTACATTGATCAAACAAGATAAAGAAGTACTCTCTATACTAATAAAATGGGAAATACACCAAAAGGAAATAACAATTATCAACCTATATGCACCCAATGTCAATGCACCCAAAGTCATCAAACACACTATGAAGGAACTAAAAGCATATATAAACTCCAACACGGTGATAGTGGGAGACCTTAATACCCCCTATCACCAATAGATAGGTCATCCAAACAAAAAATCAATAAAGGAATTCTAGAACTAAATCACACCATAGACCAAATGGACCTAGCTGATGTCTACAGAATATTTCACCCACTGCTGCACAATATACATTCTTCTCAGCAGCCCATGGAACCTTCTCAAAAATTGATCACATCTTAGGGCACAAAGCAAGCCTCAGCAAATATAAGAAAATAGAAATAATCCCATGCATTCTATCTTATCACAATGCATTAAAACTAGAAATCAACAACAAAGCAGCAGTAAAAATCCATGCAAACAACTGGAAGCTGAACAACACATTGCTCAATGATCAATGGGTCATTGATGAAATAAAAGAGGAAATTAAAAGGTTCCTGGAAGTTAATGAAAATGAAAACATGACTTACCAGAACCTATGGGACACAGCAAAGGCTGTCCTAAGAGGAAAGTTTATAGCCACGAGTGCATATATTAAAAGGTCAGAAAGATCTCAAATCAATGATTTAATATGACAGCTCAAACTCCTAGAAAAATAAGAACAAGCAAATCCCAAAACAAGCAGAAGGAGAGAAATAATTAAAATAAGGGCTGAAATCAATGAAATAGAAACAAAAAAAATACAACAAATTAATGAAAAAAAAAAAGCTGGTTCTTTGAAAAAATAAGTAAGACTGACAGACCCCCGGCAAACCTGACTAAAATGAGGAGAGAAAAAACCCAAATCAGTAAAATCAGAAGTGCAAAAGGGGAGATAACAACAAACACCATGGAAATCATCAGAGACTACTTTGAGAGGCTATACTCTAATAAATTTGAAAATTTTGAAGAAATGGACAGATTTCTAGATACTTACAACCATCCAAAACTGAACCAAGAGGACATCAGTCACCTGAATAAATCTATAACACAAAATGAAATTGAAGCAGCAATTAAGAGTCTCCCAAAAAAGAAAAGTCCAGGACTTGATGGATTCACTGTTGAATTCTATCAGACCTTTAAAGAAGAACTGATACCAACCCTCCTTAAACTTTTCCATGAAATAGAAAGGGAAGGAACACGGCCTAACACATTTTATGAATCCAGTATTACACATATCCCAAAACCAAGCAAAGACACCTCCAAAAAGGAGAACTATAGGTCAATTTCTGTAATGGACATCAATGCAAAAATCCTCAATAAAATAATGGTAAACCGAATCCAACAACACATCAGAAAGATCGTTCACCATGACCAAATCAGTTTCATCCCAGGGATGCAGGGATGGTTCAACATACAAAAATCTATAAATGTAATATAGCACATTAATAGAAGCAAAGGCAAAAGCCACTTGATCATCTCAATAAATGCAGTAAAAGCCTTTGACAAGATCCAACACCACTTCATGATAAAAGCTCTAAGAAAACTAGGAATAGAAGACATGTACCTCAACATTGTAAAGTCTATATGTGACAAACCTACAGCCAACATCATACTTAATGGAGAAAAACTGAAACCATTCCCTCTAAAATCAGGAACTAGACAAGGATGCCCACTATCTCCACTTCTTTTCAACATAGTACTGGAATTTCTAGCCAGGGCAATTAGGCAAGAAGAAGAAATAAAAGGAATACAAATAGGTAAAGAAACTGTCAAAATATCCCTATTTGCAGATGACATGATCCTATACCTTAAAGACCCAAAAAACTCTACACAAAAGCTCCTAGACACCATCAATAGCCATAGCAAGATAGCAGGATATAAAATCAACATAGAAAAATCATTAGCATTTCTATACACTAATAATGAACAAACTGAGAAAGAATATATGAAAACAATTCCATTTACAATAGCCTCAAAAAAAATCAAATACCTAGGTGTAAACCTAACAAAAGATGTGAATGACCTCTACAAGGAAAACTATAAACTTCTGAAGAAAGAGATTGAGGAAGACTATAGAAAGTGGAGAGATCTCCCGTGCTCATGGATTGGTAGAATCAACATAGTAAAAATGTCGATACTCCCAAAGTAATCTACATGTTTAATGCAATTTCCATCAAAATCCCAATGACATTCATCAAAGAGATTGAAAAATCTACCATTAAATTTATATGGAAACACAAGAGGCTATGAATAGCCAAGGCAATACTCAGTCAAAAGAACAATGCTGGAGGTATCACGATACCCGACTTCAAACTATATTACAAAGCAATAGCAATAAAAACAGCATGGTACTGGCACAAAAAGAGACATGAAGACTAGTGGAACAGAATAGAGGACCTGGATATGAATCCACACAACTATATCCAACTTATTTTTGACAAAGGGGCCAAAAATACACGATGGAGAAAACACAGTCTTCAACAAATGCTGCTGGGAAAAGTGGCTATCCATCTGCAAGAAACTACAACTAGATCCATGTCTATCACCCTGTACTAGTATCAACTCAAAATGGGTCAAGGACCTTAATGTCAGACCCAAAACTCTGAAGTTAGTACAGGAAGGAGCAGGAAACACTCTGGAACTAATAGGTATAGGCAAGGACTTCCTCAATAGAACACCAGCAAGCCCAGCAACTAAGAGAAAAGATGGACAAATGGGACTTCATAAAATTAAAAAGCTTCTGAACAACAAAAGAAATGGTCTTAAACTAAAGAGACCACCCACAGAGTGGGAGAAAATATTTGCCAGCTACACATCAGACAAAGGACTGATAACCAGAATATATAGGGAATTAAAAACACTAAATTCTCTCAAAACTAATGAACCAATAAAGAAATGGGCAAGTGAACTAAACAGAACTTTCTCAAAAGAAGAAATTCAAATGGCCAAAAAAACACATGAAAAAATGCTCACCATCTCTAGCCATAAAGGAAATGCAAATCAAAACCACACTAAGATTCCACCTCGCCCCTGTTAGAATAGCCATTATCAAAAACACCACCAACAACATGTGTTGGTGAGGATCTGGGGAAAAAGGAACCTGGTATACTGCTGGTGGGAATGCAAACTGGTACAACCACTCTGGAAAAAAATTTGGAGTCTTCTTAAAAATCTAAACATAGATCTACCATATGATCCAGCAATCCCACTCCTAGGAATATACCCAAAGGAATGAGACAAAGGTTACTCCAAAAGTACCTGCACACCCACGTTTATTGCAGCACTATTCACAATAGCCAAGTTATGAAAACAACCAAGATGCCCCATTACTGAAGAATGGATCAAGAAAATGGATTTATACACAACGTAATCTTACTCAGCCATGAAGAAAAATGAAATCTTATCACTTGCAAGTAAATGGATGGAACTGGAGAACATCATTCTGAGCAAGGTTAGCCAGACTCAGAAGACCAAAAATCGTGTGTTCTCCCTCATATGCAGTCTTTAGATCTAGGGCAAATACAGCAATGTTGTAGGACTTGGATCACATGACAAGGGGAGAACATATATGGGAGGTATGGGGTTAGATAGAAAACCCAAAACATGAAAGCATTTGATGTCCCCACTCCAGAGGAATTAATATAGAAACCTTAAAGTGACAGAGGTCAACACTAGAAGGGGATCAGGAACCAGTGTAAAGATCAGTTAGAGATGAATTAACTTGGGTTGTAACACATTTGTACATGAAAGCAATGCTAGGAACTCTCTGTATAGCTGTCCTTATCTCAACTAGCAAAAATGCTATGTCTTTCTTATTATTGTTTATTTCTACTTTTCAGCGGAACTGGAGAAAAGTACAGAACAGATTCTGCCTAGAACGGAGGGGGAGGGAGAAAAAAGTGGGGGTGGGGGCAGAAGGGAGAAATGACCCCAACAATGTATGCACATGTGAATAAATGAATAATAACTTTAAAAAAGGACAAGAGGTATAGGACAATACTAGGGTTTGAGCAAGTAACGAAAAGTTTGAGAAAGCTTCAGTTTCAGAAAGCAGTGCAAGACTTTATCTGTGATCAGTTGGTTTTCTACAGGTTGAGCATTAAAATTGGAGTTACACTGGTGTGCAACTAAACTTGGTACTCCATGTTTGAATAAGATACTTTGAAACATTGATCTTCTTTTAGCAGGAAATTGTTAGAGGTTTTTCTTTACATTCTAGGAAATCAGCCTGAAAAACATAGCATGTAATTTCTTGTGCTTTTTCCCTTTAAAGTTTGTTGTCACTCTGGAAGCTGGGTGTGGTGGTGCACCTCTGAATCCCAGCATTGGGAAGGCTGGGGCAAGAAGACCAAGACTCCCAGGCCAGCCTGGGCAACATAGTGAGACCCTGTCTCAAAAAAACAGAAAAAAAGGGTTTTTTTGTTGCTTTGGATTTTTTTTTCCTAATGATTCTATTTAACTATATGTTTTAAACCTTTGACATGCTTGGCAAATTTCGTAAATGAAATTCTAAATTAAGTCTTCAGTCTAGAACTAACTTTGGGATTTCTAGATGACCCCTGAAAGTAAAAAAAAAAAACACATATTAGACTTAATTTGACTTAAATTTTACAGAGCATTATCAAGTAAGAAATGATGTTTAACCTGCTTTGAGTTGTAATTGTATGAATATGTGTTCCAAAATTATAGGAGATTTCTGGAAACCTGATATATCTTGGTGTGTGTTACCAGTCATAATTCCCTGCTAAGTTGTTGTGTGCCCCAAGAATAATCGAATTTCTTGGTTGACTCTGAGCTGTCATCAGATCTTTACCCATGGCTAAGTTAAATAGTTAAGTTCCTTCATTATGATGCCCTTCTGGAAGATTTTTGCAAATACCTACACTCTGACAGTATGAGTTTTTGAGGAGGATACTAGAAAGGATGAAAAGAACTCTCACAAGTGTAGGTTTTCAATAACTCTGGACTGGGGTAGAATTTCCCAAAACACTAATGAAGAAACTGGGTTCATGAAACCACTTCCTAAACCAGGCAGAACAAGAATTAATTATAACAAATCACTATAGAAAGAACTGATGAAAAACAGTTATGGGTTTTTGTGTCTTTATTTCGACCTAAACCCAAAATAAAATCCAATGGAACTCTAAGGGAAAAAAATATATATATGGCTGCTTCTCCTCCTCCCTTCAAATTCCTTTGGAGAAACATTCAAATTGGACCTGACTTTTGCTCCTGTTTTAATTGATAATAAGTACCAACCTCTCTGTTTTAAATCCTATTCAGATTCAGCAGCCCCTAAAAACTAAACAACTGAAATCATAGGGATTAGATTTGCTCTCAGACTTGATTTCTTTCCAAACCTATAACCTTTTCTTTATGATCAGTGAATGAAACACATTGATTTCTAATCAGTCCTTCTGACCCAATATATATGTACAACATATACAACATAAGGCCACAATAAGTTTTTCTCCTAAGGGGGAACTACCTTTAACATTGTGTTATACCTTCCTAGGTGAAAGTAATGGGAACGTAATGAAAACAAAAAACAGTACCCTTTTTCTTCTTTTGAAATTAAACTAAAATATCTCCTGAGGAACCATCTTGCCCAGTGCTGAAGACTTCCCAAAGCTTTATGGGTCTCTCCCAACCCTGGTATTCGAAGAATTCATTGTGCCACCCCCATGGGAAACAGGATCCTCTCCTCCACTGTCCCCCTTTGAAATGTAATAGAAAAACCTATACATCTTTCCCCTGAACCCCTAGACTGTTTAGCAATAAAAGAGGGATTATTATGTATTATAGCAGTTCATTAAGACTGTTTATAGCCTAGCACAGGAGGCTCACACCTGTAATCCTAGCTACTCAGGAGGTAGAGATCAGGAGGATCTCAGTTCAAAGCTAGCCCAGGCAAATAGTTCACAAGACCCTATCTCAAAAAAACTCATCACAAAAAAGGGCTAGTGGAGTGGCTCAAGGTGTAGGCCCTGAGTTCAAACCCTGGTACTGGAAAAAAAAAGCTGTTAATAAAAATTATTTAGTGAACAATCTTTGTTCAGTGACAAGGAAAGTAACTGTCTCAAGCAAGTCTGGAACTTTTGTAGAAAAGACATGTTCATAAAAATTCTTAATAGAGCCACTGGAAAGGTTCTTTCTAAGTACTTCTGAATCCCTGTACAACCAGACTTGAAGCAGTTGACTCCTGAATCCATGTTTCCATATAGAAAAGGAAAACTAATCTACTTGAATGGTCCAGCAACCTCATCACCTCTTCATCTGACTGGGAAGAAAAGTTGTTGACTGGTCCTGGATAGACCAGGCCTGTATAAGCCTAAAATTCTGAGTCTTATTACACAGAGTTCTTATTTCATAGTTGCTGCAGTCATTTTGTTTTTAGGAATACTGTTAACTTTGATCATGCCACACCAAGCTAACCATCTTCCTTGAGGTTCGGAGTGCCTATTTTAAGATGCATATCTGACTGTGGCCCTGTGCGGTGGTTAGTCTTGATTGCTAACATGGTTGGATTGAGAAACACATAGGAGATTAGAAAAGCTTACTTCTGGGTGTATAAGTGACAGTGTTTCCAGAAAGGATTAACTAAGGAGAAGACCTACCATAAATGTGGGCAACACCATCAGATCGGTTGGGGGCCCAAGTGGAAAGAAAGGAAAAGAAGGAGGAAGAACCTCTCTAGCTCAGGCACACTTTTGCTCTTTTTCCTGGCTGCCATGAGGTAAGCAGCCTCCTCTACCCATTCCTGCTGACGTGAAGCTCTTAGCAATGGAGCATGCTAACCTTGCACTGAAACCTTTGAGACTATGCACCAAAATAAATCTTTCCTTCTTTAGGTTGTTTCTCAAATGGTCAGAAACCTTTCTGCCACCATTAGTCAAATAGTATAACACCCTGCAAAAAATACTGCCACCCAAGAAAAGTCATTAGACTTTCACTCAAGTTGTACTAAATAAGAGAATTGGCCAAGATTATCTATCAATGTAAGAACACAGAGGAACTGCACGGTAGCTAACAGCACATCTGCATTATGAGAAGGATTAAAGGAACTTCATCAGGGAAGAGGAAAATGACACCAGATGGCAATTCAGATCTACACAGGAACAAAGTAGGCTATCCAGAGTAAAGTATAGAAGACTTTCCCTCCATGCTTTAAATTTCTTTAATGATGATTGATTAAAGGAAAAGCAACATATTATAGAATATATGACAAAAATAGGATAAAGAATGGAAAATGAAAGTGATAGAAATATACAATTGTAGCATTCCTAAGCTGTATGTGAGATGATTTAATGTTATTTGAAGATACACAATGAGTTTATGGTATACATTGTAACCTACAGATCAAGCAGAAAAAAGGCAGAGGAGAATACATAAATAAGCTAAAATGAATATAAAATGGATGATTAAAAATATTGAATCCAAAAATGGCAAAGAGAATATATAACAGGTGGATAAGACAAAAAAACAGATGAAAAGATGGAATATTTAAATGTGATGACACAGCAAAGGTATGAATGATCTAAACACAATAGTTAAAAAGCAAATATTTTCATATTGAAAAACAAGTGAGAGAGCCACAGCCTCTCTTCAATAACCCATTTCATGTATAAAGTCACAGATAGGTTAAATGTAAAAGGCTAGAAACGATGTCCCATGCAAAGGTAACCTGGAATGGCTATATTATTACCACACAGAGTAAATGGCAGAGGAAAAAACAGTCAGATTATATGAGATAAAGGGGACACTTGATAACACTGAAAAGATCAGTTTGTCAAGTGACTGCAACAAACTAATTGCAAATGGACCCATTTGCAGGGCTTCACAGCACACAAATTAAAAACTAGTAGAAGTGAAAGGAAAAATAGACAAATTCACAATTGCAGTTGGAGATTTTCATACTCCTTTCTCAGAATTGTTAAGTAGAAATTGGTAATTCTCTAAATACTTGACAATGCCATTTAACCAACTTAGAGAACAGTCCACCCAATGGTGGGGTGGAAAATTCTTTTAAAGTTCACAGAGATCATTCATGATGATTGTTAATCTAGAGTCAAATTCTGGATCATAAAACAAGTCTCAATACATTTGGAAGGAAAGAAACCATATAGACCAGGTTGAATTGAACAAAGTAAAGTATACTCACAGCTGGGTACATCAGGAAACACCTTTGGACATTGACTTTGGAATTCAAAATTAAAGATAGGATTGTAAAATAGATACAGTGTGGGGTAGATACTTGTGGGATAGGGGAGAGTGAATGAAGGAGGTGAAGGTGAGGAAATATGGTTGATGGACTTCATATACATACATGAAATAGAACAATGAAACCTCTTGTAAGTGATTTGAGTAGGGAGAGAGGGTGGGGAAGATGGTGAGAGTGGTCTAAGCAATGTACAATGTAAGGCTGTTGGGAATTAGCACAATGATTCTCCCCTGTACAATGATATATCCTAATAAAGTGAAAACAAGAAGAACATATGAAAGGTAGAATAATGAAAAGGAAAGTCTCTCTTCAGCATTTCAAGGAAGTACCAATGGAACCAGTCTGATGGCAGCAGAGCAATTGTGTTGTGGTGCAAGGGGAATTAACACTGGTGTGATAGGTGTGAATAAATTGACTTGTCTGCAATGAAATCTATGTGCAGATTCAGTAATAAAAAATGGTAACTTCTTCCCCCCCTCAGTAGTATTTTTCTTAGGCTCTATCTGTGAGAGTTCCTAGGTGAGCTTTAGGACATCTGAGATGTCCCTGTCCATTTTATGAAAGACAATGCCTACTCCTGGCCAAGGTCTGGCCAGTACCATATAAATCTCCCCTGTGGGTGGGGTAAACTACACATTAACTAACACCCCCCTCCCCAGCTCCGCAGTGCTCTGCTCTGGTGTCAGTGTTCTAGGCAGAACTTTGAGTGTTTGTTGGCCTTTGAGGCTCAGCCTGGCCTTGGCAACCGCCAAAGCAGCCTTGAAGCTATGGATGTGCCCAAAGCTGTCCCTCTAATGCACTTGGGGCTGGTCCTGCAGGAATTTGGCAGGTTATGACAACAGATCCTGCAGAACTGAGGCAAAAGCCCCATGATTTCCCATGGGAACTAGTGATATGTGAAACTATTATTGGATTTTTCTCTATCCCATTGTTTTTGTGGAGAAGTTTTCAATCGGTTAGAAGCCGGCTTTATGCTCGAAGAGAAAAACAGCTTGCTCTAAAGCTTTCTAAACTGATTAAAGAAAAATGTGAGCTACTTGAAAAACAGCCTTGTTGAGAAACAGGGAGAAGCAACCTGTGGAAAGCTGGACATCTCCAAGCATAAACTGGAGGAAGTACTCCTGCTGGAAACAGAGCTGCTAGAAGAGAAATGCAAGCATTATACACGAATTGAATGTGGAAATATCAAAAACCATACAGTCCCTAGAAGATGAACTAAAATCTCTCAAACCCAAAGTAGCTGCAGCCAAAACAACCTTAAGTACACTTTGAGTCAGTGAATTGAATCTTAAGGACTCAACAGCACAGGCACTGAGTGAAAATTTTCAGCTTCAGGAAAGCTGCAAACAGCTGCTCCAAGAAGCTGAAGTGTGGAAGAAACAAGTGAGTCAACTTAATAAACACAAAGTAACACTTGAAGAGCCTGGGACATCTGCAGCACGAATTCTAAAAGACAAAGACGATCACCTCAGGTGACTAACTGAAGGCATTCGAAAGCTGAAAGTCTGGGCCTTTGTTCTGGAAGAACACGGAACACATGACGGTGACTTGGACACAGTGACGAACCTTGGCCCAGAAAATCCTGCTCACTTAGATACTCAGACCAAAGGAGCTCTGCAGCACCTGATGAACGCTGTGAAGTTAAATGCTTCTTTAAAATCCTTGAAACGAGAAAGAGACCAAGTTTACACTGAGCTGCGTGAAGTCGAGAGAGCAAGCAAAGACCTGACAGAACGCATTAAAAATGTCCAGAGCGAACAAGTCATTTTACAGTCTGAACATGCACAGTTCGAAATTGAGAATGAGAAGCTTCAGCAGACAGCTAAAATAATTCCTGAACTGTTCGAAGAGGGAATGAAATTCTACAGGAAATTAATGGTTGAGGATCACCGCCAGCGAGACGCAGAGGAGAAACTTCCCAAAGTAAAAGAAAACATCAGGCACAAAACTGCAGAGCTGCAGACCTATGAAAAGGTAGCCAGAGAGCTCGAAGAAAAACTGGAGAGAACCAAACTTAATCACCAAAGGGAGATTATTTCCTATGAGAAGAAAGCTCACTTTAATTGGTTGGAGGCCCAGGATGCTGAAGAACAGCTGCAGTATCTTAGGCAAGTCAACACCAACAGCAGACAAAAGTTAATGGAAATGGAGTTGGAATTGAAACTTTTAAAAGAAGATCCAAATGCATTTGGGGTTTCAAATGCAGCATGCGGCAGGAAGCATTTTCCACGTGGTCCTTCACCATTGGCTCAACCTTCATGTGAAAGGAGAGCGTTCCTCTCTCCTATTGTGTCCTTTGCTTCAGCAGGGAGGAGGAAAAGACTCAAGAAGCCCCGATAATCCACTGCAGCATCACACTGGCAAGGAAAGAGGGGACTCGAGCTGTGATGGGCTGACTGGCCATCATGGAGCACCTCCTGAGAATGGGTCCCTGTGTCCACCACGCAAACAGGGGGAAAGGGTGATGGTCCCTCCATCAGGACAACCACTTACTGACCCAGCTCCTCCTCCACACAATTCAAACGTGCCTGTTGAAAGCAAGGTAGTGGGCCCTGGTTTTGTTCCTCCACTCAGAGGTCCCTTGTACCCAGTGAGAAATGTCTGTTGACTGAGTGGTTTCCCCAGTCATCTTCACCCCAAGAGCTGGATGTCCCCCCACTGTACCCACATGACCAAAGTGGGAAGTGAGTATTCTGCAGGTTGATTCCACCTTCAAATGATCCTGCTACTGAGCTTCTAAAATCAGGAGAAGAAACCTGGCAACATTAGGATCTTCTTCCAAAGTACTTCGGACTGCTCTCTTGTTTTCAATTTAAATTCCTGCTATTACCTACTTGTTATTCTTTACCTTAAATTGAAGATTAATAGAATTATAATTCTCAGAATAGTATTGTGTAGATGATTTAACTACGAATCCTGTTATATTATTGCCATTACATTTTATTTAGATGGTATATTTTATTTTCATTTAAATCTAGATAGTATCAATATTTTAATTTGATTATTTAATCCTCTATTACATAAAGACTGCATTAATTGCAGTCTTATGTATGTAACTTGCAGTGGGGATATTTTAAACCCCAGCATCTTTGCCTTCATGCCAAGAATTATATTTACTATAATTGTAGACCAGAGAAAAAGAAAGAGCTCTTTTGAAAATATTTTTGACTTCTGTCTCAGTTTCAGTTTAAATTACTACTGTTTTTAGTCATTACATTTTACCTCAAAAAAAAAAAAAAACACTTCACCTCAAACTGAAGGTTAATAGAATTATAATTGTCAAGATGGTATTTTATAAATTTATGATTTAAATACAAATCTTTTTGCATATGATGAAGCAAATCAGTATGAATAAAGTCATGATACTTTATACGCTTTCTAAAATATGTAAGAATCTTTTCATTTCAATTCTACTTTATTTTCAGTTAATTTGGACAGTATAACTATTTTAACTTGCTTATTTAATCCACTGTTGCAGAAGAAATAATTGGAGTTTTATAGATGTAATCTTGTAGTGGGGATAGTTTAAACTCCAAAGTCTGTGTCTTTATGCCAAAAAAAATCTGTTTACTGTATTGTAGACCAATGTGAAAGTGATATCTCTTTTTAAGGTGTTTTGACTCTCTTTCATTTTCAGTTTAAATTAACTACTGCTATTTAGTCATTATACTTTATGTGAAATTGAAGCTTAATTGAATTATAACACACAAGATACTATTTTATACATATATATAATTTAAATATGAATTTATTGTATTTGTGATACATTTTATTATCATTTATTCTAGATTGTATAACTATTCTAATTTGATTATTTAATCCACTATGCAAAAATAATTGTAGTTTTATGTATGTAATCTTATAGTGGGGTAGTTTAAATCCAAAGGCTCTGTCTTTATTCCAGGAAATGCATTTACTCTAATTGTAGACAAATGTGAAAATAAAATTTTCTTTCAAAGAAAAAAAAAAAAAAGAAAAGAACACAGAGGAACTGCACGGTAGCTAACAGTAACTTGTACTTAGATAAATACTTCATGAGATGTTGAGACACAATTATAAAGAATAAGTCAAACTGCCCACTGACTAAAATGTAAGAAAAACCAGAGCTCTACATTATTTGTTCAGGTGGTTACCTTCCAAAATAAGTTCATTGTCTAAAAAATATGACTACAAGCTGGTTTAACAATTCTTCTTTATATTCTTTTGATAGCTATAATCTTTAAGTGCCACACACTTTGTTTTTCCCATCTATGTAAATCGATGGATTGCAGCATCATGCTTACTTGGGAGATTGAACTAGCTAGTTATATCTTTTCAGAAGAAGCCACTTCTAGGAAGAAAAAAACAAAAACACAAGCAAAACAGGCTAAAGATCACTGACAGTGATTGGCTGCTTTCACCACCGTCATCCCCCTTCTCTTTCCCTTCCATTTTCTTGTTGCCCATAATTGGGTTAAAAGACATTGCAAAAGGCTGGGGTATAGCTCATCAGTAGAGTATTTACCCAGAGTGTTCCAGTCCCAGCACTGCAAGTGGAGGAAAGAAAACAAAAAACTACAACAACAAGACACCTCACTATTGTTACCTATAGTTTCCACCCTTCATGGGACATGACCTTCTAGGAGTGGTCTGCTCCCTGACCACCGCAATATGAGGTGCTCTGCTCCACCACAATGGACTGAAACCTCTGAAACCACGAGCAAGTGGTCCTTCCCCCATTTAAATTGTTTCTGCCAGGTATTTTGTCACAGTAACAAAAAGTTATGTCAATCTAACATAAAGGACTAATTGAAAATGATTTTTTAAAAAATGCAAGGATTCATCAGCAATGCTTTTTCTGAAAGATCTTGATGAAAAAGAGAAATGATAAGGAAGAGGTTCTAGGCTATCCTAAATTTAATTGCAAAGTTCAGAGGAAGGAGAAAAGAAAGGGAAGGGAAGGTTAATCAGTTAATAAGCTGTGGATCAAGAACTAAAACCCATTTCACATTCTTCCAAATATATTAAGACCTTATCTCAAATCCTATCACAACACCCTAATCACATCCTACTTACAACTCCAACCCATTCTGGAGCCACAGTTACCCTCCTATTCCAAAGTTTTCTTTCCCCACTTTGTGTCAACTGCCCCTCTTATCTCCATTCAATATAGATTTACAATAAACAATTTATGCCCTCATTCCCCCAAGTTTTCACTTATTAAAAAATACTCTAATCTCTGGTCTGGCAGTGTCACCTAGCCCTGCTGCTGGTAGAGGTGGGAATTTATCCCAGGACTTGGTCCATCATCTGTAATGGCTCAATAAACTTGTTTCAGCAATTCCTTGATCTCAAGAGTTTGGTTTCCCATCACTCAGAAGGCTGAAGCAGGAGGATCACAAATTTGAGGCCACCATGGGCTACATAGTGAATTCTAGGCCATTCTAGGCCAGTCTAGACTATATAGCAACACCCTGTCTCTGAAAAAAAAAAAAGGAGTTCAGTTTAACAGCTGTTATTTTAAAGGGCCCAGATAAATCAGATAACTGAGAAGTATAAGGGAAAGGAATAACACCTATCTTCACTCATCACAAGGGTTATGGCCAGCACTCCTATAACAAAAGACAGGTTTATAAGAGAAAAGCAAAAAAGTTTGGTATTTGACCAAACTTTTACACAACACAGGAGCTTTCAGAAACAAAAACCTAAAGATTCAGAAAAACTAGTTTTTATGTTGAACTCAGTGAAGAATGGACTCAGTACAAAACTGCAATTGGACAAAAGAACACGACTTAATGGCAACAGACTGAGGGGAACCCAGCAAGGCCTGTCCATCCAGCTTCTCTTGCTTCCATGAGTCTTACTTCCCTGCTGTGATGGCTGGACCCTCTGGAATGAGAGTCTTGGAGAGAGAAGAGAGAAAAGGAAGTGCCTTTCTGGGTTTTATAACATGTCGTGGGGCGTTCTACTTTCTACGACCAGTGATGAAAGAAGAATTCTGATTTTATGACTTACTTCAGGGAAGAAAGAAGGATGAGAGACAGGAGGACAGGAGAGCATCAGAGGCATCTGGCTTCCACTGTGCCTTCCTTTGAGGTGTTGTGTTCTGGGCCCGGACAGTAACCATCTATTATTTGTGATTACTGAGGTCCTTCTGGAATTAAATTTTATTCTACTTCTAGACATTGATAATTTGACTTTTACCTTCATTATAAAAGAAAAACTAGCCTAATGAGTTCAAAAGCATTGTTATTTATAATTGATTTTCATTTGTTCCTTGGCCAACAACCCAACAGAACAATTGTTCCTTTTTTGGTTTTTTCTTCATCTTCATATCTCTTATGGTCCTGACTGTTATTTTAGTTTCTGCTCCAGAAGGAGACAGCAGCTTATAAAAAATTAGCCAACCATCTTGAGAGCGAATATAAAAACTCATTTTCTAAAACAAAATGAACTAGGCTGTAACTTACAAGCCTGCTAAATTCTTCCTTGGAATTGCAAATTGAATTGGAGAAGCTGCCCAGAATTTTAGAATTAAGAACAAAAATGATGACTGTCCCATTTTTCCATTAATAGAAGGTATTCTAGGGAGGCTGTGAAATAACTAGCAAGAGCACTGGAGTCAGACTGCTGGCTTCTAACTTGGCCTATGCAGCTTACCAGA
Organism: Castor canadensis; assembly: GCF_047511655.1. NCBI lineage: Eukaryota > Metazoa > Chordata > Mammalia > Rodentia > Castoridae > Castor > Castor canadensis. Next base: position 108,655,895 of record NC_133390.1, on the reverse strand, counting down.
TGTGATCTCAGTAATTCATTCAACCCCTCTGCAAATGGGTCTTCCCCTATAAAGGTAATAATTGTTGCTGTAACCTCCTTGTGGGTTGTTACAAGATCAAGTGAGTTTGTTACTGGGAAACATTGAGATGGCAGTTTGCAAACCGGTGGCTTATCATTTTCCTTATGGTTATCAAATGACAAATTTACTTTGGTTGAGTTGACTTTTTTGTTGTTGTTGTTGAGACTGGGCTTGAACTTGGGGCTTGTGCTTGCAAAGAAGGTGTTCTGCTGCTTAAGTAACACCTCGGATCCATTTTGCTCTAGTTATTTTGGAGATGGGGCCTCTTGAACTATTTGCCCAGACTGGTCTTGAACTGTGATCCTCCCAATCTCATCCTCCCAAATAGCTAGGATTGCAGGCATGAGCCACTCTTGTCTGGCTTAGTTGAACTGGCTTTTTTTTTTCAATAATAAAGTCAGCTAATTCTTCATTCAATAGGATAGAATGAGAGTTCCCATGAGCTGATCATAGAAAGTAGGCTTTATAGACAGAAAGGGGCTGCAGAACACAGACAAAGAAAAGTGAATTAGTTGTTTCCAAGTTACTTTCATTATAACAGTGAAATCAGAGGGCAGTTCCTCATTGTTGTGACTAACACTGGTTTGTTTGGGAATTTGGACTATTATCTGCCTTGCTCCTGATTTCTTAGAAGGCTAAGTAGACAACTTAGTTTGGCTTGGTGGTGCAGACTTCATTTTGGTTTGGTCGTTTGGGCCTAGTGCAGGAGCTCATGATAAACCAATGGCCTGCTATGAATTTTCTTCAACATCTGCTTTCCTAAAATGCATTTTAGCTTCAATTTTTAAATTTTATTTTACTTAAAGTATGATTGTCTCACTTCAGTAAAAAAAAAAAAAAAAAAAAAATGGAGCTCCCTTTAAATTGAGTTCACATTCCTACATATGGAGTGGGGAGCATCCCCAGTCCTTGGATGGGGCACTGCTTTCCAGGTCGCCTTGGTATCCACCACTACCCATTTGTTTGTGAGATCTGACTGGTGCAGACCCGCATTTTATGTTGTAGGCCCTGTAAAGAGTGACTTCTGAACCTCAACTGCTGCTAGGACATGCTTCTTCCCTTCTTTATATCGGGGTTGGATTTATAAATCTATAATCTCTTATAATATTGAATTCACCTGAGACCAGTGCTTCTGAAAAGCAGGGAGGATTAATGCTCTGGTTTGTTTTCTGAATTCCTCCAGGCTTTGGCATTACTAGAAGGACTTCATATGACTTAGGTGAGATTTACAGATGACCCTGTTTCTCTGTGAAAGGACTGAGCACAGGTCCTTTCAAATCCTATTCTCGTTCTCAAAAATTATTAGCTGAATTGTTTCCTGCTCCCTCTCTCCAACACAAAAATCTAGCTAAACACAGAGGTGAATATTTCTTGTACAGATGACTTCCCCCTGATGACAGGACAAAACCAATTATCAGATCGTTTCACCTGTAGCTTGTTTTCTCCCCTCTGTAAAGGCTAAGAAGAATCCACATGGCTGAGATATTCTGATCTGCATGCCTTGCAAGTTGTCACTGTTGCAGCCAGTATTGGAGAGTGACAATTTCCTTACTTGTTCAGGCTTCTCACCCACCATTGACAACACACCCCTCCCCTGCCCCACCCACACACACCCTGTTCTGAAATCCATATAGGGTCATTGCACAGACCATGACCCTTTCATTAAGCATTTCAGATCCAACTGAATCACAGTACTGGACAGAGAATGGTGGTTGAATGTCATGGAGAGAGAACCAAAGGAATCCCTTTCTAAACTGGAGCTGGAACCAAGAGTGGGTGGCACATGCCTATAATCCTAAACTTGGGAGACAGATGCAGGAGGATCTCTAGTGCAAGGCCAGCCTGGGCTGGCAAGACCTTGTCTCAATTTTTGAAAAGTGGCACCAGGAGACCATTAAGAGAGCAGGACTTGTGCCTATCTCAGCTGCTGCCTGGGACTGTGAGTTTTTGGTCACTTTCACCCTTTGGCTGCAAGGATCCAGATGTAACCAAAATGTTATCAGACTCTTCTGCTGACTTTGATTGTATCTATACATCCTTCTACAAGGTAGAAACATTGTAGGCAGGCTTTGCACTCTTCCAACTCCAACAAACCCAAAATAAAGTTCTTTGTTCTCTACAGACTCAGCATTTAAGTTGACTGACAGTGCTCTCCTTGCATATGGACTGCTGGAGAGAAAAGAAGCCCCAAGGAATCAGCTACTGCCAGGGATAGCTGGCAGCAAATTTAGAGACATGTTGAAAAGCAGCATGACAGATGTATCTTTGTGATGGGTAGAAAATTTCTAAAAGTCATTTCCATTTACCAAAGACAATTCCACAAGTCAGCATCTCAATATTTCAGCTTACACACCCCAAACATCTTCAATTTCCTTACTGGGGTGTATCCTTCACAACACCTCTACTTATCTGATGAAACCCAGCCCTGACCTGTGCAAAGTCCTTTGATTGCACTCCAGAAGCTGTTTTTCCATCTGACCGCATCCTGTCTTCCTGCAGCTCCCCCAACTCATCTATTAGCCAAGGAGCCACACACCCCCATCCAGTAATACAAATGAAGTATCTGTCATTTTAACAAGGGTCCCAGGAGAGGATTCACCTGTGTACCCCTGTGTACATTGGAACTCTGACAGGTCATAGCAGGTCACTCAGAGCCCAATTTACTTAAGGACCAATAGCTCTGAGAGGAAGAGGGAGAAAGTAGATTGGAGCTAAGGGCCATTCCAGGAATCCTGGCATTAAGGATATCCTATTGGGAATGAGGCCCCAGGATCTTGCATGGCTATCAAGGAAAAGAGATGCTATGGAATTTATAGAAAATGAATTGTGCTTCCATGGAAAATTAGTCTTTAGACAAGGGGCCAGCCTTCCAGATTATCTGATTCTAATTTTTCCATTGTCTTTGAGCTGTTTTACAACTTTCTAAGTTGTAAGTAATTTTCTAAGTTGTAAGTAATGGATAGCAGTGTGAAATAATACCCACAGATATATGATTTATTTCCCATCTGGTCAAGTTGACTTCTCTGACCCCCGTGGAAAAAAGTTTGCCTCTATTTGTACATTCATTTCAATATTTTTGATTTTAAATATGTCTGTTCTTTGAGTTTTAATGCTTACCTATTTCTATCATTTATTAATGGTTAAAGTATTTAGCATGTGTGTATTTGATATATGTGTGAGAGTCATGATTTAAATTGTAATTCTTTTCACAGAGGGCAAGATCCTCTGTGTGTTCCACCCAAATTTCTGATTATCTCAGATCTTCAGGGATTCACAGGAGACTGGGAGGTGATGTCTCCATTTCAGGAGCAAAGAAAGTGTCATAAAACATTAGTAGAGGAGGCTTTCCACCCCTTGGTCAGCATAAAGCAGGTAGAGGCTCTCCAAGTAAGTCAGTCGCCAGGACTGCAGCAACATCAGGCCCCTTGGGAGCCACCAAAGGACAGGAGGTGGCAGTAGTGGGGTAAGGAGAGCTGGGTCTCCAGCTGACACTGAAGAGGTTTGATGGACACAGACCCAGCCATAGGCGGAGAGGAACCTTGGACAGCTGAGCCTCCAACTGCCAGGTTTTTCTTGATGCCTTCACCAAATGTCACCCAGATCTTTGAATGTCCTCCTTAAGACAGACATGGGGCTGAGGCGAATTAAGGGTTAGGTTGCATTTTGCCATAATATATTCAAGGAATTCTTCTGATCTAGTATTCATTATATAAGAACCTGGCTTGCCAGGTTATTGTTAAACAAGGTTATAGGAAAACATTGTTTTAGATTAAGATCCGGCATTAGGCCTAGACAGACCAAACCAAACTCAAAGTTACTCACACTGGAGTTTCACATCAATAAATGGAAACTAAGTAGTAATCTAATCTCCTGAGAAATCACGCAAGATAATAGCCAAATTTCCCAAACGGACCAATTTCAGTGGAAATGATAATTAAATTCTCTCTACTTTAATCCATACCTAAAGAAGTAACCCAATGTTAACCAATCATTTTCTATTGTTCTGTTTCTCTATTCCCACCTCACAAGGGAATTGACTTTGAAATGACCGGTTTTATGTGTTTTGTTTCTGCTTTCTTTAATCCTTTTCTTGTCTGTAAAACCACTCACCTCTGCCCGGCTCATTGAAACACTTCTGTTTTGTGGGATAAAGTGTTGTCCAATTCTAAAACTGGAAATAAGGTCAATTAAGTTTGTTGTTATTTTTGTGGCACTGGGGCTTGAACCCAGGGCCTCAAGCATGTTAGGCAAGTGCTCTACTACTGGAGTCATGCCCCCAGCCCTTTTGTTTTGTATATTGTTTTTGAGATAGCCTCTCACTAGCCTCAAAGTATGATCCTGCTTCCTGAGTAGCTGGGATTACAGAATGTGCCACCACACTCAGCTCCAATTAAGACTGGAATAATTAACTTGTAATTTTGCCTTTGGACAGACATTATATAAGAAAGTAAGACTTTCATGTAACACTTCTGAGAAACTGATTTCATTGTTGTGTGAACATCATAGAATGTATTCATACAAACCTAAATGGTATAGCCTATACTTAGGCTATGTGGTATGGCCTATTTTTAATAAAAAATCAGTTTTAAACTTTTTTATTTTTTCTTAAAAACTAACACACAAACACAGACATTAGCCTAGGCAGGCACAGGGTGAGGATCATCAATGTCACCGTCCTCTCCACTGCAGGCCTTCACACTTGGAGCTGTCATCCAAATGACAAGACCTGCTTCTGGAATGCCTCCTCAAGTGTTGCGGCTGCTTTATAGTTAACATTTTTTGTGTAAGAGGAAGGTGTGCCCTCTAAAATGATGATAAAACTATAGCACAGTAACAATGTAGCTGTTTGCTACCATTTTCAAATATTATGAGTATACATGACTGTATGTGCTATACTTTCATATGTAAAGAAAACATCGAACCTTGATGTCATAACAATGTCTTCACTGGGTGACAGGAATTTTCAGCTCCATCATAATTTTTTTCTTTCACAATTGAGATTTTATTGTATTGAGGATCAGCACACAGACATTTCAATTTGTACATAATTTCTCAGACACATACAATCTAAAGTATTGTATTTTCTTTTTTTCTTATTTATTTATTTGGCAGTACTGGAACTTGAACACAGGGCCTATACCTTGAGCCACTCTACCAGACTTTTTTTGTGTGTGATGGGTTTTTTTTAGAGATAAGGTCTCACAAACTACTTGCCCAGGCTGGCTTCAAACCATGATCCTCCAGATCTCTGTCTCCTGAGTAGCTAGAATTACAGGTATGACCCCCCGGCACCCAGCTTGCATTTTCTTTTTTAAACCATTATTCTAGTGACACGCTAGCTTCAAACTTGGTGGCAAATTTTCCTTGCGGACATCACGTTACCAATACCTTCAAATGCTGACCATCTGCTTCTCCACCGATTCACGATTTTATATCACACACGCCACATACCCAAGTTTTCCATCTTTCAGAGCACATTAACCTGGACCACCAGGACCAAACATTACAGAACTCACACAGTTTTGACAGCAAAGGTCAAGGAGTGGTTTTCTTTAGGAAACAGTCCTACTAGAAAGCAACACAGAACTAGAGTTGAAACCATCCAGGAAATAGCCAATGCACAACTGTGACCCAAATTGCCATTTAGCATGCTTTGTGTTATGGGACATAAAACTAACCCTCACCAATGGGCTGTTAGGCGACACCCCAGAGAGCCAAAGCCTCCACAACTCATATCCCATTGATTTCTTGTTGTACCAAAACACAACCAACCAGGGATAAGGGAGTGGCACAAATGGTAAGAGCTCCTACCTAGCAAGCGTGTGGCCCTGGGTTCAAGCCCTAGTGCTGTCAAAAAATATATAAATAAATAAAATTAAAAAGCCATTAAAAAAAAAACTGACTCAAGTGGTAGACTTGCCTAGCACAAAACAACCAACCAGCAAATGGTTTCATTTCTTTAAAAAAATCATTTACATTTAAAAAATGGGATGAAGTGGGATTCCCTCCTGTGTGAATATGATCCTAGAGCTACTAGAAAACTTGCATTTACAAAAGAGTTGATGAAATCTTCCTCTGGCTTGTACAAGAAGGGAATGATGACTTCCCACGCTGTTTTATAGGAGGCCACGCTCTCCTCAGTTTCAGATTTTCTGTTTCCTGCAGGTAAATCTCTCATTTCTTGGTGACACTTCAGCTTGTTCCACCCCACTCCCCTGCCCTTTTTTTTTAAACTTCCTTGTCCGAAGGCTTTTTTCTCTCCCTATGCCTTTTTAGGCTTCTTTCCACCTTGCAGGAGCAGGGTTAGCTGGCACCTGGCCCATCTCTTCTTGGGTGTCAAGGCAGCATTGGGGGGTGGCCTTCAGGGAGTTGTGTAATTGCAGGGGTCTGCACTGCCAGTCCCCCCTCTGCAGCTGCCAGAGCTGCTGAGACTTGGAAGGTGGGGTGGGAGGACCTGCTCCGTTAGAATTCTCTGAGGCCACCATTGCATATGCGCTCCACCATTGACCAAATGCCGTTATGCGGTGCCTGACTGTCATAAAAAATACACTGCTGGGCTGCCCGCCTATTGAATCATCCCTCACTGAAACGTCCCTCCCCTGGGACACCAGTGCCCACACCAGCTGTCAAACACTTGGGGTCAGTCTCTCATCAGCTGTCACCTACTGTAAACGTACCGTCCATTCTTAGGTGATATTCGTGACTGTGAAGACTACAAGGCAATCAACTGTAAATCTCATAAAAGATAAAGTTCATAAAACAATGAATGTGACATTGGAGAAATGTTTGAGTCACACACAATGCAGGCAGCCAGGAGGAAGCAGTTAACAACAGAGGAAGAGAAAACCAACCAGACAGACTTGGCAGACATCCTAGATGATTCATTCCACATCTCCCAATTTTTCTTGCGTGCCTCTACTTTACAGGCTGGGAAAACTGAAATAATCTTTTTCCCCGTCCTCCCTGCAGCCAGCAAGAATGACAATGCCCCAGATCAAATCCACTTTTACCTTTTACTAGCTACATGACCTTGAGCAGGTTTGTAAAGTGTAACCACCTCAGAGTGAACTGAGGTTAAATGTATTACTTTATTCAAAGCCCTCAGAATTGTTCCTGGCACACAGCAAGTGCACAGTAATTGCAAACAGGAGTATAGTTGATCTAAAAGTTGGGCTGCATGCATGCACACCTCTTGGGGTAGAGGTAAGGAGACATGACTGACATCCCACAGGCAGCATAGTTTGGAGGAAAGGTGTACCTCAAGGACACTTTGGGTGCTGGGCAGGCCCAAACCTAGAGGTCCACAAGGCCTAAGTCATCCTGTCACCTGAGTCCTGAGGGAAGGATGTAACTGCCGATCTGCTGAACATCGAGGCTCCTCATCATATGGAGGAAATGTTTCTGTAATCAGAATTGTTTCCTGCCTTTCTCAATTCCTCCCATCTCATCTAGACTCATCCTTCCTGAAAAAATTGAAAATCTGATGATAGACAGGTTTATAAAGCTGCCACTTTGTGCAAATTCTCAAAGAGAATAGGTATGCAGCCCACATGTGAAACTGATAAAACAGAACACAATTTTAAAACGAACAAGTCAAGTCAACAAATCAAGTGGAACACCAGACATCTGAAACAGTGCTGTCAGCAGCTCTGGAAAGTGCACTTTCATAAGCTGTACAATCGGAAAGTCACACCTATGATTTGGAGAAGGGATTTTTCAGCAGTGGTTTTGTGTGGTTGTTGATATTGTGACAATACTGTTCAATACTCATTGTTTTGAAATTCATTTTTATTGGCAAATATAAATTGTAGAAATAATGGCTTTCATTATGACATTTTCATACATGTATATACTGTACTTTCATCATATCCCCCCCATTATAACTCTCTTATCCCTCCTTCCCTTCCCATTGGTCCCCTTCCTCTACCCAAATAGTCCCCCTTCTACTTTCACATTATTTTTTTTTAAATCTAGATTCTGCATATGACAGAGAAAATGAGGTATTTGTCTTTCTGAATCTGGATTATTTTGCTTAGCATGATCATCTCAGTTCCACCCATTTTCCTGCAAAGTGACACAATTTCACTCTCCCTTTGTATATATACACATTTTCTTTTTTTTTTTCCTTTTTTTTATTCATATGTGCATACAATGTTTGGGTCATTTCTCCCCCCTTCCCCCACTCCTTCCCTTACCCCCCCCCCGCCCCCTTCTTCTCCCCCCCTCCCCGACCCCCTCAATACCCGGCAGAAACTATTTTGCCCTTATCTCTAATTTTGTTGAAGGGAGAGTATAAGCAATAATAGGAAGGACCAAGGGTTTTTGCTAGTTGAGATAAGGATAGCTATACAGGGAGTTGACTCACATTAATTTCCTGTGCGTGTGTGTTACCTTCTAGGTTAATTCTTCTTTATCTAATCTTTTCTCTAGTTCCTGGTCCCCTTCTCCTATTGGCCTCAGTTGCTTTTAAGGTATCTGCATTAGTTTCTCTGCGTTGAGGGCAACAAATGGTATCTAGTTTTTTAGGTGTCTTACCTATCCTCATATCTCTCTTGTGGGCTCTTGCTTTTATCTTGTGATCAAAGTCCAGTCACCTTGTTGTGTTTGCCCTTGATCTAATGTCCACATATGAGGGAGAACATACAATTTTTGGTCTTTTGGGCCAGGCTAACCTCACTCAGAATGATGTTCTCTAATTCCATCCATTTACCAGCAAATGATAACATTTTGTTCTTCTTCATGTCTGTATAAAATCCCATTGTGTATAGATACCACATTTTCTTGATCCATTTGTCAGTAGTGGGGCATCTTGGCTGTTTCCATAACTTGGTATTGTGAATAGTACCACAATAAACATGGGTGTGCAGGTGCCTCTGGAGTAACCTGTATACACATTTTCTTTATCCATTCATTTGTCAATGGACACCTAGGCTGATTCCATAACTTGACTGCTGTGAATAGTGCTGCAGTAAACATGAGTGTGTAGGTATCTTTATTGTTTGCTGACCTAGATTTATTTGGCTATAGATTATAAGTCTATTTTTAGTTTTTAAAACATTTTTATTAGCACATATGAGTGATACAGGAAGGGTTCCATATATGCTTGCAATGTACCTTGGTTAGGCTCACCCCACCAAAATTCTCCCTCATCCTCTTTTCCCCTACTTGAAACAATTTCAACAGATTTCATTGTTTTGTTGTCATACAAGTACATATTCACCTTCTTTCACCCTCTCCATTAACCCTCCTTGATCCCACTAGTTCCCAGTCCCTGACAGGACCTGTTTGACATTCCTGTCCTTCATTTTTTTAAGTGTACAATCCTTGTTCAAAGAAATTTCGCATGGTATTTCACCTTTAATCAGGTTAACCCCTCTATTACTCTCCCTTACCACCCCCCATCATGTCGTATGATCTTTTTGGTGTGTTGCTGAAATCAGTTTTCCAATATTTCATTGAGAATTTTTGCATCTATCTTCACTAAAGGGATTGATCTAAAAATCTTTTTTTATGCATCCTTGTCCAGTTTTGGAATGAATGTGATACTAGTTTCATAGGATGAGTTTGATAGTGTGCCTTCCTTATCTATTTCACCGAAAAGTTTGAGGAGTGTTGGTGTTAGCTCCTTAAAAGTTTGGTAGAATTTGGCAGTGAATCCATTGGCTCTGGGCTTTTCTTTGTTGGAACTCTTTATTACTGCTTGAGTCTCATTACTTGTTATAGATCTATTTGGGTGGCTTATACCCTCTTGGTTCATTTTTGTTTGGTCAAATGCATCTTGAAGTTTGTCCATTTCTTCTAGATTTCCCACTTTATTTTAATATAGGCTTTGAAGTATCCATTTCATTGGTATTTGTTGTGATAATCCCTTTTCCATCTCTAATTTTATTAATTTGTGTCATTCCCCCCTCCTTCTAGTCAGATTGGCTAAGGGTTTATCAATCTTGTTTATCTTTTCAAAGAACCAACTTTTTGTTCATTGATTTTTTTCTATAATTTTTTTGTTTTCTATTTCATTAATTCTGTCTGCTAGATTTGGGATTAGCTTGTTTATGTTTTTCTAGGAGCTTGAGGTATAGCATTAGTTCATTTATCTGAGATCGCTCTGTTACTGGTTTTTGTTTTTGTTTTTTAAAGTAGGCACTCATAGCTATAAAACTTCCCATTAGCACTGCCTTTACTGTGTCCCACTCTTATCGCTCTAAGCCAATGTTAGTCTTTGTTGGTGAGATGCATTTCTTGTAAACAACAAATGGTCAGGTCTTTATAGTCCAACTTGCTATTCTTTGTCTTTTGATTGGGGAATTAAGGCCATTAACATTCAGTGTTAATATTGAAAGCTATGTACTATTTCCAGTCATTTTGTTATTTTTCTGATGTTTACTTTTCCCCTATTCTTGTTTGCTGATCTACTTGGTTAGTGGGACTTATTCTTTCTTGCATTTTCTTGGTTGCATTGATCCTCATTTGTGAGTAGGATTCCTTCAAGTATTTCCTGCAGTACTGGTTTGATGGTCATGAATTTCTTTAGTTTTTGTTTATTGTGGAAGGGTTTTGTTTGTTTGTTTGTTTGTTTTCCTTCAATTGGGAAGGATATTTTTGCTGGATAGACTAGTCTAGATTAACAGTTGTTTTCTTTTAGGGCTTGAAATATATCATTCCATGCTTTCCCTGCATTCTGAATTTGTTCTGATAAATCTGCTGTTATTCTGATGGATTTGCCTCTACATGTGACTTGTTGCTTCTCTTTTGTAGCTTTCAATATTCTTTCTTTGTTCTATGTATTTATTGTTTTAATTATAATATGTCTGGGGAAATTTCTTTTCTGATCCTGACTGTTTAATGTTCTGAAAGCCTCCTATACCTAGATGTCCCTCCCTTTCTTGGTACTGGAGGTGTTTTCAGTTATTATGTTATTGAATAAGTTATCTATGCCTTTAGTTGAATCTCTTCTCCTTCTATACTCATGATTTGTAGATTTGGTCTTTTAATGGTATCCCAGAGGTCTTACATGTCCCATTCATATTTTCTTAGGGTTTTTTTCACTGTCTCTGCCCAATTGATCTACTTCCTCTACTTTTCATTCCATCCCTGATACTCTATTTTCAACCTGCTCTACTTTGTTAGCCAGACTTTCGATTGAGCTTTTTGTTTGAGATATTAAGTTTTTCATTTCCAAGATTTCAACGTGATTTTTTTTTCAGGATTTCTATAACTTATTGAATTCCTCTTTCATATCCTTCATTGTCTTCTTCATTTCAGTCATCTTTTTGTTTGAATTCTTTGTTAGTTCAGTTAGTTGTTTATTTGCATACTTTTTCAATTTGTTATCTTGCTTTTACATCTCCTTTTTAAGTTCATTGGTTTTTCTTATCATTTTTTTAATTCATTGATTGATATTTCTCCTCTTTACTATCTTTAAGTCCTTAATTTTGGAGTTGGCTTTTGAGGGAGAGCTGATGTCTTGTTTCTCATTTTTCTACAATGAGATTTACACATCTGGGGTTGTTTTTAGTTGGAGGTTTAAACCTTCCATGTCCTTTAGTTGGAGATTTTTGAAAGATTATTTAAGACTGGGTAGTGGCTGGGTTATGGTATGTTTTCTTTTCACTAGACTTGGAGTTGTGGCTCAGTAGTCAAACTATCACTTCAGGTTTCAAGATACTGAATGTCATCCCCTATTCCACACAGGGAGAGGACGCTTAGCTACTAAAGCCAGCACAGTTGATAAACCACAGCCTTGAGATTGCAGCAGTTCCTAAATAAGGTCCATCACTGCTGCTGCTCCAGTACCTTTGGAGATATAGTAGACAAAGAAGAATCTTCATGATCCAAGAAGACTGAAGGTAAAAAGGATAGCAATAGGAAGGAGATACAGGGGGTAACTCTAGTGAACAATATGAGCCATGTGGTTTTATATGGCAGAAATGGGTCTTGGCTAAGCTTAGTAGAAGAAGTTAATGAGAAAGTGGACTGGAATAGATAGAAGAGATCTGGTAGTATTGTATTGAAGGAGAGAAAGAGAAATGGAGAAAATTGAGCAGACAAATAAACAAACAAAACTAAAAAATGATCATCTGGCAATCTATTTACCCACTAACTGTCTAGTAACTGAGGAGGATTATGGGTGGGTAAACAGAGACAGAAGCAGTTCTAGTTGTAGATAGGAGGAAAGTATAAATGCGGAAGGGCAGTAAGAAAGAGGAGGAGAAGAAATGATTTAATATTGAATACTGAAATGTAAGGGGGGAAAGCAGACCTAAAGAGAAAATGAGAGAGAGAGAGCAAAATTGCCCAGCTCAGATGTACAGAGAAAAGAAAATATATACACATAAAAAAGTCTAAGCATCTAAAACTTAATAGCAACAAAAACAAATTAGAATAAAAATTCAGAATGTACTAATGCTCCTCTGAGTAGGTGTCTTTTTTCTCCCTTAGTGTCAGAGTCTTTCAATCCACTAGATGGCAGTCTAGCTGGATACCCAGGTCTGGAGTGGTGTCTGTTGACAGTCTTGTGTTCCTTTTCCAGTGTGGGTGGAGAGGGGACAGTATTTGGAGATCTAAATATGATCACTTGTGAAGGCTTCTGGAGTTTGAGTCCTCACCTTGCCAGTTCCACACAATCCCTTCTTAACTTGTATCTTTCACCTCTCTCAAGCCCCGCAAATAGTTACAGTCCGTGGTTATAATCAGCACACAGACTGTTGTCACATGTCAGCTCAGGCAGCAGCCTCTGTGGTGGAATGGAAAGCACAGTAAGGCAGCTCCCTACAAAGATGCAGGGGCTGTGATTTCTCTGATGGGGCTGTGGCTGGTGGGTGTGCCACTGCCTGTGTTCCCCTGACAGGTTTCTCTACCATATTAGAGACAGTGTACTGGACCTACTCTTTTCCACATCTCACCAGGTGATGCCGAGCACCTTCCTAGCTCCTCACTAGGTATCAGATGCTTTTTTCTGTACATGTCATCCACTGTCACTTTCTCCCATGTGAGTTATTGGTGCTTATGAGCACACTTGTGAGGTGTTGATGGTTTCAAAACTATTTCACCTCCAGAACCAACCTCAGAGGTTCTGCAGGGAATCAGTTATAATTCCAAGGTGTTTAATATCATGTGTCCACAGAATGCTGGGTGATGTCCCTCTGTCACCATCTTCCCCTGCCTTATCATCTTAAACAGGTATTATGAACAATTTTTTTTCCTTAACAGATATAAGCGGGGTATCAGTTAAAAGGCCCATTTCTCTAGAAATCCTTTTATTCAGAAGAAGCAGTTCACCAAATTCTCCATTCCCTGAACACAGGAGGTCTGGCATTTTGTCAGTTGACTAAGGCCCTTTTGGAGAGAGGGAAGGCAGTTTTAACAGGGAAGTTGATATCCATATATGCTTTTACGGACAAAGAATCCTGCCAGAGACTGCAGAACAGCTTCCATGCAGCCAGACACCAGTAGGATTCTTATTTTCAGTTTTGTGAGGAACTCCATACTGATTTCCATAGTGGCTGCACTAATTTACATTCCACCAACAATGCACAAAGTTTCCTCTTTACCCCACGTCCTCACCAGCATTTGTTCTGTTTCTTGAAAATTGCCAATGTAAAAAAAAAATGCTATTCTAACTTGCATTTCCCAGATGGCTAAAGATTTTGAGCATTATTTCATGTGTTTATTGTTCATTTTTACTTCTTTTGAGAAGTAAATTTATTTGTCCATTTATTGACTAGATTAATTCTGCAGATCCATGGACATGGGAGGTATTTCTATTTTCCAGTGTCTTCTTCAATTTCTTTCTTCAGTGTTTTATAGTTTTCACTGCAGAGATCTTTTACATCCTTAGTTTAGTTATTCCTAGCTAGTTTTGTTGTTGTTTGTTTGTTTTTGAGGCTACTGTGAATGGGATTATTTTCCTGATTTCTTTCTCAGCATGTTTGTTACTGGTATATAAAAAGCCACAGCTGGGCATGGTGCTTCACGCCAGCAATTCTATCTACTCAGGAGGCAGAGATCAGAATATCACTGTTTAAAGCCAGCCACAGCAAAAGGTTTGCAAGATCCATCTCAACCAGTAAAAGATAGACATGGTGACATGCACCTGTCATCCTGGCTATGCAGGAAGCATAAATAGGAGATGCCAGTCTGGGCATGAATATGAGAGCCTATTCAAAAAATGACTAAAGCAAAATGGGCTGGTTTGTGGCTCAAGTGTTAGAGAACCTGCTTAGCAAGCACAATTTGTGGCTCAAGTGATAGAGAACCTGCTTAGCAAGCACAAGACCCTGAGTTCAAAGCCCAGTCAGTACTGCCAAAAAATACAAATAACATGACACTTTTGTATCGTGTTGATTTTATATCTACTACTTTGCTTGAAGTATTTATAAGATCAAGAATTTTCTAATGGAGTCTTTAGGGTCCTATAAATATTGGATCTATCATCTGCATATAGGGATAATTGATAATTTGCTTTTTTCCTTTCCTATTTGTATCTATTTTATTTCTTTCTGGCTAAGAATTCAAGCAACTTAACAGTGCAGATAATGGATACGCTTCTCTTGTTCCTGATTTTACAGGAAATAATTTCAATTTTTCCCCTTTCGGTATAATGTTAGCTATAGGTCTATCCTTTGAGCCTTTGTTAAGTTGGGACATGTCCCTTCTATTCCTAGTTATTTCAGGGCTTTTATCATGAAGGGATGTTGGATTTTGTCAAAGGCTTTTTCTGTATCTATTGAGATGATTGTGTGATTTTTGTTCTTTATTTTGTGTATGTGCCATATTACATATATCAAATTTATGTATGTTGAGCAATCCTTGCTTTCCTGAAATAAAGCCAATTTGATCATGGTGTATAATCTTATTTATGTGTTGTCCAGTTTGGTTTGCAAGTATTTTACTGAGGACTTTTGCATCTACATTCATCAGGAAATTTGTCTATAATTTTCTTTGTTGTTGTTGTTGTGTCCTTATCTGGTTCTGGTATCAGGGTAATACTGGTTTTGTAGGATGAGTTTGGAAGTGTTTCTTCCCTTTCTATTTTATGGAATAGTTTGAAGGACTTTAGTTTAACTCTTCTTTAAAGGCCTGGTAGAATTCAGCAGTGAATCTGGCTAGTCCTGGGTTTTACTTTGTTGGGAGATTATTTCTACTTAAATCTCATTGCTCTTTGTAAAAAGGTTTGAGTTGTTTATATCCTCTTGGTTCAATTTTGGTAGGTCATATGTGTCTGGAAATTTATCCATGTTTTCCATATTTATTGGAATTTAAGCTTTCAAAATATTCCCTAAGAATTCTTTGGATTTCAGTGGTATTGGGTGTAATGCCCCCCTTTTCATCTCTAATCTTATTAATTTGGGTCTGCTCTTTCTTTCTTTTGGTTAGTTTGGCTAAGGATTTGTCAATTTTGTTTATCTTTTCAAAGAACCAACTCTTTGTTTCACTGTCTTTGTTCTTTTAGTCTCCATTTCATTAATTTCAATCCTGATCTTTATTATTTTTTTCATCTACTAACTTTGGGTTTGGGTTCTGATTTTTCTAAGTTAGTGAGTTACATTGTGAGGTTATTTATTTGATTTTTTAAATGTAGATACTCATAGCTATAAACTTTTCTTTCAACAAAGCCTGTGTTGCATCCTAAACGTTCTGGTAAGCTGTGTTTTCATTTTCATTTGATTCTAGAAATTTCTTAACTTCTCTCTGATTTATTCAGTAACTCACTAATCATTCAGAAGTGTGTTGTTCAATCTCTGTGTATTTGTAGAGCTTCTGCAGTCTGTCTTACTATTGATTTCTAATTTTCTTTCATTATGACCTAATAAGATATGAAAGAGTCTTTCTTTCTTTTCTTTTTTATTTTTGTATTGTTAAGACTAGCTTTTTGGCCTAAAATGTGGTCTATTTTGAAAAAGTTCCATGGGCTCCTGAAAAAAATTGTGTATTCTGCAGCTATTGGAAGCACTATTTTATAGCTGCCTACTAAAATTCCTTTAATCTATGGTTCAGTTCAACTCTGAAGTTTCTTTGTTGATTTTTTTTGGCTGCATGATCTATCTGTTGATGAAGGGTAGTGTAGTGAAGTGTTCACTATTACTTTATGTGCAATTGGGGTGGTCACTCACTATTATTGTATCTGGATCTATCTGTCCCTTTATGTCCAGCAGTGTTTATTTTATGAAATTAGGTGCCCCAATGTTTGGTGCATAAATATTTACCACCATTGTACCCTTTTGATGAACTGTTCCCTTTATTAACATGTATTGACCTCCTTTATGCCTTCCACCTAATTTTGACTTGAAGTCTGCTTTGTCAAATATGAGTATAACTATGCCTGCTTGCTTTTGAATTTCATTTGCTCGGATTTATCATTTTCCATTCTTTCACTATTAATCTGTGCATTTACCACTGAGGTAAGTTTCTTGTAGATAGCAAATGGTTACATCTTGTTTTTAATCCACTCAGCCAGACTTAATCTTTTAATTGGAGAGTTAAAACCATTTAATTTAGTGTTATTATTGAGAGGTATGTATTAATTTCATCCTTCTTCATCTTCAAGAAGTTAATAATATTTGATTCTTTCCTACTTCTCTTTTGTTTATCTATTCTTCTAGTGAGATTTGTTCTTTTCTGAATTTTCAGGCTTATGCTTATCTTTCTTCCTTTTCTATATGTTAAATTCCTTTATCTTCTGAAATGCTGCCATAGTGGTCATGCATTGCTTTAGTTTATGCTTATTAAGGAAGACTTTTATTTTCCCCTCAATTTTAAAGGATAACTTTTCAGAATATAGCAGTTTTCTTTGGGTGTTATTTTGTTTTAGGGCTTGAAATATCCATGCTTAAATAGCTCACATTCTCCCGGGCTTAGGGTTTATGCTGAGAAGTCTGCTATAATTCTGATAGCTTTGTCTTTATAAGTAAGTAGGTGTTTCTCTCTTGCAGCTTTGCTTATTCTTTCTTTGTTGTGTCCTCTTGGCATTTTAATTATATGACATGGAGAGGTTCTTTTCTGGTTATGTCAGTTTGGGGTTCTAAATAACTTATGTAGTTGGATATTCATTCCTTTCTCTAGATTTGGGTGATTTTCTGCTCTAATTTCATGGAATAAATTGTCTATGCTCATAAATCTCTATTTTGGTTCCCTCTTCTACACCATAGAGTTATAGATTTGGTCTCTAAGTCATGTTCCAGAGGTCTTGGGTGCTGTAGTCATGATTGCTTACCTTTTAATTTATTGCTATCTTAATGTGATAACTCCTCAGCCTTGTCTTCAGTCCTCCGTCTTCTTCCTTCCACCTGGTAGAGTCTATTAGTGATACTTTACATTAAGTTTTGTATTTGACTTTTGAACTTTTTCTTTCCAAGATCTCTGTTTGTTTTTTCAGAATCTCTGACTTTGCCAAATTTCTCATCCAAGCAGTTGAATTTCTCATCCAGGTCTTGAATGGACTTCTTTACTTCATTCACCTATTTATTTGAATCCTCTTTGAGGTCACTGATCATTTTAAAAACAGGACTTTTTGAGTTATTTGTTTGGCATGTCAACCATTTCAATATCTTTGGATTTAGTTGCTGAAGAGTTGTTAACATTGGGAGGAGTCATGTTGCCTAGCTTTTTTGTATTTCTTGTGTTTTGAAGTAGAGATTTATGCATCTGTTGGGATGGATATCTCTTCTGGTTCTATTTGGCATTCTTCTTAGTGAGCAGCCTTATCTTCAGGGCTTAATCACCAGTACCATGCAGAGAATAGAAAACAAACTGCCATAACAGCAACACAAAAACAAACCAGATATAGAAATACAATTAAAATCAAATAAAGCCAAGTCCTATACCATCAGAAAAGAAAATGGTAAGAATAATGTAAATTAAACTGCGAGGTTAAAAATTCATTAAGGTAAAATTATTAATAATAAATGAATGAAATAAAAGAGGGGGCAAGAAAAGGAAAAAAGAAGAAAGGTTAAAGAAAAGAAAAAGGAGAAGAATGTGAGGAAGAGGAAGAAAAAAGCAAAAGATAAACATGATTGCAAAATAAAGGAAAAAGCAAAAAGTAGTTAAAGGTAAGAAGGCGGATAAAAATAAAACCATAAAAGATTTTAAAAATAGAAGTAAAAACAACACTAACAATATAGTAAAAAGAAAAAAGTTTTTTAAATGGCAAACTAGAGAAAGTTCTTTCCAGGTGCTATACCACTGGGATCCACCAGGTGGGGTGAAGTGAATCATCATTGGAGTCTATTGTTGCTCCTTCTGCTCCAGATTGTGCTGTGTGTGGGCTGAGGGACTGGTTGTCAGCTTCAGGGCTACCATTCACTTAGAGGCCTCTCTTCTTTGTATACCAGAAACTGCTGCTGCCCCAGGAGCTTGTGTCATGAGGGCCAGGCAGGTTTCTACTCACTCCGGAAGTCCCCCAATTTTTGTGCTCAGGGACAGGATACATCCAAACCTATGCATGTCCCCAGTGTGTGTCAGAGAATGGAGGAAGTGAACAGAGCACTGATATCTGTACTGGATGGGAGGACACACTCTGCCTGCTGGCCTCAGTACTTTCAGATCTCATCTAGCTGTAAACCACCCTGCAGGAGGAGGCTGGGAAAATCAAGTTGTCCACAGGACCTAGCTCCAAAGCTCTCAGTCCCATCCTACAGCAAAGTACATGTCGCTCTGGAGGCCAACCAACCCACCAGCCATAGGCTCTGATTCAGAGCTCTTGATCTCTTCAGTAATCACCACACAATGGAGGACAGGCCATCAGTCATTGCACCCTTCACAGCCTGGACTCCCTGCTGCTTAAACTTCTCAATGGGCCCATGTCCAACCCTCCTCCGCTCCACAACTGCCTCTTGTGGCTGTC